>NC_090650.1:186626887-186926887 GCF_040937935.1 Hyperolius riggenbachi | reverse complement strand
CGCTTCTGTCAGATTTCTACTACCTACTGTAAGTGACTGCAACATAGGAGAAAGTAGTTTATGGCTCATTTTACTCTGGAAAAAATGTACTTCTTATTTGTATATGTTTGCACATATTTTAAATTTTACAGTTTTTCGCTGTAGTGCCCCTTTAAATCTCAAAGCTCATCCATATTTTACAGAACAATAATAATTTCTATATAGTCATCACTATATTATTTATAACATATGAGTTGTACTATATTCTACTACATGATTATTAAATTTACCTATGGCCAAACCAGGAAGGAGGCTGGAAATTGCTCTTCAACCTCAGACCTGTATCTTGTAATTGTAGAAGGTCAGTGTCCATGGTTGGTATCATTGATGGAAAATCCCGGGGAATAGAGAAAAAAATATTTTAGTTTGATAGATCGAAGCGCTGCCTCCTGCGCTTGACGGATGATCGGAGAGGCCCTCCTGTGAGGAACTCGTCAAAAAAATCAGAAGCATCTTGTCTAGGTTCCATTCGTGTAGGACCTTGAGCACCCCCTGTACATGGTCTCCGTGCAGGTCTCCTACTACGAATTGGTCTCAGCCATTGGTATATGTATCCCAGGGTATAGTCCTGTATGTCTCGTTGATACTTGTCTCTTTTTGTGGCCTCAATCTGTTTTTGATGACATTCGAGTATGACAACTAGTTAGAGATCAAAGACATCATGATCTTCTTTGGAGATGAGCATTTGTAGCTTCTCCTGGAGTTTCTGGCATTGTGTAGCCAGTTTAGGTCACTGATCCTGAAGTCATTCAATCGTGTGGACCATTGCATCGAAGGATGCCTTATTCCATATCATGCTCCACTTATTGCAAAATAAGTCTTAGCATGCAGTTCCAGTGTAGTATAGAGCTTAGCAGTCTTGATGATCTGTTTACATATAGCTTTATCATCTTCCATGTTGAGATACGCCACATCTGTGGATACTTGAGATATGATCTTAGATGCCTCTTCTGTCGTATAGGAAAGTATAAGTGCCTCCATATTGGTATCCTCCATGTCAGCTATAGAAGCATACTCACACCTTGTGCTGTGTGTAATCACGTAATAAGATTGTAGTGAAGCACCACTTCTTCTTGTGCAGTTGATGTGCTCCGGTCAGGTCTGGCAGCACCCCAAAGTAGACTTGTGTAGAGAAAGATCAGACCAGCACCAAGGAGTAGACTTGTGCAGAGAAAGATCAGACTGGCACCATATATTATCTCCCTCTATTGCCTGGCTCTATGTCCTTCTATACATGCCATATGCATGTACACTCTTTATAGATATTTATGGTCTGTAGTCTGCCTTGCTTCTGCCCGCCTTAATGCATTTCCTGTCTCCCTTTTTGTATTCCTAATGTGTGATATATCTGTGGATACATTTGTATGTTTACTTCCGCACGCGCGGCAGCGGACCACTTCCGCATTCCATCTTTGATAAGTAGCGCTGACATTGTCGGCGTCTCATCATTGGGCACTGGCTGGAGTGGGTGGTGTTCACGGTAGACGTCACACTGTCCCACGTGACTCACTAGCGTCTCCCATCAGGTCTGCCGAGTGGTGGGCGGAGAGGTGATGACGTGGTGAGTAGCTGGAGCCAGGAGGCGGTTCTAACTGCCGCGGCTGCTGAATTTATACTTGGAAGGGGAGTTGCCTACATACAGGTATCCATTGGGATTGTAATAGCATAGTTCCCAATCAGGTTCGACTTGGTATGGACCACAGTGATAGGTTAAAGGAATACTATCGATTCACATATTTTTTTCAATTGACACAGGAATTGTTTGGGAAGTGCTGCTAAGTACTGGTGTATACATTTTAGTAGCAACTTCTTTGTTTACTGTTATCAAAATACATTTAAACTTTACTTACGCCAAAACTAACGGCTGACTGAGCCATGAGGAGAGGGGAAATTCCCCTCACACTTGATCAGTTAACTCTATGTGTAGCTCTGTGTGTGACAGAGAGAACAGCTGCAGCTCCTGTGTCCTGTGTTTCTGACTGACGTGTCTGAAGAGAGCAGAGGAAATGTAACTAATTGTCACAGCTTTTTCATACTGTTTTTGCTTTCAGAGTTTGATATGTTTGATATTTGCTTTCTGTAGTCTGATATGCAACTCTGGCTGTGCAGTGAAGCAGACACCCCTTCTGCAATTGATTTGTCCCAATATAGCTAAATCCTACCCTCAATAAATTACAGCTTTTGCCTCTGATATTTAACATGAAAAGTAGGAAAATGTTTACACAGCTACTTAGACATTATTTGCACACTGTCATTTTAGAACACTTGGGTATCGATAGTATTCCTTTAAGAGTGTTTTTCCTTTGCTATTGGTTGTTCCCTGCATATGTATACTGTATAAAGCACTGTAAAGTGTTGTTCATTGCATTTGACATTCAGCCTAGCCTGATAAAGAAGTTGTTACTTCGAAACGTCGCTACTATGGCTGTAATGTAACGCTTATCATTAAAGAGCATTAATACAAAGGATGGCGGCAGCATGGTGGCGTAGTGGTTAGCTCTCTCGCCTTGCAGCGCTGGGTCCCTGGTTCGAATCCCAGCCAGGGCACTATCTGCAAAGAGTTTGTATGTTCTCTCCGTGTCTGCGTGGGTTTCCTCCGGGTACTCCGGTTTCCTCCCACATTCCAAAAACATACAGATAAGTTAATTGGCTCCCTCTAAAATTGGCCCTAGACTACAGTACTTACACTACATAATATAGACATATGGCAATGGTAGGGATTAGATTGTGAGTTCCTTTGAGGGACAGTTAGTGACAAGATATATATATACACTGTACAGCGCTGTGTAATATGTCGGCGCTATATAAATACTAAATAAATACTAAATAATAATAATGGCGCCGGTCTGATCTTCCACTACAAAAGTCCCTAAGGTAACTATTTATGTAAAAAAAAAAATTAAATGATGTAATTTTTTCCTTTTTTTTTTTTTACCAAGTGTTTTATTTCTGTAACTGTGGGACAGGGTTGGAAGGGGTTAAATGTAATAAAATAAAAAATAATAATAATAAACTTTCTATGTAAAACAGTATATTAGTATAATTAGGTGTATTTTTACTTTTTGACCACAAGATGGTGCTACTGAGACAGTGTTTCTGATAATAGAACACGGAAGGACATGGAAGTGTTGGGTCTGAGAGCTTGCGTGACGTTTTCAAGCTCTCCGAAGACACGGGAACGGTGATCGGGATTGAGAGTAAAAAGATTCTCACATCCTGATCACAGATGGAGGGGACTGCGACGGTGCATCGACCGAAAACAGTGCGGGGATCGTGAATTCCGACGGTAATGTAGCAGTACGCATATCTACCCCCCTGATCCACACGTGAAGTTTAAATGGCCGTAGATATGCGTACCAGAGATCCTAAAGTGGTTATTATGTCTGCAGCAGCAGGAATTGATCGCAGAAGAGTAGGCTGTGGACACTGGTGGTGGGACCACAGCGAGAAAAAATACACAGAATTTGCAACAGATCTAGAACATAAAATGGCTCCTGAAATGCTGGAGAAGGAAATGTGTGGAAGAAATGTGGTCCCAAATAAAGGGAGTGATTTTGCAGTCGGCCACTCAAACATACGGAAAAGCATGAAAAGTTGACAGAGATTGGTTTACTGAATATGAACAGGAGTTGCGTCCTTTTATCAAGCACAAAAGAACTGCCCGTATAAATATTCTGAATAACTCTGCAGATAAGGCTAAACAATGTGCCTACAAAACTGCAAAAGCAAATCTCCAACGCATCTCTCGTCACTTTGCCAACAAATTTTGGGTAAACCTCTGTACGTCCATTCAACATTGTCAAAATGTCGGTGACTCTCTGGGAATGTACCAGGGAATCAATTGTGCAACTGTACCGTCTATTAGGAAACGGGCAGCCATCAAAGATGTAAATGGGGATTCCATCATGGACAAAGGCAAACAGCTGGAAATATGGGCACAGCGTTATACTCACCTATACTCTGAAGAAGTCAGCATAAACCTGAAGCACTGATCAACTTGCCAAGTTTTCCAGTTGCATCTGATCTTGATGATTTGCCTTCGTACGAAAAATTATGTTCTGTGCTTAAAGGGCGAAAACTGGGTAAAAGCACTTGTCGTGATAACTTGCCTGCTGAGCTTCTACGTCTTGGATGTGTCTCACGTCCCCTGTACGCCCTTCTCCAGCATTGTTGGGTTGAAGGCGCAATACCACAAGATATGAGAGATGCAGACATAGTCACATTATATAAAGGCAAGGGTGACAGAGGACACTGCAACAACTATAGAGGAATATCTTTATTGAGCATTGCTGGTAAAGCTTTTGGTAAGGTAGTCTTGAAAAGGCTAGAAACCCTAGCAATGCGTGTCTACCCTGAAAGCCAATGTGGATTCTGTCCCCGCCGATCCACAGATGATATATTTACGCTCCGTCAACTCCAAGGAAAATGCAGATAACACCACGTACCACTCTACATGGCCTTTGTAGACCTTAACAAAGCCTTCGACACCATAAGTCGCAAAGGGCTTTATGATGTGCTGGATAGCATTGGGTGCCCACCGATTCTGCTGTCTTTGACAAAAACTTTCCACAATAACATGTGTGGTTCTGTGATATTAGATGGCGAAACATCCAAACCCTTCGATGTAAATCGCGGTGTCAGGCAAGGTTGCGTGCTAGCACTCACGCTCTTTGGAATATTTTTCTTGGCACTGCTACTAGTAGCCTTCAAAAATTGTGATGTTGGAGTTCTCCTGCACTCCAGGATAGACGAAGAGCTCATCAACATCTGTCTCCTAAAGTCAACAACCAAACGTCAGGATATAATCGCCAGAGAACTCTTATATGCAGGTAATGCTGCACTTGTCACAAATTCAGAAGAGGAGCTGCAGGAACATATTACAAGATTTGGTCATGCCTTTCAACTATTTTCTATGAGTGTCAACACCAGAAAGACCGTTGTTATGGTTCAAGGAACAGACCAGCAGCCCAACATCATGCTGGACGGTACTACTCTTGAAGTTGTCGATCATTTTTGTTATCTTGGCTCCACAACAACATCTGCAATATCCAAGAGAAAAGAAATAGGCAATGGTAAAGCATCAACAACCTTTTTTTGCTCGTGTTTGGAGAAACGAAAAACTTACCATTGCCACCAAAGTCCTTGTGTACCAGACTTGCGTCCTTAACACTCTTTTGTATGCATCAGAGACGTGGACAACATACGCCAAACAAAAACACCAACTAAATGCTTTGCACACGGGCTGTCTAAGATCTATTTTGGGAGTCACATAGAAGGACAAAATGAGCAATGAGGCTGTTCTCTCAAAGACACACTGTACCAGTATCATGGCAATCCTCAAACAGAGAACACTCCTCTGGCTTGGTCATGGATATAGAATGGACCCAGAAAGATTACCTCGACAGGTTCTGTTGGGTCAAATTGCACATCCAAAAAGACCAGTGGGACGACCTATGCTTCGATTCAAAGACACTTGCAAGCATGATATGGATTGCTTTGGCATTAATACCGGAGGCTGGGAGAAACGTGCTGAAATTAGATCCTTAAGGCGTCAAGACCTAAGAACCGGCACTAAAAGACACAACGAAGTCTGGTTCGAAAATTTAAAGCAGAAAAGACTTTGCAGCCCTTCGGTCGAACTGTCTGATTCACATTTTATCTGTGACAAATGCAGAAAGAAATGCTGTGCTGCTATCAGCTTACAGTATTTAGCCTCAAGCGAAGATGTGGCAACACTAGCAAATGATACCCACAGACGTAGCAACAATTATCTGAAAAAGATGTGGTGGCCAATGATGATGATGTTGTCTCCCGGGTGCTCGGGTTCAGCGTGTAGGGGAACGAATTGACAGATTATTGGGTGGGGCTGGGGAAGACCCGGCTGTCATGGTACACATTGGTAGCAATGACCAAGTTAGTGGAAGATGGAAGGTCCTCAAAAATTGTATTTTCAAGTACTTGGAGATAAACTTAAAGCAAGGACCTCCAAGGTGGTGCTTTCTGAAATACTGCCAGTGCCACACGTTACATCTGAGAGACAGAGGGAGCTTAGGGAGTTAAATAAGTGGCTGAGAAATTGGTGTAGGAAGGAGCGGTTTGGGTTCCTGGAGAACTGGGCAGACTTTGCAGTTGGCTACAGGTTCTACAGCAGGGATGGGCTGCAGCTTAATGGGGAGGGTGCAGCTGCATTGGGGGAGAAGATGGCTAAATGGTTGGAGGAGATTTTAAACTAGGATCTGGGGGGAGGCGGGAAGGTAAAGTCTCCATACGTGGAAAAGATAAGGTAAAAATATAGTGGGAGCCTAGCATTACGGGGCTGGAGAGGGGGGTGGGGGCAGTGTAAAGAGTAAAACGTAAAGTAGCCCATTTCATGTAACCAAAATTGGAAAATGTGGTGGTAAAAATAAAAAATGCATGGTAACCAATGCTAGGAGCCTTGCAAATAAAATGGGTGAGCTAGAAGTTCATTCTGATTGACAAAGGCAATGACAATTGGGAATTACAGAGACATGGATGGATGAAAGCCATGACTGGATAGCGAATTTAGATGGATACAATGTGTTTAGGAAGGAACGAGCAGGGAGAAAAGGTGGAGGGGTTTGACTCTTTGTTAAGAACTCTTTTACAGCTGTCATGAACTATGAGATACATGAAGATTGTGAAGATGTGCAGTCCGTTTGGGTAATTATTCATAGTGAAAATAACTGTTGCCATTTTGCTTATTGGGGTGTGCTACAGGCCACCACATACTGATGAATCTGCAGAACTGCAATGACTAAAGCAGATTGAAAAAGCTCCAAATAAAAGTGAGGTCATCGTTATGGGTGACTTCAACTTTCCAGACAGTGACTGGAGTATTGAGGCTACCCATTCTGGTAAAAGCGGCAGATTTCTGGCAACACTACAGGACAGTTACCTGACTTAAATGATAACTGAACCAACTAGGGGGAATGCGTTACTGGATTTGATCATTTCAAATAGACCATATAATGTATCAAATGTGCAGGTTCAAGAACATTTGGGAAATAGTGATCACAACATAATAACGTTTGATCTAGTGACTGATAAGTTGCGAAGCATCGGGACAACTAAAACTATGAATCTTAGAAAAGCAAAGTTCAATTCAGGCAGGCACTAAGTTTGGTGAACTGGGATAATGTACTACAAGGGAAGGACACTGAAGGGGAATGGCAAACTTTTAAAATTATTCTCAATCAATATTGTAGTAAATATATCCCATATGGAAAGAAAATGTCTTGGAATAAAAAAGGCCTCTATGGATGAATATAAAGGTTAGAGATAAAATGAAGTGGAAAAAGAATGTCTATAAGGTCCTAAACAGGAGGGGACCGAGGCTGCATTAAGCAATTATAAGGAGTGCAATAAAAGTTGTAAAAAAAGAAATTAGGCTGGCAAAGATTGAAGCTGAAAATCAAATCACTAGGGATATCAAATCTAACCCAAAGAAGTTTTGCAAGTGCATCAAGTCTAAAAAAAAGAAAGGTTGACTGTATTGGACTCCTAAAGGATGAGAGTGGGAACTCAATAGTGGGTGACCAAGGTAAGGCAGAGTTATTAAATGCTTTCTTTGCTTTTGTCTTCACAAGGGAAACATCACTGTTGCAAATGATAGATGCAGAAGAGTCTCTATCTTCCAATTGTAATATTAAATACTTAAAGCAGAATGAAACCCAGCATTTCCTCTTTGCTCTAATAGATTATTTACAGCATATTCTATACAACCAGCATTTTTTTTACTAGAACAGCATTCAAAGGGTTACACACAGGACTTCAAAGTTCAGTGCAGAGAAATCTGGACTCATCCGCAGTTGTAGATAATGTTATCTTGTGTTTAATTGTATCAAGTGAGGAATGTAAATAAACACTTCTCCTACACTGCCGGGTCCCCTGAACAAAGTCAGGCAATTTAGAAAGCATTTCTGCTTGTTAGAACATGAATAAAGCAGTTACAAATAAAATGCAAAGTCAGCTTTCAGTGCAAAAAAAGTGTACTTTGGGAACATATAATTTCTAAATGAATACTAATACTTATTCAAAAAAGCAAATATGATAACCATATGGCATATAAAAAGTAGGAAAACGTTTTTATTGAATATTATGTCAGGGTTTTATACCACTTGAACGCAGGAAGAAGTGAAGGCAAGACTAAATAATATGGCGTACAGCCCACATTTTCCCATTATTTAAAAAGGGCAAAAAAATCAGATATTATAGACTTGTAAGCTTAACATCAGTTGTGTGCAAACTATTTGAGGGGGTACTAAGAGATACTATACAAGACTTCATAGTACAGTAGAAAATAATCTTATTTATCAGCATGGGTTTACTAAAGACAGGTCCTGTCTTACTAACATGCTCAGCTTTTATGAGGCAGTGAACACTAATGTGGATATTGGCAATGCTGTAGATGTAATATACTTGGACTTTGCAAAGGTCTTCGACACGGTTCCCCACAAAAGTCTGGTGCAAAAGTTGAGGATGCAAGGACTGGGGAATAGTCTGTGTGCATGAATAGGGAACTGGCTAATGGACAGAAAACAAAGAGTTGTGGTCAATGGATCATATTCAAAATGGGTGACTGTTAGCAGTAGGGTGCCACAGGGGTCAGTACTGGGTCCAGTGCTCTTCAATTTAATTATTAATGATCTAGTAGATGCAGTAGAAAGCAATAAAGCAATGTTGCTATTTTTGCAGATGATACAAAATTGTGCAGATTCATCAGCTCACAGGAAGATAGTGACATATTGCAACAGGAACTGGATAGGTTGGCTATATGAGCACATACATGGCAGATTAAGCACTTCCGAATACCGGGTGGTTTTGCTGATCGGTGCTGCGTGGGCTCTCCAGCCCGCAGCACCGATCAGCTAGCAGCCAGGCCGATCAGACTTCCCCCCTTTTTTCCCCACTAGGGGGATGTCCTGCTGGGGGGGTCTGATCGCCGCCGGCTGCTTGCGCTTGCGGGGGGGGCTCTCTTCAAAGCCCCCCTCCGCAGCGCTTCCTGGCCGCCTTCCCCTTCCCTCCCTCTACCTCCCCCTGTGAGCGGCGCAGGACGGAATTCCGTCCTGCGCCGGATAGAATAGGCTTCAGCCTATCAGGTGCCGGCGGTCCCCGGCCAATCAGAGGCCGGGGATCGCCGATCTCCGCCACGGCGCTGCTGCGCAGCAGCGCCGTATACATGTAAACACCGGGGAAGATCTTCCCCGTGTGTTTACTTTTACCCTGCGAGCCACGATCGGAGGCTCGCAGGGTGTTCACGGAGACACCCTCCGTGAACTGACATGGAACGGCCGCTCATACGAGCGGCCGTTTCCATGCAATCCACTTCAGGATTCAGGGGCGTAGTTAAGCGTACGCCGAATCCTGAAGTGGTTAAAATCCATGTGGAAAAATGTAAAGTCATTCATTTTGGTCATACCAATGGTCTAGCACAATACAAAATAAACGGGGTACAGATGGGGCCTTCAAACTTGGAGAAGGACTTAGGAGTACTCATCGACAACAAGTTAAATAATTGTATTCAATGCCAAGCCGCTGCAGCTAAAGCTAATAAAATTTAGGAATGCATTAAAAGTGAAATAAAAACTTGAGATGCTAGCGTAATATTGCCCCTGTTTGACTCCCTAGTAAGGCCACATCTGGAATAGGGAATTCAGTTCTGGGCACCACATTACAGGAAAGATATTGCAGTTTTAGAGCAGGTGCAGAGACAAGCAACAAAATTGATACAAGGGATGGAAGGTCTCACTTACCAAGAAAGGTTAGATAAACTGGGTTTATTTAGTCTGGAGAAAAGATGCTTTAGAGATCTAATTAACATGTATAAATACATCAGAGGGCAATATAAAAGCTTGGCGGGTGAGCTTTTTGTCCCTAGGCTTTCACAAAGGACAAGAGGACATGATCTGCGCATGGAGGAAAAACATTTATTTAGGAAAGGATTCTTTACAGTAAGAGTGATTAAGATGTGGAATGCATTGCCACAGGAAGTAGTTATGGGAAATTCTATATCTGCATTTAAAGGGGGCTTAGATGCTTTCCTTGCGTTGAAAGACATCCATGGCTATAATTACTAGGTAATGCCCAGTGCTTTTGATCCAAGGATTTTATCTAATTGCCATCTGGAGTTGAGAAGGAATTTTTTCCCTTTTGGGGCTAATTGGCCCATGCCTTGTTTTTTCGCCTTCCTCGTGTTCAACAGGGATATGTGAGGGAGCAGGCTGGTGTTGTACTTTATTTTCTGGTTGATCTCGATGGACGTATATACAGTGGAGGAAATAATTATTTGACCCCTCACTGATTTTGTAAGTTTGTCCAATGACAAAGAAATGAAAAGTCTCAGAACAGTATCATTTCAATGGTAGGTTTATTTTAACAGTGGCAGATAGCACATCAAAAGGAAAATCGAAAAAATAACCTTAAATAAAAGATAGCAACTGATTTGGATTTCATTGAGTGAAATATGTTTTTGAACCCCTACCAACCATTAAGAGTTCTGGCTCCCACAGCGTGGTTAGACACTTCTACTCAATTAGTCACCCTCATTAAGGACACCTGTCTTAACTAGTCACCTGTATAAAAGACACCTGTCCACAGAATCAATCAATCAAGCAGACTCCAAACTCTCCAACATGGGAAAGACCAAAGAGCTGTCCAAGGATGTCAGAGACAAAATTGTAGACCTGCACAAGGCTGGAATGGGCTACAAAACCATTAGCAAGAAGCTGGGAGAGAAGGTGACAACTGTTGGTGCGATTGTTCGAAAATGGAAGGAGCACAAAATGACCATCAATCGACCTCGCCCTGGGGCTCCACGCAAGATCTCACCTCGTGGGGTGTCAATGGTTCTGAGAAAGGTGAAAAAGCATCCTAGAACTACACGGGAGGAGTTAGTGAATGACCTCAAATTAGCAGGGACCACAGTCACCAAGAAAACCATTGGAAACACATTACACCGCAATGGATTAAAATCCTGCAGGGCTCGCAAGGTCCCCCTGCTCAAGAAGGCACATGTGCAGGCCCGTTTGAAGTTTGCCAATGAACACCTGAATGATTCTGTGAGTGACTGGGAGAAGGTGCTGTGGTCTGATGAGACCAAAATAGAGCTCTTTGGCATTAACTCAACTCGCTGTGTTTGGAGGAAGAAAGATGCTGTCTATGACCCCCAAAACACCGTCCCCACCGTCAAGCATGGGGGTGAAAACATTTTGCTTTGGGGGTGTTTTTCTGCTAAGGGCACAGGACAACTTAATCGCATTAACGGGAAAATGGACGGAGCCATGTATCGTGAAATCCTGAACGACAACCTCCTTCCCTCTGCCAGGAAACTGAAGATGGGTCATGGATGGGTGTTCCAGCACGACAATGACCCAAAACATACAGCAAAGGCAACAAAGGAGTGACTCAAGAAGAAGCACATTAAGGTCATGGAGTGGCCTAGTCAGTCTCCGGACCTTAATCCAATAGAAAACCTATGGAGGGAGCTCAAGCTCAGAGTTGCACAGAGACAGCCTCGAAACCTTAGGGATTTAGAGATGATCTGCAAAGAGGAGTGGACCAACATTCCTCCTAAAATGTGTGCAAACTTGGTCATCAATTACAAGAAACGTTTGACCTCTGTGCTTGCAAACAAGGGTTTTTTCCACTAAGTATTAAGTCTTTTATTGTTAGAGGGTTCAAAAACTTATTTCACTCAATGAAATGCAAATCAGTTGCTATCTTTTATTTAAGGTTATTTTTTCGATTTTCCTTTTGATGTGCTATCTGCCACTGTTAAAATAAACCTACCATTGAAATGATACTGTTCTGAGACTTTTCATTTCTTTGTCATTGGACAAACTTACAAAATCAGTGAGGGGTCAAATAATTATTTCCTCCACTGTATGTGCTTCCAGTATAAGTAGCCAATTATCTGGGTTTTCAACCTAGATAATTATGTAAGTTGGACTATGTAAGGCCGCTGATCTTCAAGTGGGAATGGAGGCCACCAGTTCCCAGCATGGTATGATCCTTTCCAATACGCACACGGGCATGGCATGAGGTGACCTTGCAGATGGTGATGCATGGATCTGTGGCAGACTGCTTGAAAAACTGCCAAACAGGTGCCGGGAACATCCCCTTACGGCTTGAAGGGGGTGCGGGTGTCCCTGCAGTTGGGGTTTGCCGGTGGTGTTGGTGGTTTCAGCAGTGGGCTTTGGCTGCAGGCTTCCATGGCCACTGCTGACCCTGGCCCTGCATCTGGACACCATGGTGCGCTGCCCCACCCTCTGCTGTCTTGCCTCATCTGCCTCCTCCAAGCTGTCATCGGAGATGTGTGGAACGTAAGCAGGGTCTGTCCACTCATCCTCCAACAACTCCTCTGACCCCACTTCCTCTTCCGCTCCAACTTTGCCTGCTGCCACATGCCCCTGCCTTTCCTCAAAAATAGAAAATGCAACGAGCACTTCCTCCTCCTGTAGTTCCTCACCCTGCATGTCCTGGTCACCAGAATTTTATTTTTTTTAACAAACACAGAACCTGCCTTACTCACAGACCTGCCCAGTAAGTGCTACTCGTTAACTTACTAACTACAGTATGCTATAACACTAGTACATAATGGCTAAACTACCTCACTGACACGGGGGATCCCATGGGATCCATTCAGTCTCACTTCTTCCGGCTGGCCTTCTTCTCCATATCCTCTTCACTTCCTGTCGCATCCTGTGACAAGCCGAAGTTCAAACAGTAGAGCGCCCTCTACTGCTTGAACTTCCGCTTACCACAGGACAAGACAGGAAGTGAAGAGCATATGGAGGATGCCGAAAGAAGTGAGATTGAATGGATCCCGGGGATTCCTGCCGGTGTACAGGTAATATTATTGCTGCTGCCCGGGGGAGCAGGAGTGACCCGGGGCGGTGAGTCAGGCGGCAATGGCGGCTTCACAGGTTTTGAATCAATTTTAATGCTGAAATCGATTAAAATCTGTGTGCATTGTATGGGCAGCCAATAGATCCCTCTGTGATCAGCTTAGATTAGAGAGGGATCTATTTGTTAGTCGATCTAGTGACAATCAACCAGTGTATGGCAGCCTTAAGTGTCTCGCTGGAGTGACACACAAACTGGCTAGTGGTTACTAAAAGTGAGTGACAGTGGGACTGGTAACAATAGAACTACACCAATATATATATCGCACACTGAGTCTGACACTGTACAGAACTCACTCACAAATAACGGCTGGAGTGACACATAAACTAGCTGGTTAGGCTACTAATAGTGAGTAACTGACAACAGTGACTGACGAGTGACCAGGCCCGGGCCAAGGCAGAGGCAAGAGAGGCTCCAGCCTCAGGGCGCAGTGTAGGAAAGGGTGCACAACTCACTCAGCTATCCTTTCCCTATTGTGTTTGAAGCAGACAACAATAAGAAAAGGGGATACATGGCTGTGAGTGCAAGTCAGATAACTAGAGATGAAGGTGTTGTGGGGGTTGGGGGCCCTGGGGCGCCTCTTTGTCTAATGGCAATCAGTGTGTGACAGCTAGGGTGGGAGGGATGGAGGGGTGCATTTTGGTGTCTCAGCCTTGGGTGCTGGAGGAACTTGTCCCAGCTCTGCGAGTGACACTAGTAATAACTAGTTTGCTCACAAATAATGGCTGGAGGGACACACAAACTGGCTAGTGACTGGCTGCTAAAACAGAGTGACAGTGTGTGACTGGTAACACAAGAACTATACTAATACATATAGCACAGGGCACACAGAGTCTACACTGACACTGTACAGAGCAGACTAAAACAAGTAAGGTATCACTATAATCCCTAATCTATCTACTACCAATAGGCAGGGCCGGCTCTAAACTTTTTGCTGTCTGAATTTGGAATGCACCGAACTCGATCATTTGCAATGTGTGTTATAGCCACAGTGGGACCCAAGAAAATCTTCAGTATAGGTAGGTAGCCAGGTATAGGTGCCCCCAGTATAGGAAGCCCAGTATAGATGCCCCCAGTATAGATAGCCAAGTATAGGTGCCCGCAGTATAAATTGCCAGGTATATGTACTTCCAGTATAAGTAGCCAAGTATAGGTGCCCCCAGTATAGCTAGCCAGGTAAAGGTGTCCCCATTATAGGTAGCCAGTTATAGGTTCCCCCAGTATAGGTAGCCAGGCATAGGTGCCCCCAGTATAGGTAGCCAGGCATAGGTGCCCCAGTATAATTAATCAGGTATAGGTGTCGCAGTATGGACAGCCAGCTGTAGCTGGCCCCAGTTTAGGTACCACAAAAGTTTAAAGTGCCATTTAAACACGGGTCATTAGTCACCTTAGCATATAAAAATAGGTTCTTTATTAATAAAAATTATCAGACACATTAATTTCAACACGAAATATCCGCATAGGTAATTGCAATACAACTATAAAGACCAGCTGCAGCTGATGGATTAAGTGACAGATTTCAATAAAAATGCAAGGCATCAAAATCATGATATGCACTTACATTCATCCGTGCATTCACACGTGTCATGCAGATAAATCATGTGGGGGCCCCCCTTTAAAAAAAGTTGCCAAAGCTGCCTTATATTATGGTGCAATGTTAAGTCTCTCTCACTAAAGACTACTGAATCTCAATGATTTTCTTTGCAGGTAATCTGTGACAGCTTTTTCACATGTAAAAAAACCCAGTTTAGGTAGCCAGGTATATTTGTCCCCAGTATAGCAGTATAGATAGCCATGTATAGGTGCCCCCAGTATAGATTACCAGGTTTAGCCAGGCATAGGTGTCTTCAGTATAGGTAGCCAGGCATAGGTGCCCCCAGTATAGGTAGACATGCATAGGTGCCCCCAGTATAGGTAGCCAGCCTGGGACCCTTTCCCCCAGTACCCTTGTACTCTTTTACCTGCTGTGGCCCACAGAGTCTGGATCCCCTCTGCCTCACTGGTGCTGCATGCCCAGCGTGGCGGAGTACTTCAGTCTTCAGATCAGCGGTGGCCCACACTCAAGACACAGAAGAGCAGTGTCCCTACCTGCTAGCACATGTATACAGGAAGTATACTTAAAGGGACACTGAAGCGAAAAAAAAATTATGATATAATGAATTGGTTGTGTAGCACGGAAGAGGATCATACATTAGTACCAAAAAAAAATTCTCATATTTTTATTTTCAGTTATACAGCTTTTTTTTTTATAATGTATCTAAATGGCTCAAATATGGGAAAAATGGGTTTGAAAGAAACCTCAAAAACAATAAATGTTAATTTCCAAATTCATAATCTCAATTCTCATGCAACTTGCCAACAGAATAGATATGCTACAACATGAAGAAAGAGAGTTGACTCTTGGGTGCATGAAAAAATTACAAAACCCTTTATTAACTAGAAGCACTTGTAAACAACATTAATAACATCATATGAAAAATATTTTAAAAACCTTCCCAATGTGGCCACCCCCCAGGGCCCACCCCCAGGATAATTGATGAGGCTGCAGTCCTCAAAAAAACCCACTGAACTCTCACCAAACAATTGCTTCCAATGGCAACAGTTCAAATAACTGGTATATATAGGCTTGCAAAAAATCTTCAATGTCCCCCAATCACAGGGATATATGGTATAAAGAACTCTTGATGCAAAGCAGAGAGTGAAGCAAAGCAGCAGCAACCAAATGCATTCATAAGTTAAGCAGCAATTGATGATTTGATGGCATATGAGCTCAAGCTTGCAACGTCTTCAGTATCCCCAAATCGCAGGGACACGTTGTATAGAAAGCTCTTGATACAAGGCAGTAGCAAAATGAAGCAGAGGCAAGCAGGTACACCCAATGGTGTGAAGAAACTTTTGATGCCAAGCAACCAGTAACGTAAAGCAATGACAGGATGGTGCATGCATAAATTGAGCAGCAATGGATGGTTTAATGGCATATGGGTTTAAGCTTGCATAGTCTTAAATGTCCCCAAATCGCAGAGACACCTGATATAAAAAGCTCTTGACACAAGGTGATGGTAGAATAAAACAGAAGCAAGCAGGTGCACCAATGAGTTATTGCTGAGCAGTCCATGCACAGGACAGTCCATAGTTACCATCCCATTGTGGGGTGCTGAAAACCAGAAGCAAGTTCAGAGAGTCCTGAAGTCCTGGGGTGATGTCCGGGGGAGTGGAGTGCTGTCAGATGCCTGACATGTTTCGCCGCCTCTCGCGGCTTTTTCAAAGGCTGACAGCGCCTCGCCTCGCTGACGCCTGTGTTGGATGTGTGTGGGCGCGGCCTGTGGCGCTCCGCCTACTGTTACGTCCTTTGCGCCTCTGCGCATGGGGATGGTGATGCAGGCGGCGGGGGGCGTGCCCGGAGCGCCGGCAGCCTTGATATGTTCGCCATTATGGCGTGTGGACTGTACTCGCTGCTGTCAGCCTTTGAAAAAGCCGCGAGAGGCGGCGAAACATGTCAGGCATCTGACAGCACTCCACTCCCCCGGGCATCACCCCAGGACTTCAGGACTCTCTGAACTTGCTTCTGGTTTTCAGCACCCCACAATGGGATGGTAACTATGGACTGTCCTGTGCATGGACTGCTCAGCAATAACTCATTGGTGCTCCTGCTTGCTTCTGTTTTATTCTACCATCACGTTGTGTCAAGAGCTTTTTATATCAGGTGTCTCTGCGATTTGGGGACATTTAAGACTATGCAAGCTTAAACCCATATGCCATTAAACCATCCATTGCTGCTCAATTTATGCATGCACCATCCTGTCATTGCTTTACGTTACTGGTTGCTTGGCATCAAAAGTTTCTTCACACCATTGGGTGTACCTGCTTGCCTCTGCTTCATTTTGCTACTGCCTTGTATCAAGAGCTTTCTATACAACGTGTCCCTGCGATTTGGGGATACTGAAGACGTTGCAAGCTTGAGCTCATATGCCATCAAATCATCAATTGCTGCTTAACTTATGAATGCATTTGGTTGCTGCTGCTTTGCTTCACTCTCTGCTTTGCATCAAGAGTTCTTTATACCATATATCCCTGCGATTGGGGGACATTGAAGATTTTTTGCAAGCCTATATATACCAGTTATTTGAACTGTTGCCATTGGAAGCAATTGTTTGGTGAGAGTTCAGTGGGTTTTTTTGAGGACTGCAGCCTCATCAATTATCCTGGGGGTGGGCCCTGGGGGGTGGCCACATTGGGAAGGTTTTTAAAATATTTTTCATATGATGTTATTAATGTTGTTTACAAGTGTTTCTAGTTAATAAAGGGTTTTGTAATTTTTTCATGCACCCAAGAGCCAACTCTCTTTCTTCATGTTGTAGCATTTTTTTTTTTATAACATAGCATCATTCTCTAATATTTGCAGTTTACTCACTGCTCAGCATTCTAAATGTTTTTTTTTTACAGAACAGGCAGTGAACTTTTGACCTGTCCTGAACTGTTCTCTGCAAAACAAAAAACAATACAGTTAAGATAACAACCTTCAGAACACAGAGGTCTCTGCGACTTTGAAAGTCATGGGGCTTGATTCACAAAGCGGTGCTGTTAGCACGCCTGTGAAAACCCCCTTAGCACGTCTAAACAAGCTTTTCGCGCAGAAAAATTTATGCACGCAAAACTTTATGCGCGTAAAACTTTACGCGCGTACTGCACAGAGCGCAGGGCGCTCCGCGCGAAGTGCCCATTAAAGCCTATGGTACTTAGCGCGCGTAAAACTTTACGCGCGCAAAGTTAGCGCGCGATCTGATTGAGAAATCCGGTGCTAACCTACTTAGCACCCTGGTTAGCGCGTCTAAAGACTTTAGACGTGCTAAGTAGGTTAGCACCGCTTTGTGAATCAAGCCCTAGGAGTTCAATGGCAACTTGCATAGATAACAACTGGAGTTTCTTAACTCTTCCTGTAATGGAAACAACATAAGACGTATGTCTCTGCTCCTAATGCTTTATTTCTTAGCTGTCATCATTAGCTGTAATCATTATAGTGTAATTTTTTTTTTTTTGCTTCAGTGTCTCTTTAATCCCTAGCGGTATGGACAGAAATGTCTGTCCAAAAAAACATGCCGTGAACAGTATAAACGTGCATACACATCAATACTCTCCTGCACTGTATACTAGACCCTTGCTTGACACATTTTGGCAAGTTACAGGGAAAAAAAAAGTTTTAAAAATAAATTGTATCACTTTTTGCACAGAAATCCTGGGAAAATTGAAAGCCAGGGAGGTTAAGGAAGTGATCATTTACTATCTAAATGTTTCTGACTAAAGTCTGACTGGATTAGCTGCATGCTTGTTTTTGGTGTGATTCAGACAATCCTGCAGCCAAATTGACCAGCAAGGCTGCCAGGGAACTGGTATTGTTTAAAAGTAAATAAATATGGAAGCCTTCATTTTTTTCTTAGTTCAGTTGTCCTTTAAGTTTTGTCACTTGACATTTCCAAACTCCTCCATTTTTCACTTCTCTTTTTTTCTGTACATTGTTCTATTACCTCTCCAAGTTTTGGTAGGAATAATCTGCCTTTTAAATTTGTTTTCTTTCTATTCATATATGGAAATATATGGAATCATCCTACCTAATAATAGGCAAGCATTCCTGCGTTTGTCCGTGTGTCAGTGCTTGTTAGCACTGTGCATGTGCAGGGACAAGATGTAAAGACACTGCCAAGAGCTGGAGGAGGAAGGGGCGGTCGTGTGCGCGTGGCAGGTGTGCGGCAGGTGTATGCAGTGGACGTGCGCCTTGCAGGTGCGCACGCGGTGCGCACGGCGGATTACTGACAGACCTAGCCCGTTTTTAAACGGGCTAAGGTCACTAGTACGTAATAAAACCGCAGGTGGCTGTGTCCACCTGCATCCCTGTGCAATAAAAGCCATACTGAGCATGCGGGGGCTGCGGGTGCACACGCGGCCAAGATCGGGCAGGCGTGTACGTGTGTGGCACTGTGCAACCTAGCACACATTATTAAACGGGCCTCATGACTAGTTTTACATATATATATTTTTGTTTCGGGTATCTCCATGCTGTATTTGTCTCCCAAACAACTGAGGTACTCAATGGCCAGCAAACCAGACAGTTCTCTAATTATCAAGCTTAGGCGGGTGCCAGACAGGTCCCCATTCTTCTTGTGACTAGCCAATCGGTAAGTGAGGGTGGAACCAGAAAGTAGAAACCCAGGGATGCCTCAAATTGGCCCAACATTTGAAGAAATGACACTCAAGGGGTGAAGCAAAGTTTGATAAGTGCCCATGGTGGTGACAGTTGGCCTTTTGGCTTCAAAATGGTTAGGTACAACTCGGTTTATGTACAATATATACTGTAAAGAAGAAAATGGAGGGTAGATACTTTTTAATCAGTGCCTTTAATGAAGCCGTTTCACAGAAAAAGGACAGTAAAGTCAGGTAATAGGTGCTTCAGGTAGCCAGGTAAATCTGTGCTTTAACCACTGCCTGCTGTGTTATTGTCTACAATACAGGTATGACCTTATTAATCCATTGTTCCCTTTTCATCAGCGTTTGAGTGACATTGCACAACAATTTGAAAATACAGAGAGATGGGATATACAGTAGACCTAAAGTCATTGATTGACTTTGTAGTCACGCAGTGTATCATTTAGTGCCTGCAACAACCTTATCTAAATGATAAAGTCTCCCTGCTGCCATTTCTGAGGTGCAGTGCTGTCCTCCTAGCGGCATCATAGTAGGTAGATTTCACATAGATTTAGGATGCCAAAATCCATGCACTTTGCTTTTTTTGCATTCATTAGCATTTTCCTTTAATTTGGTACAAACCAGATTTAATAAGGAAACATTTATTATTCAAAAGGAAATCATATCTGTTTCTGCATGTATCTGTAGCATTTCTTTAAAGTAGCGGAAAAAAGTATGATATAATGAACAATATGTGTAGTACAGATAATTAAAAAAACATTAGTAGCAAAGAAAAGAGTCTCATATTTATATTTTCAGTTATATAGCTGTTTTTCTATAACACTGCATCATTGCCAAAACCTCAAGTAAAATGTTTTAATGTTTTCATTTTGTCATTATGGGGTGCTGTGGGTAGAATTCTAAGGAAAAAAAGAATTTAACCAATTTTAAAATAAGTCTGGAACATAATAAAATGTGGAAAAAGTGATGCGCTGTGAATACTCTCTGGATGCACTGTATGGATTTCTTATGTGTAGAAACATAATATTCCCCTTAGTTAGGAACCAATCTTTACTAAGTAAAGTCTGTCATCATTCATAGTTACTGTATGTTATGTAGAGATTTTTACGTTTTGAAAACTACTCACATTACTCACATACTCATTCTTTTCCTACACCTTGAACAAATTACATGCCATTAATCAAATGTTATGTAATGGAGTGCATTTTGAAACTCTGTCTTCTTTTCTTGCTTTGTTGATTTTATTAACTACTGAGTACCTTCAGTAAAAAAAACAAAACATAGAACTTGTGTATCCCTTTGTTAAAAAAACAAAGTTAATAAAACATGTTGGAAAAAAATGCAGAAAAGGCATACGTTTATGGAAAAATATTCTAATGATTTAATTAGTGTTGATCAAATATTAATCCGATTTGGAAAACATCACTACATGGCAAACAAGATTGCATATAATTTACACAAGCAAAAAAAACCTTAATAACAAAACGTTAGAAATCTAATGTACTTTTCACAAACCTTAGCATGACATTCAAAGATCGTAATGCAAAATGATCACACAGTTAGTGCACTTAGAAAAGCATACAAGTATGAAACTACTGTAAGAAATCATGAGAGACAAAAGTACAAAAAGGAATAGTTAGATCACTGTAATTAATCTGATTTAAAAGGTGGTCATGTATTACAAGATGTATATATACATTTAAATGAAAGTAATATCAGTAAACAAATGACTACATAACTGAACTAATTGATATTTTTAAATGGTGCTGTTTTATAAAATCTGAATTACCGTATATACTCCAATACAAGTCGACCTCGTGTACAAGTCGACTCCAATATTCAACCCTCTTAAGCGGGAATTTGTTATTGACTCAAGTATAAGTCTACCCAGCAAAGTTAATGGCTGAACTTGGGACTCAGGAGGGGTTAATGTCTGTACTGCATACAGTATTGCAGCCCTTAACCCCTCCTGTCTCTTAAGTGCAGCCAATACCTCCTCCAGGTCCCCATGTGCTGCAATTATTCTCTCCCTTTTATGCAGTCCAGTATTTCCCCCCCCCCACCCCTTTCCTTGTTAATTGTTGTGGCCAGAACTTTCAGACCTGTGTTTTCTTGGCATTTCCTTTCCTCACAGTGTCACTTACCACAGGGTAAATTGCTGCAAATGGGGATGTCACTATTAATACACACGTTACTCAGTGTGCTCAGTGTTGTCCTTGACGCATATATAAGTCGACCCCTATACTTTTATGAAGTCAATCAGACCTACATTTCTAGACTTATACTCGTGTATATACAGTATGTAACTGTCAATGCATACAATATACTGATTGGTAGTAAAATTAACTTCATTTAAACTTTTTGCTAACCTTAGCCATAGAACTTGAAGTCAATCACTCCTAAAAATAAACAATGAGAAGATGTATTTAAAGGTTACCCGAAGTGAAAAAAAATAAAGAAAATTCAATATTTACCTCAGTAGTGGGAGGACTCTGGATAGTCCAGAGGCTTCCCCCATCCTCCTTGACCCAACTCATCCAGCACAGAGACCTTCTGAATATATTCGACAGGGCTTATCAAATATATACTTCCAACTGTGCTCCCATTTGTGTATGAGTGTAGCTCAGAGCAGGATCATCCACCAGGAAACCTAGGCAGGCAGGTGCTTAAGGCCTAGTGGGTGTCAAGGGGCCCACCTTCCAACTTCTTTGAACTCTCTTCATTTCAGCTTATCAAAAGGACCATAAAGGGGCCCCAAATCTACTACCTTGCATAGGGCCAAATTACATCTTAATACATCTCTGGTGTAGCTACACTGCGCACACACAACTATGGCCCGTGCCTGCGCAGTAGCACGGAGCCGCTCGGGCATGGATTTTCCATCATGCATGAGCAGCCACACTCATACATGAATGGGATCTCAGCCATGGAGAAGAAGCGGGTCCCCATGAGCAGAACAAAGGAGGAATGGATAAGCCATCCCGAGGCTTTCCTCTACTGAGGTAAGTGTTTGACTTTTATTTTTCCCCCACAGGTTTGCTCTAAAGTAGGTACAGGTAGACAGCTGTGACATTACTTTCTAAAAATAGTGCATTAATGTTGTAACAACAGTAGATATATTTTAGAAATAAACACACTCATGGAATTTTTTATGGTGCTTTACGAGTGCAGGCATTTATTGTATGTTTTCATGAACTGGTAGAATGTAATTCATGTTTTATTGTTATTTCCACCTTTTCATTAAGGTTATGTAAAAAAAATATATAAGGCAGTGTAATAGGATGTCTATACATACCTGAGGCAGGGGTGCTCACCATATACTGCATCATTTGTGCGGTACCAGCGAACACAGAGCGCATTTGCTGTGATGGCATTTAATTAACTTAAATGGTGAACTACTTTTGAACTTGTTTTAGTTTTCATCTACTTGCAAGTATGCTAAACCTATCATCAGAATGTTGAATTACATGTGATCACAGTGTGATCCCCACACAGTAAACAGGACTTTTACAAATGCCTGCATGTCTACTCTTATTATTCTTTATTTTTCTATGCACGTTCCAAATGTAGTCTCAGTCCATGCAGTGTGTCTGATATTATGTTATTGTTGATGCCTGGAAGATTTATTTTATTCATAATAATATGATATTAACAAAGGTTGTCCAACTCCTGTCCTCAAAGGCAGTCTCCATGCTTTCCTTTTGGGATGGACAGAGCCAATTTGGTTGGTGAACCCACACATTGCCTCATCAACTCCCATATGTTAAAGGGACTCCGAGCAGTGCAGAAACTATGAAAAGATGCACATCATTTTAAAGCTCTCTTTCTCCTCTTTCCAATGATATATAAACCGCCACCCTACGCCTTTTAGTTTTCGCTATTTTCGTGATTGAAATTGCCACGGCCGCGATTTCGATCGCAAAAATAGAGAAAACTAAAAGGCGTAGGGCAACGAATTAGGTGTCGTCAGAAAGAGGAGAAAGAGAGCTTTAAAATGATATCCATCAAGCCATAGTTATATTGTATTACACAGGGCGACTTTTTGTCAAAGTCAGCAGCTGCATTCAGCAAAATGGAGCTGCTGACACTGGGGAAAGTGTCGTCCTGTGTAATACAATATAACTATGGCTTGATGGATATCATTTTAAAGCTCTCTTTCTCCTCTTTCTGACAACACCTAAATCGTTGCCCTACACCTTTTAGTTTTCTCTATTTCTTGCCGCGGCAATTTCAATCGCGAAAATAACGAAAACTAAAAGACGTAGGGTGGTGGTTTATATATCATTGGAAAGAGGAGAAAGAGCGCTTTAAAATGATATGCATCTTTCCATAGTTTCTGCACTGCTCGGAGTCCCTTTAATAATAGCCAGTTTAAAAATTTGTGAAGATTCAGGTCCTTGAAAACTGTGGTTGGACACCTCTGGTATAAACAATTGTTTTACTTTCATTACAAAACGACACAAATAATGAAAAATGAGATTGTTGTCATCTGATGGCTTATAGATATCAGTAATGGGAGTTGGTAGCTGGTCACCAGTTGTGAAAGAAGACAAGTTATGTCAGAACCTCTGTTACTTCTATACTAAGAAAGCCGCACCAACAGGAGGAGGGAGAGGGAATAGTGTGGAGTTGTACTATTTTGCTATAAGTTTGTTTTAGTTATGTTTTATGCACATTCATGATTTAAGACAGGAAAGTTTATTTTAGACCATGAATTCATGGATATTCAGTTTTTTGTTTCACCATCTTCAAAAAGGCAGATTGTCTAGAAATAATCTCTCAATCACGGGAGGTAGTGGGACCAAATCTTCAAGCTTCAAATAAAATATGCGTTGAAGTCCTAATGTACAAAGAGACCGCAAGTCTGTTATAACACTTAATACTGTTGCAATATCCAGTTGTTGTCCTTTGTTCTGATTATGTGTTAAATGATCTTTTAAACTACAGATGATGTTATTGTGCAATTCATTCACCTTCTTTGGTTCTTTTAGGCCATGACGTTCTACAAAAAAGGAATATTGTGAATACAAAAGACATTTTAGTTTTACATTCATAATTTGTTTAACTCGTTAACTTAATTCATATATTTTTAAGTTTCAAAGATCACATCACAAACATTAAACTGATAATACATCATAATATACAGATAAAAAATAATAACAAATACTGCTTTTCAACTCTAATATAAATTAAGAAAGTATGTGGGACATTGAAAAAAGCAGTGGGTCTTTCATATCTGATTCGGAGTGTTTAACATAGGGCTCTATTCACAAAACCTCTCACAAATGTCTTATTATCGCCTAATTAATACAAAATAACCTTTCAGCACATTTACAAGCAAATAATCACTCAAAGTTAGTTGTTCCTGATAAACTTAATTTCAATTTTACTTTTCTTACCTTAATTATATTATATTTTTGCTCTTTGGGAGCTTAAATGTAACATAGATAAAGTGAAGACAGAGGAAAACAGGAGAAAAAGCTTTGTGAATCATGCCCATAGGGCCTAACGCAAGGTAATAAGAAACTTGCTGGAACTGCTGACTTTACTTCGATGATGCTAAAAAGGGCCTCATTCAGATGAATAAGTCATTCAACCTGAGCATTGCTAGTAGCTGCCAGGCAATGTGGATAGAAATCCTGTGCTGTGGAGCTGTCTTTCAGAACCACAGCACTGCCATCTTGTTCCTATATAATGCACTGCACCTCTGCTCACCACAACTACAGTGCCATGCACTCCAACACTCTCCCAACATCCACGGCTTCAATTTTGGGCACCGTGGTACTCTGTGCACCTATTTTCCCCTTTTATCATGCATGGAGAATAAAATAATGCTTAAAAATACTTACATGTGGGATTCACAATAAATGCCATCCCAGGCACTCTCCCCTGCAACTGCCATCCACCTTTTGTTTTTTCAATAGGAAGAGGGTCATGTGACACCTCAAACTTATTGGGAATTTTACAAGAAAAACAATGGTGTGCTTGGTTTTAACGTAACTTTATTCTTTTATGAGTTTAACAGGGATTAACACGTGAAGAGCGGATAGAAATTGTGTTGATGTCTGGTGAACACAGTAACCGGGTCATTGCAGCAGATTTCAATGCAATACACCCTTCAAGACCACCCATCTCCCATGCTACAGTTAGCAAACTGCTTGCTAAGTTTCGTAAAACTGGTTCAGTGTTGGATTTGCCAAAATGTGGACACATGAAATCTGTCACTAATGAAGAAACATCAGTGGCTGTGCTAGCTTCATTCAGCAAGAGCCCACAGCGTAGCACTCGCCGCATGTCACTGGAGAGTGGCATTAGTCAAACATCCCTTCGGAGGATATTAGCTACTCACAAGTAGCACCCTTACAAACTTCAGGTACTGCAGCATCTCGACGAGGATGCCCCAGATCGGCGCACTGAATTTGCAGAATGGACAAAACAGAAATTGGAACAGAACCCTCAGTTTACACAGAAGATTTTGTTCAGTGATGAGGCAAACTTGTATGTGAATAGTGAAGTTAGCAAACAAAACCACCGCTATTGGTCTGACACTAACCCACATTGGATAGATCCCTCCAAGACTGTTGGAACAAAAAAATTGATGGTATAGTGTGGTATATGGGGTACAAAGATTGTGGGGCCATTCTTTATCAATGGAAACCTCAAGGCCACTGGATATGCAAAATTGCTACATGATGATGTGTTTCCCTCTTTATGCACTGAAGCTGGCACGTTCCCTGAGTTTTTCCAGCAAGATGGTGCACCACCATATTATGGGTGTCAGGTCCGAGCATTCCTAGATGAACAGTTTCCTGGAAAGTGGATTGGTCGTCGGCCAGTTGAATGGCCCCCAAGGTCTCTGAAGGCAATTGTCTATGCTGTGGAGATACAAGATGTTCAGCACCTGAAACTACGGATACTGGAAGCCTGTGCTAGCATTTCTCCTGCAGTGTTGCTATCAGTGTGTGAAGAGTGGGAGAAGAGGGTTGCATTGACAATCCAACACAATGGGCACATTGAACACATTTTATAAGTGGTCAGAAACTTGTAAATAACTCATGAAAGAATAAAGTTACGTTAAAAACAAGCACAACATTGTTTTTCTTGCGAAATTCCCAATAAGTTTAAGGTGTCACATGACCCTCTTCCTATTGAAAAAACAAAATTTGGATTCAAAATGGCCGACTTCAAAATGGTCGCCATGGTCGCCACCCATCTTGAAAAGTTTCCTTCCCTCACACATACTAATGTGCCACAAACAGGAAATTAATATCACCAACCATTCCTATTTAATTAAGGTGTATCCATATAAATGGCCCACCATGTATATTACATTTTGCTTTTATTTCCACATAAATCACCAGGTTTATGTTTTTCACGATAAAAGGAAGTATCTCTGCCCAGACGTCTGCTGGACCTATCAGATATTATGTATATTGATGCTTGTTCTGGAATAATACCACATATGAAAGGGAAATAGATATAAAGTTATCTGCATATTTTTAATATTCTTAAATAAATGTAACACATTTACAATGCTGGTGTAGTAGTTTACTAAAGGAAGTATTCAGAATGTTTCTCTTCGTCTTGGTCTGTCATGAGACTTTAATTTCTATGGCAACCATTATTTATTCAGCAAATTCAAGTATAGATCAATATCGACATGTCAGCACTGTCACTGAGATCCCACAAGGAATTAAATGCCCTGAATAGGCACATAAGTATTCAGTCACCTGCATGAATAATTGTATGATCAAACTGTAGCACTTAAACAGCATATTATTTGTATTTGCACATGTGCATGCAAATATGTTTAGCTACCATCCTAAGTAAAAGGTAATCAACTATTGCAGGAAACAGTGTGGGAGAAAATAGGTATGCAAATAGTAATGCACAGTATGTGGGCACTCATAACTAATATGTTTGGCTCATCTACTGTACAGGTATATATATA
Source organism: Hyperolius riggenbachi (assembly GCF_040937935.1). Classification (NCBI taxonomy): domain Eukaryota; kingdom Metazoa; phylum Chordata; class Amphibia; order Anura; family Hyperoliidae; genus Hyperolius; species Hyperolius riggenbachi. The sequence continues at coordinate 186,899,775 of NC_090650.1, read as the reverse complement.
ATTATATCAGTTACATAAATACAGTCTAGTGTTCAATCAAGCAATTTTATTAACTTAAACAAAGCAAATATTATTAAGCATACTGAAGATCTTAGTTACTTTCAACAATGCTCTGTTACAGTGTGCCACTTTTGTTTGTGAAAATTCTTGTCCAGATAGATCTGTCCTACTAAATTTTTGTGAAATGTGAAACATACATGTTTAGATGTATGTTCTTAGTTGCAACATTACATATTGTGGTAGTGGTGTGTGTGTGTGTGTGTGTGTGTGTGTGTGTGTGTGTGTGTGTGTGTGTGTGTGTGTGTGCGCATGTATGTGGCTCCCCCGGTGGTGGCAGCATCTGGAGGGGCTGCCTGTCCCTCCCCCCATCATTTAGTGAGGCCACCCCTGTTGATATGCAAAGAATTTTGTGTGGGTCAACTCCTGCAGGGCATGACAGTGATTTAGTTTAAGACCATGCACATTCTGTCAAGTGGATGCAATATGCATTTTCTGAGGTCCTTTAATTTGTGAATAGACATTTTAGCAGCCAATATACAAGTCAGGTGATTCCTGGTACGAGCACACACCTCTTTTACTTTTGAATACATTTAATACTAAGTTCCAAAGCCGCACTGCTTCTTCCTAGAGGACCACTATCGTGAAAAATTGTAACATTTAAAATACATGAAAATACATATAGTACTGCCCATAATTATTCATACCCCTGGCAAATTTGGACTTAAAGTTACTTTTCTTCAACCAGCAAGTATTTTTTTGATGGGAAATGACATAGGTGTCTCCCAAAAGATAATAAGACGATGTACAAGATGCATTTTTGTGGGAAAAATGAATTCTTAGCTTTTATTTACATTTGAGCAAAAAGTGTCCAGTCCAAAATTATTCATACCCTTCACAAACTGTCACAGTCTGTGGGAAAATCCAAAGTTCTATACCATTCCAAATAGTCCAAGCTGTTCTAAGGCATCCTAATTACCCTGATTAATTGGGAACAGCTGTTTTAATCAACTCAACAGGTGAAAAACAGCAGCTCTCTGCAGTCGGTTTGTCAACAGTCATGGTTAGACAAAAAAGCTCAGTGAGGACCTGTGTCTGCGTATTGTGGCTGCTCACAAGTCAGGAAAGGGCTACAAGGCCATTTCTAAATGTTTTCAAGTTCCAGTGGCTACAGTGCAAAGTATTATTAAAAAATACAAGATGTTCCGCACTGTGGAAAATTTCAGAGGACGTGGTTGGAAGCAGAAAGTGACACCTGTGCTGGCCAGGAGGATAGCGAAAGAGGTGAAAAAGATTTAAAGCATCACCACCAAGGCCATCCTGGTGAATCTGGGCTCTGCTGGTGGCAATATCTCAAGGCAGACAATCCAACGGACACTGCACACTGCTGGGTTCCACGGATGCAAACCAAGGAGCACGCCACTTCTCCAGATAAGGCACACAAAAGCTCACTTGTCCTTTGCAAATGCTCATCTGCACAAAGAAGACTTCTGATCTTCTCTGTTAAGGTCAGATGAAACAAAAATGAATTGTTTGGTCACAATGATGTTTACTTCATTTGGCTTAAGAACACCATCACCACTGTCAAACATGGTGGTGGGAACACAATGCTTTGGGGGTGTTTTTCAGCCAATGGACTAAGGAACCTAATCACAGTAAACAGCACCATGAAAAAAGAGCAACACATAAGGTGTCTTAACTACAACATCAGGCAGTCTGCAGAGAAACTTGGCCTTGGGCACCAATGGATATTTCAGCATGACAATGACCCTAAACACACAGCAAAAGTGGTGAAGAAATTATTAGAAGACATTAACGTATTGGAGTGGCCCAGCCAGAGTCCTGACTTGAATCCAATTGAGAATCTGTGGAGGGAGCTAAAGATCAGGGTGATGGCAAGAAGAAAGATTTGAAAAGATCTGAAAGATTTGGAGCTCCTTGCTTAAGATGAATGGGCAAAAATACCTGTGGAAACATTCAAAAAGCTGGTCTGCAATTATAGGAAGCTTTTGATCGCTGTAATAACCAATAAAGGGTTTTATATTGATTATTGAGAAGGGTATGAATAGTTTTGGACTGGACACTTTTTGCTCAAATGTAAATAAAAGCTGACAAATGTTTTTTTCCCCCACAATAATGCCTCTTGTACATCGTCTTATTATCTTTTGGGAGACACCTATGTCATTTCCCATCAAAAAATTACTTGCTGGTTGAGGAAAATTAACTTTAAGTCAAAATTTACCAGGGATATGAATAATTATGGGCAGAACTGTAAAAAAAAGGTAAATGTACTATACATTTATTTTCTACGTTGCTGTCACTTACAGTAGGTAGTAGAAATCTGACAAAAACTGACAGGTTTTGGACTAGCCCATCTCCTCATCATGGATTCTCAGGGTTTTTGAATGCACTTAGTGAACGAAAGTTGCTCAGTCCAACTGCCAGAGTGTGCAGGTAGTGGTGGTGGGTGGAGCGGCCTGCATGTTTGTACAGATTCTTCCCAGGAAGTGCATTTGTAAAGAATAAATTAAATACTGAGAATCCCCCATGAAGAGGTGGACTAGTCTAAAACCTGTCAGTTCTGTCAGTTTATGCTATCTACTGTAAGTGACAGCAACATAGGAGAAAAGTAATTTATAGCTCATTTTACTCTGGAAGAAACATCTTACTTGTATGAATGAGGTTGTTTTGGCTCGTGGCGATGAACGCTGTGTGGCGATGCGGGGCATAGTCATAGCAGCAATGCTATGATGTGCACCCTACGTAGTGGTAATTCGTGGCTCTGTTGGCTGCCAGACCCCAAATTACTTTTCCCTCCGAGCTGCAAAACATGGAGGGGGAATAGTATTGAACGCCGCCTCAGAGTTTAGCGGTAGCAGGGAGAGCCGTCATTCGGCTCTCCCCGTGCCGAACTGAGCGGCGCCCAGACAATATGTACTTTTATTTGTATGTGTTATTATGTATATTACATTTTAACATTTTTTATTGTGATAGTGGTCCTTTATGTCATAGAATGTCTTGTAAGAATGTTCAGAGCACTCAAGACCTCAAAGTATGTGTGTGGATCATAACTCAGAGTTAATATCTGCACACTTCAAGAGCTTCCTGGATACAGGAATGCTTTTGATCGGTGACATCATAATCTTTCTCGCCGTAGGTGAGAAGATGGCTACAGAACTTGGGAAACCTTTTGGAGCTACCCTTTGTAATAGAAGTTCTACTGCTGTGGAGTATGATTTATCAACTTCTACATTGTTAGGGTGAGCAGGATCTGACCGGATAAGTGTGGGTGCTGAGGTAAACCAAGTGTTCAGGTGATAAAAGTTGGCAGTGAAGTGGTCTGCTTTAGGTTGCTTTAGGTTACAGGGGATGCCGATTGCGTCAGTCACGTCTACCAGTAGATTGTGAAGGACTGCCGGGTAGATTGCGGACGGACATTTTCAAATAGTGCAGCGGACGCTGACTGTGCAATGGTGGCATACCATCTAATTGTGCTGCTCTGCTGCGAGTGAACTTTCCTTCCGGGATCCACACGTTTATCTTCATTCTCCTAGGCGTCCATCGCACTGGTAATAGCACCTCCTGTGGTGACATAAATGCAAGTCATCACTGGAGGTACTGTTACCAAGACAACAGACGCCTAGGAGGAAGAAGATAGATGCTACGTGTGGTTCCCAGAAGCTGAATAGTTACTGCTCTGTGCCCATGCACACCCTCCACTGCTGCGACCCCTTCCTGGGGGCATCTATACCTGTGGCTTCCTATACTAGAGACACCTATGCATGGCTATGCCTGGCTACCTATACTGGGGGCAGCTATGCCCAGCTACATATACAGGGGGCAGCTATGCCTGGCTACCTATACTGGGGGCACCTATGCCTGCCTGCAGATACTGGGGACACCTATGCCTGGCTACCTATACTGGGGACAACTATGCCTGGCTACCTATACTGGGGGGAATGGTAGGGGGAAGGATTCTGCATCTGCCTAATTATGCTTTGATTGGGGGGGGGGGGGGATTCTGCAGCTGCCCAATCATGCTGTGATGGGGGTGGAAGGGGGAGATATGCAAAGTTTAGCACCTGAAATGGATCTCTTGGGCTCGGTAGTTTTCAAAGTAGCAAGCAAGCCAAAAAAGTGTGGGCACCCCTGCTTTAGAATGTCTTTAAAGGATACCCAAAGTGACATGATGAGATATGAGTATGTACAGTGCCTAGCACACAAATAACTATGCTGTGTTCCTTTGTTTCTTTCTCTGCCTGAAATAATTAAATATCAGGTATGTAAGTGGCTGACTCAGTCCTGACTCGGACAGGAAGTGACTACAGTGTGACCCTCACTGATAAGAAATTCCCCTTTTTATCTCTTTCCTGCTCTCAGAAGCCATTTTCTGCTAGGAAAGTGTTTTATAGTTGGAATTTCTTATCAGTGAGGGTCACACTGTAGTCACTTTCTGTTTAAGTCAGGACTGAGTCCGGCACTTACATACCTGATATTTAACTCTTTCAGGCAGAGAAACAAAAAAAGGAACACGGCATAGTTATTTATGTGCTAGGCACTGTACATACACATGTCTATCTCATCATGTCACATGTCACTTCGAGTATCCTTTAATAAGTGTCCTAAGGAGGTTTGTGTAACGATTGGTGTCAGCACGCAGAGAGAATCTGATTATTGGTGATCTGCAGTATCACCAAGAATGCAGATATATACCTGATTATTGATGATCTGCAGTATCACCGATAATCAGATATATTGCTAACCTCTGGACACCTAAGGATAAGTGAGTGTTTGGTGTAACAGTAATACTTTCAGTAATGTACCTGCTGAGCAGGTGGTATACAATATAGAGACACAGCTCTGGGAGAACAGGAACCTTCCAGCAGCCTGAGGCTCTCCGGGGGGAGGAGTCAGGCGGGAGACGGGAAGGACCTAGGAGTGAATGACACCTAAGATGGATGTCACTATCTGATCTGGAGACTATCTCTTTTAAGGGGAGAGATAGCCCCTGAGGTCGGGCACGCCGGGTCGGCAACACAATGACAGATAAAGTACAAAGACAGAAGGCTGATTCGGTATCCAAGTCAAGCAGGGTCTGGCAACGGAATATCAGATATACGAGGTACCGAATCAGAAGACAGAGGAGTAGTCAGAAAAGCTATAAGTCATAACATATATCAAACAATGCCTATTCTGGGTGCGAGGTCCTTGGTCTCAGCACCCCGGAACTAGTCTGAAGAATACACAGATGATAATACAGTATTCCCTAGACTGGTGCGAGGGCCGTAGTCTCAGCACCCTGGAACTAGTCTGAAGTATAACACAGATGATAACACAGTTCCCTAAGCTGGGTGTGAGGTCCTTGGTCTCTACACCCTGGAACTAGTCTGAATTATAACACAGATGATAATACAGTTCCCTAAGCTGGGTGTGAGGTCCTTGGTCTCTACACCCTGGAACTAGCTTAAGCATAAACAGAATACAATTCAAATAATCTGGCTAAGTGTGTATTCCCAGGTCCACCTGGTTCAAACACACTGAGGATCTGACTAGGTCTGAGTGCTTCCACGTAGTGATCGCAACGGCAGACAACTTGCAAGTGACCAGCAGGATGTTACGGTACGGGGACTGTTGACCGCCCCACTGCTGTTTGGGACACCTGAGCACAGAATCTAAGTGACCACGGGTCTTCACCCACGACCCCTTGAGGGGGAAGCAGGACCACAACTCCAGGAGGGGGCTGTGGGAACTTCGCTGCCTAGTGCCCACCAGGTTGCGCTCAGAGTAATCCCACAGTGGGTTGGAGAACAGGAGACACTGCGGTATGGAGGAGATAGTACACGTAATCCAGTAACAGGCCGGGAATCAAGGCAGGCGGCAATCAGCGGAAGGTCGGAGTCACAAGCAGAGGTCAGGGCAGGCAGAGATCAGAGGATAATCGGGGTCACAAGCAGAAGTCAGGCCAGGCGGAGATCAGAGCGTAGGTCGAGGTCACTAGCCGGGGTCACAACAGGAAATAATCAGGATAATAATGGCAGGAGCACAATAGCCAAAACTGTCAGAACCAACAGCACTGCCATAGAGGGCAGTGCTGTTTATATACTATGGTTAATTGAACTTGGCGCCGAAACTGACGCCTGCGCATGCGCAGTGCGCCGTGCGTCATGCGCGTCATGATCTGCGCATGCGCGCGTGCCCGCTTGTGCGCACGCACGCCGTAGCGCCGTACGCCCGGAGTGAGGAGTGTGGACTACAAAGCCCAGCGCACCCGCGCGCGCGCGCGTAATGACACGCGCCCGGGAACGCCAGACAGGAAACCCGCGGTGAGTATAACATTGCCCCCCCCCCTAGGGGCAACCTCCGGGTGCCCTCAGGACATGGTTTGTCTGGAAATTTCTTATGAAATTGTCTAATCAACCTGGGAGCGTGAATATTCTGGGCTGGTTCCCACGAGTTCTCCTCAACCCCAAAACCCCTCCATTTGATCAGGTACTGAACGGAATTTCTGATCCTTCTACTGTCCAAGATCTTTTCTACCTCAAACTCTTCCGTTCCATCAACTAGAACTGGAGGAGGTGGACTGGAGGAACGGTTGGCAAAAGTACTGGGTACCACTTTTTTCAGGCAAGAAATATGGAAAACTGGATGGATCTTTAGCGTGTCTGGCAAGGATAATTTAAAGGCTACTGGGTTTATTTTCTTGATGACTGAGAAAGGGCCAATGAATTTAGGACCCAACTTCTTAGAAGGCAAACGAAGTCTTAGGTTTAAAGTAGAGAGCCAAACGAGATCTCCCGGAGAAAGATCCGGGCTCTCTCTCCTCAATCTGTTGGCAAATCTCCTTCCCTTTTCTTGTGAGTGTCTTAGTTCTTCCTGTAATTTTGAGAAATTGTCCACCAGGGCTGTGATTCTTTCTTGTACCTCAGGAATATTGGAATCAGGGCAAATTCCGGGCAGAAAAGAGGGATGGAACCCGTAGTTTACAAAAAACGGAGATTGCTTGGTTGATGAATGCACAGCATTATTAAAAGCAAATTCAGCAGTGGGTAAGAGGGAGGACCAGTTGTCTTGGGAGGCTGAGGTAAAACACCTGAGGTACTGCTCAAGAGTCTGGTTAGTCCTTTCAGTCTGACCATTTGTTTGCGGATGAAAACCAGAGGAGAGGGAAGTGTGAATTCCTAGACTCTTACATAGTCCTTGCCAGAACCTTGAAGTAAATTGAACGCCTCGGTCAGACACAATATCAGTAGGGAGTCCATGGAGTCTGACAATCTCTTTAATGAAGACTTCCGCGGTCTCGGCCGCGGTTGGTAACCCCCTTAAGGGTAGAAAATGGGACATTTTAGAGAACCTGTCTACTACTACAAGGATGGTGGTAAATCCCTTGGAAGATGGTAATTCCACAATAAAGTCCATGGCAATACTCTCCCACGGCCGTGTGGGAATAGGTAAGGGGTTTAGTAGACCCCAAGGCTTGGCACGAGAGCTCTTGGATCTGGCACAAGTCTCACATGAGGTGGTAAAGTGGTTACAGTCCTTAATCATTTCAGGCCACCAGAAGACTCTCTGAAGTAACTCCAAGGTCTTAGAGATCCCAAAATGTCCCGCTAGTTTGTTGTCATGACAGGCCTGTAGAACAAGGAGACGAACCTCTGGCGGGACAAAGATCTTGTCTTTGAAGTAAAGAACACCTTCTCTGTTGATCAAATTGGTAGGAACATCTTGATGGGAAGAGGATTGTTTAATAGTTTCCAGCAGACCGGATTGCAGAAGAAGAAAGTGCTGCGGAGAAAGGATGTGTTCTGGCGTTGACTGGGTAGTAGACTCAGATTGAAACATGCGCGACAAGGCGTCTGGCTTTGAGTTCTTGAGGCCCGGACGGTAGGTCACATGGAAATTAAACCGGGAGAAGAAGAGGGACCATCTGGCCTGTCGGGGTTTAAGTCTCTTAGCGGAACGGAGATATTCAAGATTTTTGTGATCGGTAAGAATCAGTACAGGATGCTCTGCTCCTTCCAACAGGTAACGCCACTCCTCCAGGGCTGCCTTGATAGCTAAAAGTTCTCGATCGGCAATGTCATAATTCCTTTCGGCCGAGTTCAGTTTTCTGGAGAAGAAGGCTATAGGATGCAGCGTGGCCTTAGGATCAAAACGTTGGGAAAGGATGGCTCCAATGGCGGTTTCAGAGGCGTCTACCTCCAGAATGAAAGCTCTAGACGGATCAGCGTGTCTTAGAACTGGAGCGGACGTGAAGCATGATTTTAATCTTTCAAAAGCGACTTGGGCTTCGGATGTCCAACGGAAGGTCTGGCGGGTGCTCGTCAGCTGGGTAATGGGAGCCACAATCTTAGAAAAGTTCTTTATAAAACGCCTGAAGAAGTTGGCGAAACCAATAAATCTTTGTACAGACTTTCGATCACATGGTATTGGCCAATCCAGGATAGAAGCAACCTTTTGGGGGTCCATCTTGATTCCTTCAGGGGATAACTTCAAGCCCAAGAACTGAATGGACTCCTTGCCAAACTCACACTTCTCCGCTTTTGCATAGAGTCTATGGGTCCGAAGACGGGCCAGCACCTTTTTGACGTGAGTATGATGTTCTTCAATGGAGGAGGAAAATACGAGTATATCATCGAGATAGACCACCATGAAGTCATCGATAAAGTCCCGGAAAATGTCATTGACAAAGTGCTGGAAGGTGGCCGGGGCATTGCATAGGCCGAAGGGCATCACTAGATATTCAAAGTGCCCAAAACGGGAGCGAAAAGCGGTCTTCCATTCGTCTCCCTCTCGGATTCTCACCAGATTGTAGGCCCCCCGAAGATCTAACTTAGAAAAAACTCTGGCCGTGCGAAGTCTCTGAAACAGGTCAGGCATGAGCGGTAAAGGATATCGGTTCTTAATAGTGATATTGTTCATTTCCCGATAATCAATAAAAGGGCGTAGGGATCCATCTTTTTTTTCGACAAAGAAGATGCCCGCTCCTGCGGGAGAAGTGGATGGTCTGATGAACCCTTTCTTTAGATTTTCATCGATGTAGTCCTTTAGTACTTGAGTCTCAGGTTCAGATAATGGATAGATCCTCCCAAAAGGAATGGAAGCCCCGGGCTGCAAGTCGATAGGGCAGTCATAGATGCGATGTGGTGGGAGAACATCAGCCCCCGTCTTATCAAAGACGTCCAGGAAATCATGGTACACGGCTGGGATAAAATCCTTCTTGGGAGAGTTCAGACAGAACAGAATGCCGGCCCGGGGGTAGCAATGTCGTGCACAATATTCAGAACGGAGGGAAACTTCACCGGTTCTCCAATCAATTACGGGGTTGTGGGTTCTTAGCCAAGGCATGCCCAGAATGACTGGGAACAAAGGGGAAGGAAGCAAATCAAAGCATAGGTATTCCTGGTGTTCCTCCTGGATAGTGATTAGAAGCGGAAGAGTTTCAGCAGTGATAGGACCAGAGTGGATGGCCGATCCATCGGCCAATTGGATGGTCAGGGGCAGGCTTTTTTGACGCGTAGGAAGCTGAAGTTGTTGGGCGAGTTCAACATCAAGGAAGCAGGAACAGGCCCCAGAGTCTATGATGGCTCTTATCTTAATGATCTTTCCTTGGAGGCCCTGCAACGAGAGGGTAAGGGGTATATGAGAGGAGGTCGGGGTGATGGAAACATTATCAATGAAGCTTGGAAACAGAGGCTCACCCGTGGGTCTAATCGGGCAGTTGACTCGGAAGTGTCCCGGAGCCCCACAGTACAAACAGAGGTTAGATGCTCTTCTGCGCTGTCTTTCTTCTGGAGACAAGGCCGGACGGGCCAGACCTAATTGCATAGGCTCAGGGATGTCGAGAGCAGAAGAAGAGGAAGAAGGCACTGGAGCATTCATAGCTGAGGATACATCAGGAACGGTGGGAAACCAGATACGACGTGATGATCCGGACCTCTCCAACCGTCTTTCTCTGAGTCGGCGGTCAATTTGAATCGACAGATGGACCAGTTCTTTTAAGGTTGTGGGTACACCGACCCTGGCCAGTTCGTCCTTCAATTGATCGGAGAGTCCTTGCCTGAACTGAAATTTAAGGGCCGACTCATTCCAGCTGGTATCTCCTGACCAGCGGCGGAAATCTGTCACATACTCCTCTACGGGTCTTTTCCCTTGGCGGAGGGCCTGGAGCGCGATCTCAGCTGAGGCGGTTCTTCCAGGATCGTCATAGAGCTCACTCATAGCCTCAAAGAAAGTATCCAGGCTTCCGAGGGAAGTGTCACGTTCTTCGACCAGACGGAGGGCCCAGGCCTGGGGTTCCCCCTGGAGAAGTGATATCACCGCCCCGACCTTTACTTCTTCATTAGCGAAAGTTCTAGGCAGAAGTGAAAAGTGCAACCGGCAGGCGCTCTGGAACAAACGGAACTTCGACCGATCCCCAGAAAACCGATCAGGCAGAGGTAACTTGGGTTCAGGAATGATGTTAGCGGCTGCCTCCATAGGAACAGGTCTCGGCAAGACTGCAGGAGCTGGAGCGGCCATTTGAGCTGGAGCAGATGCTGAGCCCGGAACTGGGCCACGTAGCTGTTCTCTGATTTCAAGGTAGCCTCTCTGGACTTCATCAACGGAGATCCTGAGCTGAGAGACCAGTTCACAGAGAAGTTCCATCGGAGAATTTCCTCCATCAGTGTTCATACTGGCTGTTGGTTACTGTTACGGTACGGGGACTGTTGACCGCCCCACTGCTGTTTGGGACACCTGAGCACAGAATCTAAGTGACCACGGGTCTTCACCCACGACCCCTTGAGGGGGAAGCAGGACCACAACCCCAGGAGGGGGCTGTGGGAACTTCGCTGCCTAGTGCCCACCAGGTTGCGCTCAGAGTAATCCCACAGTGGGTTGGAGAACAGGAGACACTGCGGTATGGAGGAGATAGTACACGTAATCCAGTAACAGGCCAGGAATCAAGGCAGGCGGCAATCAGCGGAAGGTCGGAGTCACAAGCAGAGGTCAGGGCAGGCAGAGATCAGAGGATAATCGGGGTCACAAGCAGAAGTAAGGCCAGGCGGAGATCAGAGCGTAGGTCGAGGTCACTAGCCGGGGTCACAACAGGAAATAATCAGGATAATAATGGCAGGAGCACAATAGCCAAAACTGTCAGAACCAACAGCACTGCCATAGAGGGCAGTGCTGTTTATATACTATGGTTAATTGAACTTGGCGCCGAAACTGACGCCTGCGCATGCGCAGTGCGCCGTGCGTCATGCGCGTCATGATCTGCGCATGCGCGCGTGCCCGCTTGTGCGCACGCACGCACGCCGTAGCGCCGTACGCCCGGAGTGAGGAGTGTGGACTACAAAGCCCAGCGCACCCGCGCGCGCGTAATGACACGCGCCCGGGAACGCCAGACAGGAAACCCGCGGTGAGTATAACACAGGAACTATATATGGTCGGCGTGTATATATGATCTGCTTAGTATAAGAATTCTGCCTCTCAGCGCACGCGCGGGTATTCCTAAGTCTATGTGCACTAACAGACTCAGCCACACCAGACACACGCTGCCGCGTGCAAACCGCCGCGCTGGACGCGGAACCAGCCGCCTTACTGTTGTTGCATGCAGCGGCTTTTCCGCGTTCTGCCCTGCTACCAAACACACGCTTCCGCGTGCAAACCGCCGCACTGGACGCGGAATCAGCCGCCTGCTCAGTAGCATGTGTGGCGGCTTTTCCGCGATCTCTCACAGTTTGTGAGACTGATGACATGTTGAGCTTTTTTTGTGGTTGTTAAGGACCGGAAAATCCAACACAGCAGAAACTTTGGGTGAATCAAAATGTACCCCCTGTGGAAATGTTTAACTCTAGAAAATAAATGGCATCTTATTCAAAAATAGACTTCTGCAACTTAACAATAATAATAATCCAAACATTTGTATAGCGCATTTCTCCTGTCGGACTCAACGTGCTCAAGAGCTGCAGCCAATAAGGAAATGCTCAAGAGGCCACCCTGCAGTGTTAGGGAGTCTTGCCTTGAACTCCTTAATAAATAGGTACTGACCCTAGCCAGGATTTGAACCCTGGTCTCCCATGTCAAAGGCGGTGCGGTGACATTAGTATGATGCTAACAGAGTTGGCAAAGATGGCAAGCCCCTCTATTATCACCATATCATTGATGACATCCTTGTCACCTGGGTAAAGGGAAGAGGAACAAGTTCCCCAGTTCTACAGGTAATCTAACAGGCTTCATCCCACCATCAAAGTAAAAACAAGCCACTCCCCCTCACATGTACATTCTCTTCTTTCTCAATCATCAGATAATCAACACTTATAGATTGCTGTTTACCAGAAGCCAACAAACGTCTTAAACTGAGATAAATTTAAAATAAACACATGATGTAACTGCAAATGAATATTACATACATCTCACCATCAGTTCCTCGTAGACTCTATAACCCTTTTCTTCGAACAATTATCAATTTCAGTTCCAACTAGAACTAGTCAAAAATGTCTCTCCTGAAGACAAAAGCCTTAGCACCCTTATCCACTATATAAGTTGTTGTCAGTTAGAAATTGTTTTGACAGCTGATGTGCAAGGTAATGTCCATATTTCCTTAAGGCTCAAGTGGGTGATATTAAAGGTTAACTGAGTGCTGACGCGGAAGCTGTTACAGGGTCATCACCATTTTTAAAATGCATGATGGAGAATTCCATTGATCACAGTGGACAAACAGGATGCAGGAGAGGAGAAAAAGATTGATGAGTAGACTATGCATGAGGTATATATGACGTGTGTATGTTTATTTTGACTTTTATTTTTCAGTTTGGGTTTGCTTTTACTTGGAAGTGACAGCATCCCCCCACTATAAACAAAGAAGGCATCTTTAGCCAGCCCCAGCTCTATAACATTTGGACACCAAAAAAATATTGAACGGGGGTTACAGCCAGTCCATGTGTGAAAATGATTGCTTATGCTGTTGAAACCACTCTTTCACACTTTGAACCAAATGGATCCTGACATAGTCATCTTGGAACATGCCCATGCCATCACTGACAAAAAAATTCACTGACAGAAGCTGACCTCAATCTTTGGGAAACATAATGTAGTAATTATCCAATGGGGCGCTCTTACCTAATACGTATTAACTTTGTTAAATCTAGGTGGTGGCCTTTTTTGGAGACAAGCTGTGTATAAACCTATGCATGTACCATTTACTTTTGTATGTTTTTTATCTAATTCTGAATCATGCCTAACCTTTTCAAAACCTTGCAAGACAATGGGCTTGATTCACAAAGCAGTGCTAACTGTTAGCACGCTTGTGAAAAGCCCATTATCACGCCTAAACTCAGTATATAATAACCCTGCGCACAAAGTCCAGCGCGCAAAGTTTTGAAGTCGCATCGCTGTGCGACTTTTACGGCACACCCAATGCGCCTATAAGGTCGCATGGGGTGCGACCTTATAGGCGCATAGTGCACCATTAAGGTCACACCGCATGCGACCTTATTGGCGCATCGGGTGCGCTGTTAAAGTCGCAAAACTTTGTGCGCAGGGCTTTGCGCGTGGGATTATTTTAGAAAACGGTGCTAGCCCAGTTAGCACCCAGTTATCACGCCTAAAGTCTTTTAGGCGTGCTAACTGGGTTAGCAATGCTTTGTGAATCAAGACCATTATGTGCAGTTGGTCTTAAAGGTATTACCCGAATTAGCATTTGTTGGCAGAACATTTTGTAGGAGTCCCAGATAGCAGAAGAAACAGAGGTCGACCATGGAAAAAGTGTAATTATAAAATTGTGAAGAATTTAAAGGGACTCCAAGCTGTAACTACAATCAAAATCTGAACTTACCTGGGGCTTTCTCCAGCCCACCGTAGGTCGGGAGGTCCATCGGCGTCCATCTGGCTCTTCTCCCAGGCCTTGGCCAGAAATGGCTCCCCGGCGGCTCCTGGCATGCGCAGTAGTGTCACGCCGGCCGCTGTGATGACACGAGGCGGCTGGCGTGGTGACGACTGACGTCACCTTTCAGGAAGAAGGAGCCCGACACTCGGGCCCAGTGTCGCCGGAAACCACCGGGGAGCCATTTCTGACCAAGGCCTGGGAGAAGAGCCAGATAGATGCCGAGGGACCTCCCGACCTAACGTGGGCTGGAGAAAGCCCCAGGTAAGTTCAGATTTTGATTCTAGCTACAGCTCAGAGTCCCTTTTAAAAAGACTTATTTATTTACAGGGGAAAATAAAAGTAGAGGACAGACAAAAAAGGCAGCTATCTCAAAGAAGGCCAAGGTCCTAAAGGTCTGTAGCACCAAGGGGTCAGGTGAGCTGTACTCATAAATGTAATCATTATTCCTATCTCACTAATAATTGAGAAAGCAATACAAGACAACGCTTCATAGTGAGTTTAGAAGAGCTCCTGTAAAACTTGAGAGTCTTCCGGCGTGCAGTAACCCTCCAGGATCCATGTCTCTTCCATCTTAACCTCCTGAGCGTTACGCCGCTCAGGAGGTTATATAACTTTGTGCCCCAGGGTGAATAAATGTGCAGTAATAGCTGCAAAACCTTCTGCTAGCACTAGTGTCCGGCACCCCCCAATCTAGCAAATTTATTCATTACCCAGCCTGGGTCCAGCAATCGGCGCAGCCTCCCCGGACAGTTCCGGTCTTCACTATGGGGAGGATCGCACATGACGTCGCCGACGCCGATACAAAAACCCGATCCTCCCCATAGAAAGAACGGAGCTGTGCAGGGAGGCTGCGCGATCGCTAGATCCAGGGCGGGTAATATATAAACAGATGATCGCGGGGGATTGCAGGGAATCCAGGGGTGCCGGACACTTTTACTAGCTAGCTTAGTGCTAGCAAAAGGTTTTGCAGCTATTACTGCACATTTATTCAGCCTGGGGCACTCCTTAGGACAGAAAGCGGTATGCCCGACACAGTATCGGGCATACCGCTAAGGAGGTCAATAAAGGTCAGGTAATCAACACTTTGGTGACTAGGCAACTTCTCTTGTCAGTGACAATCCCTCCTGCTGCGCTGAAGTTCATTTCTGACAGCACGCTTGAGGCGGGGCAAGCCAAAAGTGTGTCAGCTCTGGCCACAGGTCAAGCCTGCACACCCAGTAGTCCAGTGGTTCATCACTTCTCAGAGTGTCGATATCAACAGTTATAGCCAGGTAGTCCTCTACCTGTCGGTCAAGGCATTCTCTCGGGGTGGATCCTGAAGGGTTGTGGCGATGAGTTGGACTAAAAAAAACTCTGCATGTCCGACGTCACCAACACATCAGTAAAGTGTCCTGTCCTTGCTGGCTGGGCATTATTCTGGGCCCACAGGAAATCAGAGCAGCACGACCTGCTACAACCCCTGCGGTGTGGCCTGCCTCTGCCTGTCATTTTTTTATTTCACAATATTAAAATATCCCCCAAAAAATACCCTGCCACTGAGGAGAAACTGGTTCACTTCACGCAGGTCGGGTGACCGATAGGGTTTATATAACTCTATCTGCAACAATCATTTACAATACAGGCCCAATACAGGGGGCACTAGTGGTCAGATACTAGATGATGCCAGTAGTGTTTCACTCAGGTTTTTTTGTTTCTGTTTATTTTTTGGAAAGTGAATGTCACTCTGTGCAGGTCGAGTGACATCAAAAGAGAAAAAAAAAAGCACTTATGATGAGGTGTATTGTGCAAGGTACTGCACAAGCAGCAGTGTGTGCACACCAGTCCAACAGCTAAAGTCAGTGGTGCACTGTGCACAGTCAGATACACAGAACTGCGATATCACAATAGAAAAGAAAACCTATGTACCAGCTCTTTGTGTGCTCAGGACTCTGTACTAATAGCAATAAACTCAGTGGGGACACAGAACAGAGGCCCAACTAACCTATAGCTCTCTCCCTGCGTTCTTTGCCGTTAACTATTTGCCAGGCGAACAGTTCGGGCCATCTCTAATTATTTATAGGGGAGGGAATAATACCAGGGGCACATCTGGCTATACTTGAGGGGGACCTAATACCAGGGGCACATCTCCTATCTGTTATGGGGGGGGGGGGGGGACCAAATACACATCTAGCTACCTATAGCGGGGGGCTAATACCAGAGGCACATCTGGCTACCTTTACTGGGGGGGGGGGGGGGGCACCTAATACTGGAGGCACACCTGGCTACCTATAGGGTGGCTAATACTGGAGCACAAATTGCTACCTTTAGGGGGATAATACTGGGGACACATCTGGCTAATTATACTGGGGGGATTCTACCTAATATTGGGGCATGTCTGCTACCTATACTGGGGTGGGCATAATTGGGGGGGGGGGGAGGCGCAATTTGAAATCTAGTGCTGGAGAACCTGTCCAGCACTACCAGGTTAACATACAGGGACACCAGTAGACTACCGGCGAAATCTGTATAAGGGAGAGGGACCACGGGTCAAATGGGAAATAGTGGTAAAATGTAAAATAGGGATGCAGTGAAACAATTACAATAAAATATACCGTGTGACCACACCCACTTTTAAGCACGCATTCTCTGCATAATAAAAGTATTAATTATCCTTTCCCTTTAATCTTTTCTCCTTATTTTTACCATTAAAATACTTTTATTATTGTCTCAGTTCAAAGTGCACATTGTAGCACAAATAACATCACCATTAATTCAACCTCCCATTCCCTCCTCGCCCCCATCCCAATTTACTCCCCTTAAAAGGAGGAAATGGTAGGGAGAAAGGAGGGAACATCACAGCAAGCTAGCCTCTCCCTGACCAAAAATTTTACTTTAGCCAAAAGTCAATTTTTTTCAAGGAGTGATTACTGGGACCAGTGGGAACGAGGAGAAGAACAGACAATAAACGGAGGTACATGGATCCGCAATGAACATACCTTTGTTCATAGCTTAAGTAGCTTTACCTATCCTTTAAGGTATTTTTACAAGATGGTATTAAAAGTTATATATCAAACTTCATTATTGTACTGCTTTGAATTAGCATGTTATGAGAAATCCCTGTGTGTATGAAAACTCACTGAAAAACGTGATCAGTTTTATCAGGCGATAGATTTGTAAGGCATTTACTGTGATTTCTTGTTGCTTTAGCACATGACCATAACCATTCACTAGCACACAGAGCCTTACAAATCTATCACCCGATCAAACTTATCACATGCTTCTTCATGAGTTCTTGTAGGTACACGCATCACTCAAAGGACCTATGTGAGAAATGTGCCCTCTTTTTCGCAGACAAAGGCTCATCTGCACAATCTGCAGCAGCTAAAACCTGTGTAGAGCCTTCTAATCAAACTAATGGATGCAAAAACCACCTCATGGTTCAAAGTAATCACTGATGAAGACATCTCAAACATCTTCTAAACCTTTGTGAAACTCCCTGTGAACTGGAACCTGGCCCAACACAGTTCATGCTAAAATGCCCTCATCTGTTTAGACCAGCATTTCACAAAATAATAAACTGTTACTTGCATGCAGGAACGTGTCCAACATGTCTGAAAGAAGCAATCATCAAGCCACTACTTAAGAAACCATAGTTAGATGCAGACATTTTGAGCAGCTACAGATGTGTCTCCAACATTCCCATTCTGGAGAAAGCTATTTAAAAGGCTATCTAACTGCCATCTTGAAGCAAGGCTTTCAAAGAACAACGTCTTTGACACACTACAATCTGAATAATTTCTAGGTTTGTGTAGTCCAAACACGTTCTACATGATATAGATCTGATATTACCCTCACTACAATCATATCTCCCAACTTTTTGGGATGAGAAAAAGGGACACTTAAGCCACGCCCCTGCCACACCCCTGGCCACGCCCTCACCACACCTCTAGTCACACATACCATAAAGATTTCATAAGAAACATATGTTTTATAATTCAAACCACACTGGTCCTTTCTATCCTGGTTCATTTTCCTTCATAGTAACATTTTAAAATTAGTAATATATCAATTTAAAGGATGGGAATAAAGTTTAGAGTCAATCAAACACATTTTTAGTATAAAAATATATATATTTACATAGAAAGAGGGACAAAGTCCTGAAAGAGGGACAAATGAGGGTGAAAGAGAGACAGAGGGACAGGGCTCCCAAAAAGGGACTGTCCCTCCGAAAAAGGGACAGCTGGTGCAAACATCTGAGCATATCGGGTTGTGTAGTCCAAACACTTTCTACATAATATACTGTAGGTCTGATATTGCACTCACAACGATTTGTCTCTGGTGAAACCATCTAAGCATATCAATCAAGGTTTGCAAGCTGATTATGTTTTGCAGTTGACATTGCATGTTAGGCACCATGGAAAACTTTGAAAAAAAAGGCATAAAGTCATCCTCCCAAGCTCTATCGCCTCATTGTTCAGGCATAGCATCTAGTAATAAGCAGGAAGAAGTAAGACAAGTGTATGGGTCCCTTTCAACTCATTCAACAAGCTTGCTATGTCTGTCAGCAATCATTTGATTAAGCACTTTTCCCATATAGTTGCGCTCAATCCTCCGGCCCGCCACAATAGGGCCCACAGACCGAAATCAATTGCACCTTTATGAACAGAGAAAGATATATAGTGTAGTCTGTTTATCAACTAATAGAGATTAGCACCCTTTTTGTGAAACACTCAATCTAGGAGCAGTGTATACAGGAGACCAGGGGTTCAAGCCCATCACCAGCTAGCTCAGGCACTCCCCCCAAATCATCCCTGCTCACCAGCAGCAAAGCACAGCAGACTTCTCCTCAGATCCAGCAAACTATCAATTGCTTCACACAGTGTAGTCACCAGGGGTTATTAGCTTAGGACTTAATCTAGGGAACTCAAAACAA
Organism: Hyperolius riggenbachi; assembly: GCF_040937935.1. NCBI lineage: Eukaryota > Metazoa > Chordata > Amphibia > Anura > Hyperoliidae > Hyperolius > Hyperolius riggenbachi. The sequence continues at coordinate 186,880,999 of NC_090650.1, read as the reverse complement.
AATGATAATGTGTACAACCATTAATTTAATAAAACATTAAAAGCAGTAATGCCCGTACATGAATAACAGTAGAATAACATTAGAACAGCGTATATATCACCATCTCTGGGTCAGGTGGATTGCAGCATCCCGCATCCCCGTTCCACGTGTCCCACTTGGTGTGTTGGCCTTGGCTCCACAATTCTATGGGAAAAGTAGATATGATGGCCATGGTTGTCTAAATAGTGCTCACTACCGGCTGTGAACAGCGAATTGTGTGGTAAATTGTGACTAAGGGGATTGTGAAGTGCAGCCTTTGGGTACTGTGACTTGATTTTATTTAGCATTTGGTTAAGGGTGATCTCCCAGGGGGAAAGGTGGCAAGTCACCCCTCCCTTGCAAAACACCATGTCCAGTTCTGATGGGCATATAACGCTCCAGTCACTTCATTGGTCTGAAGGCAATGCTGTACCTGGTAATTGGTTCCTATTTACATGCTACAATGACAAAAAAAGCAATTAACCACTCCTTCCCCACTAAATAGATATATGGGTCTTGGAGCCACTACCTATTAACCATAAGTGTTAAAAATGATTAAAACAAACATGTTAACTGTTTCACTATTTGGCTTTAATCAATGTGTTATAGAGCCCTTGGATTCTTAAAACTTTCTCTGGTGTCTTGAATGGAGGGCTGGCCTGATTTTAAAATCTGCCAAGAAGCAAGGATTTTTATTATGTTCTAATTCACACACCCTTAGCTTTTAAAGTGTGTGTACTTTACTTTTCTCATGACTATAGTTTAACTTTACACTACTTCTAAGCAGTGTTGCCAACCGTCAGTAAATTTACTGACAGCCAGTAAAAAAGTCAACAAATCTGGGCTGTCAGTAAAGTCCATAAAAAAATGTGTGGTGTCAGTAAAAAAAAACCCTCTCTCTTTCTTAGAAGGTTACAGCACTTACCGCTTATCAGTTCACGTATCACTTTGGAATGTACACTGCTCTCGCTAAAGGAGGCCAATGGCCATGCATCTGTAGACTTGGCGGACGATCAACCATCAGATAAGACAATTATTATTATTATAAAAATCAGTGCCATCAAGAGCATGCCTAGTTGACAATCAAACCAATTTCGGGCCAAAATCAGTTGCATGTATCGATCGTATGTAACAATCGGACATGTTGGAAAATCTCAGGTTGGCATGCTCGATAAGGTGTGCAGCGGTAAGGGCTGCGGTAATCGAGAACCCCTGGTCGCATCCCCCAAATGTAAATGTATCAAAGTCCCCTCCCCCCCCCCAGATGCCGTGCATTATTACTTCATCTGTCCAGTGTTCGCCATTGCACTCTTCTTCCTCATTTGTGCCCCGCGTAGTTGCCGGTGTATTGCACGTAAGGGCGCATGTGTGATATATTTAAGTGAATTTCAATAATATTAGATGTCAGTAAAAAAAGTGTTCTGTCAGTAAATGTTTTGTGCTTTGTCAGTAAAAATGTATTTCCGAGGTTGGCAACACTGCTTCTAAGTACTATCTCACATTCAATTTGACCTTATACACAACTCTGAATTTGTGAAATCATATTTCATGATTCAATTCTACAGGCAAGGGTGTGACTACAAACCATGGGGCCCTCATGTCATGTCTAGGAAACCACACACAAGTACAGCAAATGTAGCTATGTGGCCTGTATAACACCCTTCCCGCATAAGACATTTTGGCACATACACATACACTGTCCAAATGCTGTGCTTTGATAAAGGAGACCCTGTGTGGCCCCAAAACAATTGTCAGCTTTACAGCTTTGACACACAAATGGAATAAAATCAACTTTTGCAGAAGTGGTGTGCTAACCTGCCTTTGAACCTTCTGAACTTAGTGAACGGAAGTGTGGCTAACTACCAAGGTTATGCACCCAAACAAACTTTATAAAGGTGTGCAACTCTGGATCTTATGGCCTCTCCACACACACAAGTGTGCACAGCATCCCTTCCACCACAGGGGCGTAGCAATAGAGGTCGCAGCGGTCGCATGCGCGACTGGGCCCGGATCCTGAAGAGGCGGGGGAGGGGCCCGGGGGGGCCCATGTCTTTTTATAGTGCGGCCAGGACTGAGTGCGGCCCGTGCGCCGTGCACGCTATTGGGAAGGGGGGAGCCACAGCTGCGGGGAGAGCAGCCCGACCTCTCCCTCCCTTCCTCTCCCCGGTCCCCCCCCCCCCTTCAGATGCAGAGTGACGCGCACGGAAGCGCTGTAGTAGGCAGAACTCACCTCCGTCCCTGCGTTCCAAGCGCCGCTGATCTCCTCTCGCTGTATAGATGTTGTTACACACTGCTTCCGGCTAAACAGGAAGCAGTGTGTAACAACATCTATACAGAGCGGGAGGAGACCAGCGGCGCAGGGACGGAGGTGAGTTCTGGCTACTACAGCGCTTCCGTGCGCCGCGCACTCTGCATTTGAAGGGGGGGGGGGGCCCGGGGAGAGGAAGGGAGGGAGAGGTCGGGCTGCTCTCCCCGCAGCTGCGGCTCCCCCCTTCATTATGGGGGGGGGACCTACCTACCTACCTACCTAATCCTGGGGGGCAGCTACCTACCTATCCTGGGGGGGCAGCTACCTAATCTAAGCTATCCTGGGGGGCAGCTACCTAATCTATCCTGGGGGGGCAGCTACCTACCTAACCTATCCTGGGGGGGCAGCTACCTACCTAACCTGTCCTGGGGGGGCAGCTACCTACCTAACCTATCCTGGGGGGGCAGCTACCTACCTAACCTGTCCTGGGGGGGGCAGCTACCTACCTAACCTATCCTGGGGGGGGCAGTTACCTACCTAACCTATCCTGGGGGGGGCAGTTACCTACCTAACCTATCCTGGGGGGCAGCTACCCACCTAACCTATCTGGGGGGGGCAGCTACCTAATCTAACCTATCCTGGGGGGCAGCTACCTAATCTAACCTATCCTGGGGGGCAGCTACCTAATCTATAATTGGGGGCAGCTACCTACTCTAACCTATCCTGGGGGGCAGCTACCTACTCTAACCTATCCTGGGGGTAGCTACCTAATCTAACCTATCCTGGGGGCAGCTACCTAATCTAACCTATCCTGGGGGAAAGCTACCTAATCTATCCTGGGGGCAGCTACCTAACCTATACTGGGGGGCACCTACCTCATCTAACCTATACTGGGGGGCAGCTACCTCATCTAACCTATACTGGGGGGCACCTACCTATCTAACCTGGGGGCACTTACTTGTCTAACCTGTATTCGGGGCACCTAGCTAGCCTATACAGGTGGCAACTATACTGGCTACCTATATTGGAGGCACCTACCTAACTAACCTATACTGGGGGCACCTACCTATCTAACCTATGCTGGGGACAACTATTCTGGCTACCTATATTAGAGGCACCCACCTAGCTAACCTGTACTGGGGGCACCTATCTATCTAACCTATACCGACGGCGCCTGCCTATCTAACCTATACTGGGGGCAACTATACTGGCTTACCTATGCCTGGCTACCTATACTGGGGGGACCTATAGCTGGCTATAGGGATTTGGATATGTGTGTGCGTCGGGTGTTGCCGGGGGAGGGGGGCTGTTGTTGCCGTGGGGGGGGGGCACATCCAGATTCCGCATCGGGGCCCAGAGGTTTGTAGCTACGCCACTGCCCATACATCTGTAGCCAGTATGTCTTCCATCCGCCCCTTGTTAGGAGTTACAATTTATCTGGGTCCCTGTGGACACGCATGTGTCTTCCCACTATGCTCTGCGCCAATCTTTTATCTAGAGAGCTGGCAGGAGTGATGCTGCCACCCAGTGACAGCTCCAGGTATTGCAGCTAGTTTATCCTGGTTCTCACTAGGCTAAGGCCCAGTTCACATTTGCATTTTTGTATGGAACGTAACGGAACGTATACTGTACAAACGGAACGGATGTGAAAGGATCCAATGTTAACCTATTGGACCGTTCACATGCGTCTGTTGGTACGGATATGTCCTATACGTTCCGTTCCACCTGACCAAAAAAAAAAAATGCAGCAGGCCCTAATTTTCCGGACCGTTCTGCCCAGCGGAACGGAACTGGACAAAAAATGCTTTTGCATTGGTGCAATGGAGAATGGAACGTTTCTTCACACTAGTGAAGAAATGGACCATTCCATGGGGGATGGAGGGGGGGGGGGACGCAAACCTGAGCGGCAGGAGGGTGAGGGAGGGTGCAGCAGCCGGTGGGTGGGTGAGCGAGGGTAACTGGGCCTTAAATACATACCTAAAGGCTTGCGGTAGAGGCTTCCATCTTCTTCCGCGTCATGTAGTCACACACTAGTGTCATGTGACTAGTCACATGACGCGCTGTGTAATCACAGCGCAAGAAGAGGAAGCCGCTGCAATTAGGTATGTATTTGCTGGAAAATGGAGTTAAAACCGATCCGATCCATCGGTGATCAGATTAGTTTTCACAATCCTTTTGCCAATGTGCACAGAGCCATCCAGATCCGGTGAAGCAGAGACCGGATCTGCTCACCGGATCCGTTTGGCTCATCTTTTCTAATGTGAACCGGGCCTAAGTATGGTGCAGGTGAGCCTGCTGCATGCAGCCAAATTCTGCTGAACTCACTCTGAGCTGATTTTAGTCCTGGTAAGTCTATTTTGCATGTAATCTTTAAATAGTTTCTACTCACATAAAGTTTTCTTCCAGTTTTAGCTCCAAGTCCCTGATAGTTGCTAGTGCTAAGCTAAGCTGCCTGGTGTGATTCAGAATGATAATTTTTATGACTTCTGCTTGACCTTTGACTATGTATTGGATTGGTGCCTGTCATGACCTCTGGCTTTTTCCTGACTTCGAGTTTGTTTAAACCCAGAAATGGTGCAGTGGAGTTCTTAAAGAGAAACCGTAACCAAGAAATGAACTTAATCCCAATCAGTAGCTGATATCTCCTTTCCCATGAGAAATATTTTCCTTTTCTCAAACGGATCATCGGGGGGGTCTGTATGGCTAATATTGTGGTAAAACCCCTCCCACAGTGTGATGTCAGGACCATGGTCCTGACAGTTATGACTTCTGCTTGACCTTTGACTATGTATTGGATTGGTGCCTGTCCTGACCTCTGGCTTTTTCCTGACTTCGAGTTTGTTTAAACCCTGAAATGACAGTCATCTGACTTTTGGTATCGAATCTTGACCTAGTGTCTGGACTTTGTCTCTCTTTTTGGCTTTCAGCTTCGTCATTGGTTTCCTTGACCCCAGATTCTATATCTTGCATGCATAAGTCTGGATGGGGGTGGGATTCAGCCAAAGTTTTGTAGAAGCGTTCACTCTCCCACTCAAGTGGGGGCTTGACTTTAAGTTAAAGCATGGTGGAGATTGAGGCATAGGATCTAGAGGGAAACTGGTGATTGCCTGGAAGCCTTACACCCCCATACAAGTGTGGGCAGTATTCCTCTTCCTAACCCTCATCAAGTGTGCCATTCCACTCCCTCCCACATACAGGAGTGGCCAGTAACCTTCACATTCCCTCATACAATTATGAGCAGTATGACTTTCAACCCCTTCCTCACACAAGTGTGACCAGTAAGCATCCTCGCTCCATACAAGTGTGGCCAGCATGCTTTCCACCCCCTCCCCCATACAAGTTTCCCTTCCACCTCCCACACAGAAGTCTGAACAGTATGCTCTTCCCTACCTTCCTCTCATTCCCCCATGCCAGTATGCCTTCCACCCTACTCTCCTACAAGTGTGGTCAATATGCCTCTCCACATCTCCCCCTGCCCCAGAAGTTTGCAGACTGGTGCAGTGGAGTTCTTAAAGAGAAACCGTAACCAAGAAATGAACTTAATCCCAATCAGTAGCTGATAACTCCTTTCCCATGAGAAATATTTTCCTTTTCTCAAACGGATCATCGGGGGGGGTCTGTATGGCTAATATTGTGGTAAAACCCCTCCCACAGTGTGATGTCCTGACAGTTTCCTGTCTGCAAACCTCATTGCATTGTGGGAAATAGCTGTTTACAACCATTTTCAACTGCTAAAAAAGCAAGCAGCATCTCCTTCCACTGGCATCAAGTGTCAGAATGTAAATCAGGGAGAGGAAAGATTTTACAATGGGCAAATGCTGACTAAATCATTTATACATAATTATTGTAAATATGAAGCACTTTATTATTACATTATTTTCACTGGAGTTCCTCTTTAACCATTCCTGCCGCCTGGACGTGATTGTCACATCCAGGCAGCTGCTGCTGTGCTCTTGCGCATGCCTGTGCCGCCCCCCTTTAGCCCGGAGATCAATGAATGGGAACTAAGTCCCCGGCAGAAAAACCGACAGCGTCTTATCAGAGGCCGCGGTCTTTCTGAGCAAAAAAAAGTTTCCTGTCCTCCATATGCTTCCTGGAAGTGAGCACTTCGCTTCCAGGGCTAAAAAAAAAAAAAAAAAAAATTCACTGTGGCCATCTTGTGGACAAATAGTAAAACTACATCTACATACATTTTTTTAATAAAATAAACTCACATTATTACATTTAAAATTAACTGTTTACCTCCCACACCAAAAATTCCCAAACTAAATTTTTAATGAAAAAAAAATACAATTAAAAAAACAAACAGTTACCTAAGGGTCTGAACTTTTTTAACCACTTCAGTACCAGCAGCCTCTGCCCTCTTAAGGACCAGAGGCTGCTGGTACGCTAAAACGGCGCATCCGGACGAATCACCGCAATAATCTGTCGCTCCCACCGGTCACACCGCTCTGTCCCCGCCGCAGGCTGCTCTCTCTGCCGTCTCTATGAGAGCGCTGTGCGCTGGTCAGGAGCCGCTTTCATTGGCTCCTGCCCTGTAATGTAAGCCAATGGGATCGGCTTATAGTAACGACAGGGCCAGGAGCCAATGAAAACGCCTCCTGCCCGGCTCACAGTGCTCTGCCGTCATAGAGGCGGCAGGGCAGCACATTGCAGCGGGTAGAAAGCGGCGAGAGCGGCGGGAACGAGCGGGGACGCGCAACGAATGGGACGTAGAGCTTACGTCCGGTCAGAACCGCAGCGCCACCCGCCCACCGTAGATTTAAACTGCGTCGGTCTGCATTAGGTTAATATGCATGTGAAGAGGGTATATTACAAACATTTGTTTAAATTAGAAGCTTGTAAATAGTGATGGACACAAAACTGAAAAATGCACCTTTATTTCCAAATAAAATATTGGCGCCATACATTGTGATAGGGACATCATTTAAATGGTGTAATAGCCAGGACAAATGGGCAAATAAAATACATACAGTGGGATGCGAAAGTTTGGACAACATTGTTAATCGTCATGATTTTCCTGTACAGTCCTGGCCAAATGTTTTGTGACTTTCAAAAATATTGGAAATTAGAAAAGTTGGTGCTTAAGTATTTATAATAGCAATTTGCATATACTCCAGAATGTTATGAAGAGTGTTCAGATGAATTGCATAGTCCTTCTTTGCCATGAAAATGAACAGAATCCCCCAAAAAACCTTTCCACTGCATTTCATTGCTGTCATTAAAGGACCTGCTGAGATCATTTCAATAATTGTCTTGTTAACTCAGGTGAGAATGTTGACGAGCACAATGCTGGAGATCATTATGTCAAGGCTGATTGGGTTAGAATAGCAGACTTGACATGTCAAAAGGTGGACGATGCTTGAAATCATTGATCTTCCATTGTTAACCATGGTGACCAGCAAAGAAACGCATGCAGCCATAATTGCATTGCATAAAAATGGCTTCACAGGCAAGAAGATATTGTGGCTACTAAGATTGAACCTAAATCAACAATTTATAAGATCATCAAGAACTTCAAAAAAAGAGGTTCAATTCTTGTTAAGAAGGCTTCAGGGCATCCAAGAAAGTCCAGCAAGCGCCAGGATAATCTCCTAAAGAGGGTTCAGCTGCGGGATCGGAGTGAAACCAATGCAGAGGTTGCTCAGGAATGGCAGCAGGCAAGTGTGAGCGCATGTGCACACACAGTTAGGCGAAGACTTCTGGAAGATGGCCTGGTGTCAAGAAGGGCAGCAAAGAAGCCACTTCTCTCCCAAAAAAACATTAGAGACCGATTGATCTTCTGCAGAAAGTATAGTGAATGGACTGCTGAGGACTGGGGCAAAATCATTTTCTCCTATGAAGCCCCTTTCTGATTGGGGCATCTGGAAAAAGGCTTGTCAGGAGAAGAAAAGGTGAGCGCTACCATCAGTCCTGTGTCATGCCAAGATGCCCTTGACCTCACACCCAAGACTAGGCATTGTTGATATCTGTAATGACCTATTGCATTCCTGACTATCCCTCTGCTTTCTGATTCGGTACCTACGCATATCTGATTATCTGTTGCCAAACCCTGCCTGCCTTTGGATACCGAATCAGCCTTCTGTCTATGTACCTTGTCTGTCTGTGTGTTGCCGACCTGGCTTGCCCGACCTTGAGAGCTATCTCTCTCCTTAAGAGATAGTCTCCAGATCTGCTAGTGACATCCACCTTTTAGGTGTCACTCACTCACAGGTTCTTCCTACCTTCAGCCTGGGACTCTACCCCCTTGGAGGTCTCAGGCTGTTGGATGGTTTTTGCACTTCTCAGAAGGCAGTACGCCCATACTGCCAGAGACCACCTGCTCCTCGGGTGGTCTTGCTCAAAGTCATTACTGTTGCACCAAACACTCACATTATAAAGGTGTCCAGAGGTTAGTTATACTTAGATTATCAGTGATTCTGCAGATCATCAATAATCAGGAATAATCTGTATTCTTGGTGATACTGCAGATCACCAATAATCAGATTCTCTCTGTGTGCTGACACCGATCGTTACACCAGGACTGCATAAATCGTTGGTTGTTACGATACAAAATGTCAGTTAAATATATCATATAGGAAACACACACAGTGATATTTGAGAAGTGAAATAAAGTTTATTGGATTTACAAAAAATGCGCAATAATTGTTTAAATAAAATTAGGCAGGTGCATAAATCTGGGCACTGTTGTCATTTTATTGATTCCAAAACCTTTAGAACTAATTATTAGAGCTAAAATTGGCTTGGTAAGCTCAGTGTCCCCTGACCTACATACACAGGTGAATCCAACTATGAGAAAAAGTATTTAAAGGGAAGGTCCAAGCAAAAAAAAAAATGAGTTTCACTTACTTGGGGCTTCTACCAGCCCCATGTAGCCATCCTGTGCCCTCGTAGTCACTCACTGCTGCTCCAGTCCCCCGCTGGCAGCTTTCTGACCTCGGAGGTCAGGGCCACATTGCATACATTTTTACGCATTCTAGCTAGTGCAGGAACAAAAATGTACGCGTTGCACCACTAACGCGTAAAAATGTATGTGTTAATGTTCCTGCACTAGCGGGAATGTGTAAAAATGTACGCAATTCGGCCCTGACCTCCGAGGTCAGAAAGCTGCCAGCGGGGGACTGGAGCAGCAGTGAGTGACTACGAGGGCACAGGATGGCTGCATAGGGCTGGTAGAAGCCCCAGGTAAGTGAAACTCATTTTTTTTTTTGCTTGGACCTTCCCTTTAAGGGGGTCAATTGTACGTTTCCCTCCTCTTTTAATTTTCTCTGAAGAGTAGCAACATGGGGGTCTCAAAACAACTCTCAAATGACCTTAAGACAAAGATTGTTCACCTCATGGTTTAGGGGAAGGATACAGAAAGCTGTCTCAGAGATTTCTGCTGTCTGTTTCCAAAGTTAGAAACATATTGAGGAAATGGAAGACCACAGGCCCAGTTCAAGTTAAGGCTCGAAGTGGCAGACCAAGAAAAATCTCAGACAAAAGCGACAAATGGTGAGAATAGTAAGAGTCAACCCACAGACCAGCACCAAAGACCTACAACATCATCTTGCTGCAGATGGAGTCACTGTGCATCATTCAACCATTCGGCGCACTTTACACAAGAAGATGCTGTATGCAAGAGTGATGCAGAGGAAGCCTTTTCTCCGCCCACAGCACAAACAGAGCCGCCTAAGGTATGCTAAAGCACATTTGGACAAGCCAGCTTCATTTTGGGATAAGGTGCTGTGGACTGATGAAACTAAAATTGAGTTATTTGGGCATAACAAGGGGCATTATGCATGGAGGAAAAAGAACACAGCATTCAAAGAAAAACACCTGCTACCTACAGTAAAATATGGTGGTGGTTCCATCATGCTGTGGGGCTGTGTGGGCAGTGCAGGGACTGGGAATCTTGTCAAAGTTGAGGGACGCATGGATCCCACTCAGTATCACTAGATTTTGTAGACCAATGTCCAGGAATCAGTGACAGAGCTGAAGCTGCATCGGGCTGGATCTTTCAACAAGACAACGACCCTAAACACTGCTCAAAATCCAATAAGGCATTCATGCAGAGGAACGAATACAACATTCTGGAATGGCCATCTCAGTCCCCAGACCTGAATATAATTGAAAATCTGTGGTGTAAGTTCAAGAGAGCTGTCCATGCTCAGAAGCCATCAAACCTGAATGAACTAGAGATGTTTTGTAAAGAGGAATGGTTCAAAATACCTTCAACCAAAATCCAGACTCTCATTGGAACCTTCAGTTAGCGTTTAGAGGCTGTAATTTCTGCAAAAGGAGGATCTACAAAATATTGATTTCATTTCTTTTTTGTGGTGCCCAAATTTATGCACCCGCCTAATTTTGTTTAAACAATTATTGCACGCTTTCTGTAAATCCAATAAACTTAATTTCACTTCTCAAATATCACTGTGTGTGTCTCCTATATGATATATTTAGCTGACATGTTTTATCGTAATAACCAATGATTTATACAGGAAAAAATAAATCATGACAATTAACAAGGTTGCCCAAACTTTTGCATCCCACTGTAGGTTTTAATTATGGTAGCATGTATTATTTTAAATCTATAATGGCCTTAAAACTGAGAAATAATGATTTTTTTTCACTTTTTTCGTAATATTCCTGTGAAAATGCATTTAGAAAAAATAATTCTTATCAAAATGTACCACCTAAAGAAATCCTAATTGGCGGCAGGAAAAACAAGTTATAGATCAATTCATTGTGATAATTAGTGATAAAGTTATTGGCAAATGAATGGAAGGTGAAAATTGCTCTGATGCATAAAGTGAAAAATACCCGCAGGCTGAAATGGTTAACTATTCCTCCACCATACAATTCAATATACCATCCATCCCACCTCTTTCATTACCCCACCTGGCAGTTTTCAAAGTAGCACAGCATCTATGCTCTTACAGCTACTGATACATGTCAGCTGCATAGAAAAGAAGTTTGCTGCCATACCTCGTGCTACCCTGCAAACAGTGGAATAGAGGGCGAGAAACAGGCCCCTGGGTCCCCACTCCCTGCACACACTATTGGTACACCCTTATCTAATAGATGTAAATAGGACAAAAACTGTGATTTTAAGACACCACTTTAACAGTTCCTATTGTTTTCAATGCACATTTATAGTAAACATAATAACATCTTTGAAATACATGAATATTTCTAGAACACAGCCCTGGCATAAACTGAGAAAACTCTAACTGGCAAATATCTTACCAGTAACAAGACACATTGCAGATAGGCAGGCTACTATTGAAACATCAAGGTTAAGGCTTTGTAAACATGATGAAAAATGTCTGATTGAATCCAGCCATTCTCCAAATCCACGAAGGCACTGAAGTCTGTGCAGCACTACGCCATTACAAAACACAAATTCATCTGCAGCAATATTGGACCTGCAAAGAAACATAGTGCAGTGCATAAACCATATACTTTCACTGCTGTTGTTTTTATGAAAATATGTCAGAAACATATTTATTTTGTAAACAATTTCTGCATTAATGGTCCTGACAAGCAAAACTGAAAAGGAAAACTGTGTAAAAATGCACTCATTACATTTGTGCCTGTTGGACAAGGCACAGATATAGAAGAGTATATACAGGTTGGCACATATATAACTGGCGCCGGCTGCCTGATACAAACATGATAATTTAAGCAGATGCTGGCCAGCACATCCCTGCTCGCCCGCTACTCACTCCCTGCTGTGTGTGTGATGAACCCTGTGGCACATGTATTCGCTGCAGCATGGTCAACACTCTCATACGGCAGTGAATACAGGCAACTCAGGCTTTAATATAGCCAGAGACCACACAAAAAAGCTGGGGAATCCCCCCCCCCCCCCACACACACACACACAGCATGGAGCCAGTGGTGTGCAGTAATGTACTGGCCAGCATCTGCCTATATACTCACATGCTCATGACAGGCAGTTGGGGCTGGTTTTATATGCTCCATAGAAGGAGGGTTTTTTCTTGTTTTTCAATTACTCAGATGCGCTCATGCTCATACTAACACTGCTATAAGGCACTTTTTATTGACCTGAGGAAGCAGGTCAACACCGCCAAAATGCATTGTACGTATGCGCTTGAACAAATTAACTTTTTCAAATAAACTAGGTTTGTCCTTGAGTAGTGGTAAGGCCCGTTAGTTCTTACTAACTTATTACATGTTATAAGTGAATACAACAGTGTATATTTTTTTGTCCGCCTCCACCTGTGTTGGTTTAGATAGTCTATACCCCTGCCAGGGGTTTTCAGTTTTTTTTACACTTTATGTGTCCTCAATAAAAACCCTAAGGAGAGCAACCACCCACTACATGCGGAGCAGATTTGGAATACCGAGTGTGGATGGTTATATTCCGTAGGCCCTGACGGTGGTTGCGGAGAATCCCTTTTGAGTATAAAACTTTTTTTTACTACAACATACCAACATACATTAACGATATTGCAACACTGGGCTGCTGGTCTCTCTCAAATCTTTCAGATTTTCAGACATTTTTTGAAAACCACTGAGAATCACCTTCTTTCTATTACTATTCAGTCGTGTCTGACTCTTTATGACCCCATGGACCACATCACACCAGGCCCCTCTATCCTCCACTGCCTCTCTAAGCTTGCCCAAGTTCAAGTACCTCCAAAAGGACCACCTACTTTAAAATAATAACATGCTCTTGCTTTGAAATGTGAAATGAAGGAACACACCACAAAATACATTTTCCAGCTGTATTTTACTCGTTTTACTTTATTTGGCCCCCTTAAAGTTTTACTGCCACAAACATGAATCAATTTTATTGGAATTCCACGTGAAAGACCAATACAAAATGGTATACACGTGAGAAGTGGAACAAAAATCATACATGATTCCAAACATTTTTTACAAATAAATAACTGCATAGTGGGGGGTGCGTAATTATTCAGCCCCCTGAGTCAATACTTTGTAGAACCACCTTTTGCTGCAATTACAGCTGCCAGTCTTTTAGGATATGTCTCTACCAGCTTTGCACATCTAGAGACAGAAATCTTTGCCAATTCTTCTTTGCAAAACAGCTCCAGCTCAGTCAGATTAGATGGACAGCGTTTGTGAACAGCAGTTTTCAGATCTTGCCACAGATTCTCGCTTGGATTTAGATCTGGACTTTGACTGGGCCATTCTAACACATGGATATGTTTTGTTTTAAACCATTCCATTGTTGCCCTGGCTTTATGTTTAGGGCCGTTGTCCCGCGGGAAGGTGAACTTCCACCCCAGGCAGTCTCAAGTCTTTTGCAGACTCCAAGAGGTTTTCTTCCAACATTGCCCTGTATTTGGCTCCATCCTTCTTTCCATCAACTCTGACCAGGTTCCCTGTCCCTGCTGAAGAGAAGCACCCCCAGAGCATGATGCTGCCACCACTATATTTGACAATGGGGATGGTGTGTTCTGAGTGATGTGCAGTGTTAGTTTTCTGCTACACATAGAGTTTTGCATTTTGGCCAAAAAGTGCCATTTTGGTCTCATCTGACCAGAGCACCTTCTTCCACATGTTTGCTGTGTCCCCCACATGACTTGTGGCAAACTACAAACGGGACTTCTTATGCTTTTCTGTTAACAATGGCTTTCTTCTTGCCACTCTTCCATAAAGGCCAACTTTGTGCAGTGCACGACTAATAGTTGTCCTATGAACAGATTCCCCCACCTGAGCTGTAGATCTCTGCAGTCACCATGGGCCTCTTCACTGCATTTCTGATCCGCGCTCTCCTTGTTCGGCCTGTGAGTTTAGGTGGATGGCCTTATCTTGGTAGGTTTACAGTTGTGCCATACTCCTTCCATTTCTGAATGATCGCTTGAACAGTGCTCCGTGGGATGTTCAAGGCTTTAGAAATCTTATTGTAGCCTAAGCCTGCTTTACATTTCTCAATAACTTTATCCCTGACCTGACTGGTGTGTTCTTTGGACCTCATGGTGTTGTTGCTCCCAAGATTCTCTTTTTTTCTCTATTTATTCATTAGCACTCATCAGGCAATGCCTATGGGTAACTGACTGCACTCAGACCAAAGGGGGCTGAATAATTACGCACACCCCACTTTGCAGTTATTGATTTGTAAAAAATATTTGGAATAATGTATGATTTTTGTTCCACTTCTCTCATGTACACCACGTTGTATTGGTCTTTCACATGGAATTCCAATAAAATTGATTCATGTTTGTGGCAGTAATGTGACAAAATGTGGAAAACTTTCACGGGGGCTGAATACTTTTGCAAACCACTGTATATGTTTGGGTACCCACCTGATTTATGGCTGAGGTTGGGTACTCAACTGAACTTGCTGCTCTTTTATTGATGTATTGACATACCACATACCATCAGTACTTTTCTCAACTAAGAGGACAAGAGGCACCTAAGAGCTCATTTTACTCTTCTGCAATTATGGAAATGTACACATTTACTGGAATGTTGAAGCTACTCCGTGTGTTCTAATTTTGTCAGTCTACAAGAAACGAGTCTGAAGAAGACTTATTGGCTAAAAGGTTATTATTTTTCTTTTAAAGGAAACCTTAAAGAGACTCTGTAATAATCCCCCCCCCCCTCTGGGCGATACTTACCTCGGGAGGGGGAAGCCTCAGGGTCACAATGAGGATTCCCCCATCCCTGTAGCTGCAGGGAATCCAGCGCTGGCTCCCCCGAATCCTCCCACAATTCACCCCGACAAGCCTGACAAGGGATGATTTATTTACCTCTCCAGGATCCAGCGCAGGCGCAGTAGCGGCTCTTCATTTGGGCTAGGTACAAATAGCCAAACTTGATTGTATCCGCTCTACTCCGCAGGTGCAAACGGACTCACGCCTGCACAGTAGAGCGGATTGATCGGGTTCGGCTATTTACGCCTTAAATGAAGAGCGGCTAGTGCGCCTGTGCAGGATCACGGTAGGTAAATATTTACTTCACCGCACTTCGGGGGACCCGGGCAGGATAACGGAGGGACGGAGAAGGACGGGGAAAGCCTTGTAAGCTGGGCGTAACAATAGACCCTGCAAGGGATGCAGCTGCAGGGGGGCCCTTGGGGCAGAGAAGTTTCTTTTCCCTGTCCTAAAAGACTGACAACTAAGACTGATAACTAAGGGGAGAGAAAAATCTTTCTGATTGTTCTTATGACTGCATCTGCTCAGCCACTGATAAGGAATCATACAAAGTTTTGTAGACAGTCCCTTATCAGTGTTTAGTAGGGTCTTGTATACAGTGCCCAGTCCCCAACCTCTCACCTCTCTACCTTTCCCCAAGTGCTGTGTACTGTAGTGATGCTGGAGGACTCTGCAGAGGCAGTTCTGCTCCATCAGAGATGGACAGAGTGAGTGTAATAAGCTGAGACTGGGAGCACACTTGTCTGTTGATTTTCTTTATGAATTTTCTGCACACCGTGTGTGTCTGTATGTGTGAAAACATGTACATTTTATCACAGAAGCTGATGTAATTGATAGAGAAAATGCGTGCAGTGCTTCACTGCTGTCTGTTTTTATCTGCATGTGGCTAACACATTCAAGTGTGCACTAGCCAACTGAATAACATTGGTTCTCAGTTTACCTGTGCAGAAAGTGAGGTGGGAGAGGGGGCCCCATCCAAAGTTTCGCAGGGGGGGCCCAGCAGGGCCGGTTATAGTACCAATGGGGCCCCCAGGCAAAATTAACCCAGGGGCCCCTCAATAGACACCCCCAACCACAAAGCTGCAATAGAGGCCCTTTGTTGCAGCCAAATCCCCCCCCCCCCCCCCAGGGCCCCTGAGCCGGGCCAGGTGAGATGCTACTTTGCTGAAGACTCTGCAGGGACCCACAGGGAACAATATTTAAGTTGGAGGGGGACACCTTGGGGGCCCCTACAGGCACTGGGGCCCTGGGACAATTGCCCCCTTTACCTCTATGGTAGCACCGGCCCTGGGGCCCAGTGATTTCTAGTTACGCCCCTGCTCGTAAGGATCCAGATGCTTACCCCTCCTGAGGTAAGTATCCCCCAGCGGGATTATTTTTAATTACAGATCTTCTAGACATGTGTGTGTACAGTGCATAGCACACAAATACATATGCTGTGATGCTTTTCTTATTTCTCTGCCTGAAAGAGTTAATATTCTCCTATGCAACTAACAGTATTCTCCAGTCAGACCCAGTCAGACTACTGATAAGGAATTACAGCCATGAAATACTTTGCTCTAGGAAGCCCAGTTCTCTGCCAGAAGAGAATAGATAAAGAAAGGTCAATAGTTCATATATTTGAGCACTCTGAGGCTCAGAGACAGACTGTTACATTCAGCTGAGACAAAACACTAAAATCTGCTTTTTTACATTTTTGCACATAACATAAAACTGTGGGATATCTAAAAGTCATTTTTAGGAGAAGGAGGATAGATACAATTGTTTATCTCATCGCTTTGTTTTCTCTTTAAGAGGAGCTGCCAGCCATATCTAAAAAAATACAAAACCATATATAAGTAGATAAACACTTGCTCTACTTACATAACATATGTATTGGACTGTCCACGTTTTGATTTTAGCGATTTTTCTACAGTAAAAAAAGAGAAAATCCTTCTTAGCATTTCCCATATTAACTGTGGCTATTTTGAAGTCAATCCTGATGTCATATCCTCCCTTACTCTCCTCTGCCTGATTTGCCTGCCCTTCACAATAAAAAGTGCATTGTCTCAGCATGAGAAATATTGGCCAATCAGAGAGGAACAGAGGCGTGGGAGGGAAAAACAGGAGGAAAAGAGGCTTCAGTCAATCAGGCTGCGTTAGTTAAAGAGGAACTCCAGTGAAAATAATGTAATAAAAAAGTGCTTTATTTTTTACAATAATTATGTATAAATGATTTAGTCAGTGTTTGCCCATTGTAAAATCTTTTAAATCCCTAATTTACATTCTGACATTTATTACATGGTGACATTTTTACTGTTGGCAGGTGATGTAGCTGCTGCATGCTTTTTTGGCAGTTGGAAACAGCTGTAAACAGCTATTTCCCACGATGCAACAAGGTTCACAGACAGGAAACTGCCAGGAGTACAACGGTCCTCAGAGTTTCTTGTGGGAGGGGTTTCACCACAATATCAGTCATACAGCGCCCCCTGATGGTCTGTTTGTGAAAAGGAATAGATTTCTCATGTAAAAGGGGGTATCAGCTACTGATTGGGATAAAGTTCAATTCCTGGCCGGAGTTTCTCTTTAAGTCTGAGGGAAAGTAGAGAAGGAAAAAAGGACAACCCAGCATGCCCTGCAACTTCCTTTTTGAGTACCAAATTTTGTGTGTACCAAATAAAAGTCAGGTAAATTGGGGAATGATCATTTATCAACAAAAAAGTAATAGTGATTTTAACTTTTGGATTGCCTGGTTAGCACCCTTATTACTTGTTTACCAGATAAAAATAGAGAATTGATTTTTTATATTATGCCCGACAGTTACACTTTAACCACTTAAAGAGAACCCGAGGTGGGATTTAATTATGCTAGTGAGGCACAGAGGCTGGTTGTGCATACTAACACCAGCCTCTGTTGCTCCATGGTGTGCCTCCAGGACCCCCCTGCACGCCGCTATACCCCCCACAGTGCTGGCGACACGCAGCGTGTCGCCAGCACATTGTTTACCTTCTCCTGTCTGTTAGCGCCGCTCCCCCACCTCCTCCGTACGGTGCTACCCGCCCGCGTCCCTTCCCTCCCGCTGATTGGAGGGAAGTGACGCGGGCGGGTAGCGCCGATACGGAGGAGGCGGGGGAGCGGCGCTAACAGACAGGAGAAGGTAAACATTGTGCTGGCGACACGCTGCGTGTCGCCAGCTCTGCGGGGGGTATAGGTATAGGGGGGTCCTGGAGGCACACCATGGGGCAACAGAAGCTGGTGTTAGTGTGCACAACCAGCCTCTGTGCCCCACTAGCATAATTAAATCCCACCTCGGGTTCTCTTTAAGTACCAGCCGTCTCTGCCCCCTGAAGGACCAGAGACCACTGGTACAAGAACGTCGGAATCCCAACTAATTGCTGCGCATACCCGCCGCAATCGCCATCATCGCCGCTCGCTTGGAATATCCTTACACCTACTCTGCCGTCTCTATTATGGCAGAGTTATGTGAGCCGGTCAGGAGCTGCTTTAATTGGCTCCTGACCGTGTCTATCGATGTAAGCCAATGGGAGCGGCTTACGTTGATAGTACGTTGAAGCTCCTCGAGCGGTTGGTCCTTGCCCACCTGAAGGGGTCCACGGACGCCCTTCTAGACCCGCTCCAATTTGCATATAGGGCAAACAGATCCGTGGAGGATGCCATCAATGTCAGCATGGCATACATCACTGAGCACCTGGACAGCCCGGCCTCCTACGCCAGGATCCTGTTCCTAGACTTCAGCTCGGCGTTCAATACGATATGCCCAGACATCCTGATCACCAACCTGATGCAACTTGGAGTTGATCCTACTCTCCGAGCATGGATCAAGGACTTCCTGACAAATAGAACGCAACAGGTGAAGCTTGGCAACTACTACTCCAGCGTACGTACCACCAACACCGGGGCTCCACAAGGCTGTGTTCTGTCACCTCTACTGTTCTCCCTGTACACCAACAACTGCATCTCATACGCTGACTCTGTGAAGGTCATAAAATTCGCAGACGACACCACTATCATTGGCCTAATTGGAAGCAACGGGGAGCAGGAATATCGTAGCGAGGTCGAGAGAATAGACAACTGGTGTAGAGACAACAACCTAGTTCTCAACACGGCAAAGACTGTTGAACTGGTGGTAGATTTCAGGAGGAATCCCCCCCCCCTCCGTCCGGTCATCATTGGAGGAACGGAAGTCTCTACTGTGTCATCGGTCCGGTTCCTGGGCACGACTCTCACTAACAACCTGAAATGGGAGCACAACACCACCAAAATTCAGAAGAAATCCCAGCAGAGGATGTTCTTCCTGCGCCAACTGAAGAGATTCGGCATGCCCAAGGAACTGCTGACCAGCTTCTATACTGCCACTATAGAATCCATCCTCTGCTCCTCAGTTATTGTCTGGTACGGGGGCGCAACGGCCAGCGACAAACAGAAACTGCAGAGAGTCATAACTGATGCAGAGAGAATCATCGGGTTTCCGCTTCCGCCTCTTGATCTCCTCCACTTCGCTAGGTTGAGGAAGAGGGCCTCCATGATCTCCCGTGACCCCTCCCACCCTGGCAGCCACTACTTCAAGCTCCTCCCACTGGGACGTCGCTATAGGACTATTCCATCCAAAACCACCAGGCGGAAGAATACCTTCTTCCCCCAAGCTGTACGGTCACTGAACTCCAACCTCCCCCGGCCCGGCCTGCTGTTCTAACTGCCGGGTTAGCCGGCCCCGGACGCTGCCTGCCTTGTTCCTATCTGAATATGAACTCGGGGCCCTTAAACAGCATTTTATTTTATTTTATCTGTCTACTGCATTTTTATAACTGTCTACTGCATTTTTATAACTGTATGTGTTGTATGTCTGCCTACGTCACCTATGCCATGTGTACCACAAATAATTCCGACTACAGCTCTGCTGTATTTGGCGAAATAAAACTGATTCTGATTCTGATTCTGATTCTGATAGACACAGCCAGGAGCCAAGGAAATTGGCTCCTGACTGGCTCACATGCCATCATAGAGACAAGAAGAGCCTGTGAGCTGCAGCGAGAAAAGTCGGTTTCAAAGGCGCGATCGGCGGGGAGCGACGGAAACGGCGAATGACGGTGATTGAAATCTACGCCCTGCCAGCCAGGAACCCACCAAAACGGCGTAGATTTCAATCACCATGGTCCTAAAGTAGTTAAAGTAATGCTATCGATGTATGCATTTATTTTTAAATGCTGTATGTTGTAGCACACATTAGGGCAAGTACTAGGAGCAATTTGATTCCTCACACAGCTCAGCCTCTCAGCTGTAAAATCCTCCGTCAGTTTTGGCGTCAGTGTTGGATACAAAATGTATCTAAATACTGGGCTCCCAGAAGGCTAGACCATGTCTCTGCACAGGGGAGTTGCTATCAACTCCTCAGTTTATAGTTTAATTATCAACTTGCTGAAAGAATCTTATTGATATGGTGGTAAGGGGTTAAATATTCTAGCAAGGTGTGTTTATTATCTTTGCTTCTCTTGACTGATAAAGATACTAATAAGGCTAATTGTAGACAGTGGTCTGCCCCTCTCAGCAGCTTGTAAAGTGGATGCAGCCTGGAGTGAATCACCTCAAGCAGGCAGCCAGTCTGAGTGTAAACACAGACTATTTATTTAGCTAGTTATATTCCAGCAATATTACAGCTCATTTAGTTACCTGTTACCACCTCAGATCAGCCTATTTCTCCTCATGTCTGCTGCATGCTGTGAGTGACACAGTGAAATATATTTGTGAGCTGTGTGACAGAGTAACCAAGCAGCTCAGGGTGACCCAAACTACTATGAGCTGTGTGAGAAATGAATTTTTAAGCAGGGATAGTGAGAGAGAGACCTGGGTGAATAAATAAAGTTCCCCTAGCACTAGTGGTAATGTGTACACTAATATAGAGTATTAAAAACAAAAGTCGTTTCAATCGATAGTATTCCTTTAAGTATCATTTTAGGTCAGCTGATAAATGGTATCCTCCAATCCCCTGCTTTAATTGATGGTTAACACAGTATAATACTCTACAGCTACTACGAATTCAAATAAAAAATCACTGTACTAATTTTTCCAATAGCCCTGTATCACACAAAGCTTAATGGCTGAGTACATTGTGATGCCTGTGTGACTTGTAATTCGCCTAGTACATTATAGGGAGCCTGAGGGCAGCCTCAGGATTCTTTTGAGGCTTCCCAACCTGCTCCAATAACACCCCTAAATCATTCACATGGGGGCCACACTCCTCCCGTTACCAGTGTTGCCAAACGTTCAAAAAATTTTTTTACTGACAAACGTCTGAAAATTTACTGACAAAGGATTTTTTTTTACTGACACCCCATCGCGCCGCACCAAAATATGGGCGTACCCATGCAACAGAACATGGGTGTGGTCATTGGTGGAGCCAAATATACATGAACTTAGAAGTGGTGTATGTGGACCTGCCCAGCAAAATGTTAGATGAAGTTAACAATGGCTGAAGATGCAGAGGACAAGCCATGGCTGGAGAGCTCGATTATAAAAACATGTCTGTTTACACAGACAGCAACACTGCACACACCACACAAACCACTCACACCATACACACCACATTCACTGCAAACACCACACACACCACAAATACCACACACACCGCAAATTCCACACGCATCACACCACAAACACCACACCGCACAAACTGCTCACACCACGCACCGTAAATATCATACATGCACACAGCTCCATATCAATGTGCAAACACCACACACACATTGCAAACCAAAAATACCACACACACTGCAAACACCACACACACACTGCAAACCACAAATACCACACACACTGCAAACAACACACACACACTGCAAACCACAAATACCACACACACTACAAACAACACACACACACTGCAAACCACAAATACCACACACACTGCAAACACCACACACACACACACACTGCAAACCACAAATACCACACACACTGCAAACACCACACACACACACACTGCAAACCACAAATACCACACACACTGCAAACACCACACACACACACTGCAAACACCACACACTGCAAACCACAAATACCACACACGCTGCAAACACCACACAGACACTGCAAACCACAAATACCACACACACACACACACACACTGCAAACCACAAATACCACACACACTACAAACACCACACACACACTGCAAACCACAAATACCACTGCAAACCACAAATACCACACACGCTTCAAACCACAAATACCGCACACGCTGCAAACCACAAATACCGCACACGCTGCAAACCACAAATACCGCACACACTGCAAACAACAAATACCGCACACACTGCAAACCACAAATACCACACCCGCTGCAAACCACAAATACCACACACACTGCAAACACCACACACACAGACACTGCAAACCACAAATACCACACACACTGCAAACACTACACACACACACTGCAAACCACACGTAACACACACGCTGCAAACACCACACACACACTGCAAACCACAAATACCACACACACTGCAAACACCATACAGACACTGCAAACCACAAATACCACACCGCACAAACTGCTCACACCTACTGCACACACTGTTAATACCACACATGCACACAGCTCCGTTTCAATATCAATGTGCGTTCACACAGGCAGCACCACACACACACCACACGCACACCCCATCCCCTTCCCCCCCTTGCCGACCTAAGCAGCAATAACATTGTTCAGAAGGCAATTTGCAAAAAGTATTATTCTTACTGAGAGGAGGAAGAAGTCCTGCAGCACATTATTGTAGCTGTAGACTTTTTTTGTAGCCCCACATCCAGTGCAGGAGGATTGTGTGCCTGTGTTAGTGAGCTAAATAGAGTATACAGCCCGATGATTGTGTGAGTGCAGGAGGCTAGTGGAGGAGGGGGCGTGTACAGGGAAGCCAGCACGCTGTGCTAATCACTCCACTGAGGCTCGGTGCTGTGAAGTCTTATCTCACCTCCTCTCAGCAAGGAAAGCCTGGGCCACTGAGTGCCATAGTAACGCTGTCATTACTCAGCCTGGACAATCTGACCGTAGCTTTCCACATCCTGTGGCTCAGATATCCACGCAGTGTTGCTTTAATGTTGTCACTCCAGGGCTTCTATCCCTGCAGCTGAGCGCTGCCATATTATTGTAGCCCAGCAGATAAAACAACGTCCTCTGATTGGTCCACAGCTCAGGATCATAGCAAGAAGTCACGCAGCAGCTGGCAGCCCCGCCCCCAGTCAGACCACATACACAGATTAATTACGGACACCGCAGTGAGACTTACGGACTTTACGGGCATTCAAAATTAGCACATTATTTAGACAAAGACAAATAACATTTATATCGCGCTTTTCTCCTGGCGGACTCAAAGCGCCAGAGCAGCAGCCACTAGGACACACTCTATAGGCAGTAGCAGTGTTAGGGAGACTTGCCTAAGGTCTCCTACTGAATAGGTGCTGGCTTACTGAACAGGCAGAGCCGAGATTCAAACCCTGGTCTCCTATGTCAGAGGCAGAGCCCTTAACCATTACAACATCCAGCCAGCTGGACAATCCATAAATTTACTGACGGTTGGCAACACTGCCTGTTACAAGTACGACCGTGCATGCGCAGTAGCACGGAGCCCCTCGTACACAAGCGTCACCGGCTTACTGCACATGTGCGGGCCTGCTCGCACAGCTACTGCATGGCCCTGCTGATAGAAGAGGAGGCACGCGACCCTGCTATGATTGGCAACAATGCCTTGTCGCCAGTCCTCCGGGGGGGGGGGGGGCAGTAAAGGGGGAGGGGCATTAGAACACTGAGGGAAGCTTTCATAGGATCCTGCTGCAGCTTCCCTCTCTTTAGGTAAATATCTAATTTTGTATCCAAGCTTCAGCTCGGATGTACTTTAACCATTTCAGCCGCCTGGACGTGATCCTCACGTCCAGGCGGCTGCTCTGCTGCAGTGCCGCGCTTCAGCGCTCTCTTACGAGCGATCGCGGGCGCGTCCCCGTGCTGTCCCCCGGTAGCCCTGGGATCAGTGAACGGGAACATGGTTCCCGATCACTGATCCGTGTCCCAAGCAGAAAAACCGAAGCTCTCTTACTAGAGGCTTCAGTCTTTCTGCAAAAAAAAGTTTCCCTGTCCTCCTCGTGCTTCCGGTGATCGAGAAGCACAAGGAGAAAAAGATAAACTCAAGGTGGCCATCTTGTGACCAAATAGTAAAACTACATCTACATACATTTTACATTAAAATTTACACATATAATAACATTAAAAATTAACTGTTTATTTCCCACACCAAAATATTACCCAAATAAAATTTTTAATGAAAAAAAAATTACAATTAAAAAAAACATAAATAGTTAGCTAAAGGTCTGAACTTTTTAAATATGCATGTGAAGGGGGTATACTTCAAACATTTTTTAAATTATAAGCTTGTAAATAGTGATGGATTCAAAACCGAAAAAATGCACCTTTGTTTTCAAATAAAATATTGGCGCCATACATTGTGATAGGGACAAAATTTAAATGGTGTCATAACCAAGACAAATGGGCAAATAAAATACATAGGTTTTAATTATGGTAGCGTGGATTATTTTAAAGCTATAATGGATGAAAACTGAGAAATAATGCATTTTTTCAATTTTTTTCTTATTAATCCTGTTAAAATGCATTTATTAAAAATAATTCTTAGCAAATTGTACCACCCAAAGAAAGCCTAATTAGTGATGGAAAAAACAAGATATATATATCAATAAATTGTGTTAAGTAGTGATACAGTTATTAGCAAATGAATGGGAGGTGAAAATTGCTCTGATGCATAAGGTGAAAAATCTACGCGGGCTGATATGGTTACAGGACTTATGAGGCCTGTTTTCTAAAAAAAAAAAAGTTAGATACCTGTGTCAGTTTGTAAGGCACGGAGGACGCTGTCCGCGCCCTCCGTGCCGTTCCGCCGGGTCCCCACCACTCAATATCCCCCCGAACGTCCCCCGACCGCAAGGCCCGGGTCAGGCTCTCCAGAGATGGCCGCCGGAGCTGGCCGCCGCTGTGCAGTCCGCATAGCCGCGAGTGCGGCTGCGCATCTCTAAGGCCAACCCCCCGATCCACGCTACAGGAAACAGCCTGTTACGTGGATCGGGGGGTTGGCCTTAGAGCTGCGCAGCCGCACTCGCGGCTATGCGGACTGGGCAGCCGCGGCCTGCTCCGGCGGTCATCTTTGTGAAGGCTGGGGAGCCCGGCCCGGGCTTTATTATTATTAGTGGATAGCACTTCTCCTTGTGTCTAGTGTTGGGCGAACAGTGTTCGCCACTGTTCGGGTTCTGCAGAACATCACCCTGTTCGGGTGATGTTCGAGTTCGGTGGTGGTGGTGTTCGGCCAAACTGTTCGGGGTTCGCCCGAACTGCTGAATGGCCAGCCGAACAGGGCCGAACAGCATGGGCATGCTCCCCCCTTATGCCTGCGACCCCATAGGGCCCCCAAAAGCGGGATGTTCGGGGAGTTCGGGGTTCGGCCCGAACATGCCGAACATCGCGGCCATGTTCGGCGAACTTTCCCGAACCCGAACATCCAGGTGTTCGCCCAACACTACTTGTGTCTACATGGGTTTTCTCCAGACAATCCAGTTTCCTCCCATATCCCAAAAACATACAGATAAATTAATTGGCTTCCCCTTGCCTTAGCCCTAGACGACAATGGAGATAGGAGACAAAGGTCAAAAAAATTTTAAGTATCAAAAGGTGTCTCCTCCTGAGTCTAAGACACTGACATAGCAAATTGTAAACAAATTTAGAGAGGAGAAGGTATTTATAAAAATACAAAATACTTTATTAATCACCAATAATATAAACAAAATAATTAAAATTGACCAGAACACCACAGATTTGGGGAAAAAAGGGACCCCATCGCCAAGTTCATGGATCTCACAATATTAATCACCTGGCATATGCCAAAAAGGATCATCAAAAATTGTATGGAACTAGCTAGTTCAAAAAGTAAGGGATCCCTTATTTAAAGCATATAGTTCCTCTTATGACACATGAAAAAAGCAAATCCACCAGGATATAGTCTTTATGCAGTTAGCTAGAGTGCCAATATTAGTAATTGCATGTTGCTGGTTGTACAAATGAAGAATTGTTGCATTGAGCAGATTTCATGTGATATGGACATATAACCATTCAGGATAGGAGTATGGGAGAATGACAGTCCGCCAGGAATAATTCCTTATGCAGCCCCAACTCTAGTTATCAAATCCAATACAGTAGATAGATCATTTAAAGTTGTCACAGTGATAGGTTCATCAAACATACTTCACATATGATGAGCACATAGTCTTTCAGAAGTAAGAGTATGGGAAAATGACAGTCCGCCAGGATAGTTCCTTATGCAGCCCCGAGGAACGCCACCCCGCCCACCGCCGCCGACCCGACCACGCCGCGTCATCACCCAGTGAGAGGCAGGCCGGGAAAGGGAGGGGGCGGAGAAGCAGAGTGCGTGACGCCCCTTGGTGAGAGGTTAGTCGGCTGCGTGCGACGACGGGTCATGATGGAGGCGTGGCCCGTTCATGAGGCGCAACGCAGCCAGATGGTCCTGCGGTGAGCCGCAGCGCTCAGTCACCAATAGGAATAGGGCGTGACGTGCGCCCGCTGCCTAGGCGACAGGCTACGCCCCCGGCCACCCGATACACCATCACCCCTACTGTCCAATGCCCTGCGGACCCCAGCACGAATGCAAGCAAGAGGTACAAGGAGGAAACCAAAGAAAACAAATATGAAATAAATAAACATAAGTCACAATAAGAATATATAGTCACAGTAATAAAACATTTAATCCGCATTGTGTGAATCCCCCAACATATATACAGGATCCTGTGACCAAACATCCTCATTGTCACATCTCACAACGCGTCCGCACGGAGGGCCACAGGACACTATAATGACCGCAGGGGGGCCATAACATGCACCACCACAAATCAGCATATAGAAGTCATTTTTAAATCAACAAAATAACATACTAAATCAACATTTGGAGAAAAAATATACTTTTTAAAGATAAACACAGAATTCATGTTTTAGGATAAATGTCAAAAAATGACAATTCATATTTGAAAAATTATATAAAAATATACGGTCAAGGTCACACTTGGAAGGAGCAAAAAAAGGGGGAGGGAAAGGTAGGGAGATGGAGGGAGGGGGATGGAAGGGTAGAGAAAAGGGAGAGGAAAGAGCATCACCCTTGGCACCCCATTAAACCATATAAATCAAAAGTAAAAGTAATATGATCATCAAATACCTATGATGGGAGTGACCAAGAAGTAATTTAATCCTAAGGCCAGGTAAAAAGAGCCAGCAGAGCGCACCAGACAATCCCAACAGGGACCCACCCAATAAGAAAAAAACACGAAAAAAATGGGTATCAATGTCCCTATCACAGAAATGGTGTGAAATCAATACCCTCATTTAAGCCAGATTCACGAAAGGCCCTGAGTTTGTAAATCCAAAAGGCCTCACATTGATGAAGTCTCCCATCCCAATCACCACCCCGAGGGTCCTGATGTACCCTATCCAAACCAAAAAATCGGATCTTCCTAGGGTTGGCATTTTGGCAGCGGGCAAAATGTCGAGCAACCGGAGTCTGGTGGCCTTCCTGAATACCATATGTGTGTTCATAGATCCGTCTGTTCAATGCTCTACCAGTTTTCCCAATATAAAAAGCCCCACAGGGGCAGGTAAGGAGATAGATAATCCCCTCTGTTCCACAGTTAGTATAGTGTCTAGTAGTCAAGGTAATATTACGTGTGGGAAGAAAACATTGTTTCCCAATATGAATATACCTACACTGATTGCAAGATTGACAAGGATATGTCCCCAGGGCCTTACAGTTACAGATTTTCTTAGTTTTATCTCTGCCCGAGTAATGACTCCGTACCAGGCTGTCACCTATGGTGCCAGCTCATCTAAAAGTAATCAAAGGTTTCTCAGAAACAAAGGGGGCTACCCGTTGATCATTTGTGAGCATGTGCAAAAGATGGATCAGCGCAACACCAGGCCGCCTCCGAATGGCCTCCATCAGAGATGCGCTGAGCCCCCCCAGGAACTACAAACGCACCTTGAACCCAAACAGAAGCTCTGCATATACACCAAAAGCATGGCTGTTAAGTGGGAGCAGCTGACCAAAAACGAATTACATTAGTACATAGCAAGGAAATGAGCAGCGCTACTTAAAAACAGACTAGTGCCTACCTGCAAAAGAGTGCAAGCCCCACTTGTGGGGTCGAATACACACCGAGTATACACATGACCTGTCTACCACTTAATGGAAACCAACATCCTCCTCTAGTGATAGACAGGTCATGTGTATGCTCGGTGTGTATTCGACCCCACAAGTGGGGCTTGCACTCTTTTGCAGGTAGGCACTAGTCTGTTTTTAAGTAGCGCTGCTCATTTCCTTGCTATGTACATTTGTGAGCATGTGCCAATGTTTTTGCAGTAGAGAGCGAATATGAAAATGTTGTCCACAGTATCTCATGACAAAGGCCAGTCCCCTATCTTTTTCTATAGGGAATTTTTGCTGCTGTGTCTGATCATATAATAAATTGGAACGAGGGGTGTCACGGGCACGATGGTATGCCTTTTTAAGAAATTTTTTAGAGTAACCCCATGCTAAAAAACGTTCCTGTAAGTCAGCTGCCTGGGCATGAAAAGCGGTATCGTCCGAGCAATTCCGTCGTGCCCTCAAATATTGTCCCACCGGAATACCCCGTATCTGGTGTGTCGGATGAAAACTTTTTGCATGTAACAGCGAATTTGCTGCTGTAGGTTTCCTATATAGGTTAGTCTGTAACATCCTATTCTCATCTACAGATATTGTGATGTCCAAAAAGGACACACTGTGGGTATCCATCGTAATTGTAAATTTGAGATTAAATAAATTATCATTTAATAGGACCACCACATCCTTTAACAATTGTTCCGTACCTGTCCAGATCAAAAGTATATCGTCAATGTAACGATGCCAGGTAAGTACAGAAAAAATACAGCGTTCCCACTCCCCCATGTACAGACAGGCGTAGGATGGGGCACAAGTTGTCCCCATCGCTGTGCCTTGCACCTGGAGGTAGTGGGTGGAGTCAAACATAAAGAAGTTATTGGTTAAAATGAATTCCAACAACTGGAGCAAAAACATGTTATGTGGAATAGAGTCGATCGGCAGTGACGTTAGTACGGATCTAATAGTTTCTAAACCCTCTACATGGGGTATGCTGAAGTAAAGGGCCTCGACATCGAGAGTAACAAACCAGGCACCAGCAGGTATATTTATTTCATCCAAAATGGTCAAAAAATGGGTTGTATCCCGTACATAAGAAGGGAGTGCTTTGACATGGGGCTGTAGGTGGGTATCAACATAACGACTCGCATTTTCAGTAAGTTACCCACAGCCCGAAATAATAGGGCGTCCTCTCACCAAGGGGCGTCACACACTCTGCTTCTCTGCCCCCTTCCTTTCCCGGCCTGCTTCTCACTGGGTGATGACGCGGCGGGGTCGGGTCGGCGGCGGTGGGCGGGGTGGCGTTCCTCGGCCGCCCGGCGCCATTTTTAGGCCGACATTCGCAGCACAACCAGCATACCGCTGAGCTTGCCCTGATGATGCTGGAAGTCTGACCAGCAAAACCGGTCGGCTTGAGGGCTCTCTTATTGACCAGACATCCGGTGCGGGGTATTCCGGATCGCCTATGGCTTCGTTCCTCACACTGCTGCTTGATGGATCTGGGATGAGTATATAATTATCATCTTCATGTCATTACTGATGACTCATGAACTGAATCCAAATGCTTGATGTGCAACTGTGCTAATCTGAATTGTTATGGACTATGCTGATGTATGAAATACAGGTTTATCCTTTCATTACTGCTGTGAGGTGCATTCCTATGAGAGATTACAATGATTTCCACATTGAACTGGATAACTAGAGTTGGGGCTGCATAAGGAACTATCCTGATGGACGGTCATTTTCCCATACTCATACTTCTGAAAGGCTATGTGCTCATCATATGTGAAGTATGTTTGATGAACCTATCACTGTGACAACTTTAAAAGATCTCTCTATTGGATTTGATAACTAGAGTTGGGGCTGCATAAGGAATTATTCCTGGCGGACTGTCATTCTCCCATACTCCTATCCTGAATGGTTATATGTCCATATCACATAAAATCTGCTCAATGCAACAATTCTTCATTTGTACAACCAGCAACATGCAATTACTAATATTGGCACTACAGCTAACTGCATAAAGACTATATCCTGGTGGATTTGCTTTCTTCATGTGTCATAAGAGGAACTATATGCTTTAAATAAGGGATCCCTTACTTTCTGAACTAGCTAGTTCCATACAATTTTTGAAGATCCTTTTTGGCATAGGCCAGGTGATTGTGAGATCCATGAACTTGGCGATGGGGTTCCTTTTTTCCCCAAATCTGTGCTGTTCTGGTCAATTATAATTATTTTGTTTATATTATTGGTGATTAATAAAGTATTTTGTATTTTTATAAACACCTTCTCCTCTCTAAATTTGTTTACAATCGACAATGGAGATAGTACTATGGTAGGGATTATATTGTGACCCTTCTGAGGAACGTGCTAATATAAAACCCAAAAATGTAAAAAAAAAAAAAAAAAAGTTATAGACAATTAAAAAAAAAAATGGTGAATAACTGAAAAGATGAGGAACAAGGGAATGTAGCTCATGTGACTGAATGTCTGCCTTAAAGTGAGATAAAACTCTGACATAACATTCAATAAAAATGTGTTTTCCTACTTTTTAGTACCTATATGGTTGCAATATTTGCTTTTGTGCACAAGTTATATTTTCTGTTTACAATTTACAAATTCCCAAAGTACAATTTATCTGCTCTTAAAGCTGCCATTGCATTTTATTTCATAGCTACCGTATTTATATATTAAAATCTATCGATTCTATTGATCGTGTCTCAGATCTCTGCTTCTACAGCAGAGAAAGCTCATTTTCAGCACAGCTAGGAATGTATACTAATTGTAGCAGACTAAGGAATGTAAACAAAAGATAATGTTATGACCTCTTCGGATGTGGCACCAAGCTTTCCATTGACGAAGAAACAGCTGTGGTTAACTGTTTGAATGCTGTTCTGCTACAATTTTTTGTGGTAGTAGATTTTATGCTTTAAATAATATTTTAGAGCAAAGGAAACATGCTGAGTTTCATACCACTTTAAAGAGAATCTGTATTGTTAAAATCGCTCAAAAGTAAACATACCAGTGCATTAGGGGACATCTCCTATTACCCTCTGTCACAATTTCGCCGCTCCTCGCCGCATTAAAAGTGGTTAAAAACAGTTTTAAAAAGTTTGTTTGTAAACAAACAAAATGGCCACCAAAACAGGAAGTAGGTTGATGTACAGTATGTCCACACATAGAAAATACATCCATACACAAGCAGGCTGTATACACCCTTCCTTTTGAATCTCAAGAGATCATTTGTGTGTTTCTTTCCCCCATGCACTGAAGTTTCAGGCTGCTCTTTTCTTCTTGCAAACAGCTTTGCCCTTGTTTGTAATTCCTCAGTATGTGAAAGCCCAGCCAGCTCAGAGGACGATTTATCCAGCTGATTAGAGCAGCTTCTCTCTTCTCTTTTATCTAAATAACACACAGGCAGTGTGCATAGAGGGGCCAGAAAGGGTGAGTTCATAGCAGAACTACAACACTGAAGAACTTGGCAGCCTTCCAGACACAGGCCGACAAGTCTGACAGGGGAAAGATACATTGATTTATTACAGAGACTGTCATAGTAGAAAGTGCTGCAGTTAGCCAGAACACATTAGAATAGCTTTTGGAACATGTAGGATGATAAAAAACAGGATGCAATTTTTGTTACGGAGTCTCTTTAAGATGTTATAAACAAACCATGATTACACTCAGGGGTATATTCATCAATGTCTATAATTATATTTTCATTTGTTTTTGACAACAACCTCAGTCACTTTTGTCAGACTGCATTTTCACTGTATTTATAAACTATTTATAAAGTGACATAAAATCTCATTCACTTTCTCACTTTCTCACCAGTCATGAAAACTGCCTGTTATGATTTGTTAGTAATTTTTCCACCATATTTATAAAAAGATGAAAGGAATTTTCATCACTTGAAAAACAGAACAATATGTTTACATAATGCTGGTGATTGAAGGATACCCGAACTGACATGTGACATGATGAGATAGACATGTGTATGTACAGTGCCTAGCACACAAATAACTATGCTGTGTTCCTTTTTTTCTTTCTCAAGTGGCTGATAGAGATGTCGGCGAACGGTTCAGGAACCGTTCGCCGGCAAACACCTCACCCTGTACTACTTCCGGGTCGCTATGACCCGGAGTAGTACGGCTGCGCTGGGCCGGTGGTGCACGTCTTTGATCGAGCGCCTGTTCCCGGGCACTTTCTGCACATGTGCGTGACGTCATGAGTGACGTCACGCTCATGCACAGAGAGTAGCCGGCAACAGGCGCGCGATCAAAGAAGCGCACCGCCGGCCCAGCGCAGCCGTACTACTCTGGGTCATAGCGATCCGGAAGTAGTAGCAGCCCATAGGGGTTCGCCGGCGAACGGTTCGCCTACATCCCTAGTGGCTGACACAGTCCTGACTCAGACAGGAAGTGATTACAGTGTGACTCTCACTGATAAGAAATTCCAACTATAAAACACTTTCCTAGCAGAAAATAGCTTCTGAGAGCAAGAAAGAGGTAAAAAAGGGGAATTTCTTATCAGTGAGGTTTACACTGTAGTCACTTCCTGTCTGAGTCAGGACTGAGTCAGCCACTTACATACCTGATATTTAACTCTTTCAGACAGAGAAAGAAAAAAGGAACACAGGATAGTTATTTGTGTGCTAGGCACTGTACAAACACATGTCTATCTAATCATGTCACATGTCACTTCGGGTATCCTTTAAATGGTTTTGATATAAGACAAGCTAATAAAGGAAGCTAACAAAAGTATATACCTCTCCTCTGAAACAATATTTGGTGGTCCCAACAATGTTTGCATATACAAATTATTTATGGAAATAAAAACTGAAACCAGAGACAGGAAGCATAACTACCTTATTGAAAGTCTTAATAGAAAAAGCTCCAGAAATGCCATTTCTATCAGCAACGTTTGATCATCTGATGTGAGATCTACAAATCCAGAAATTTTTGCTGACCATTTTTTAGATATTTCAATGGAAATGGTAAGTAGGTTGTAGAACTGCTGAATACATTCTGTGTCTGTGCTTCCACTTGCTTGGCCAGGATCAGCAGAGAACTATGTATGAAATATAGACATTAAACAATTATAATGATCAAATTTTAACTAAAGCAAATATGACTTCAGAAAATGCATTCCATGTCAAATTAATATATTTATTTTCGCAAATGTATACTATATATATGAAAATATACAATATATAGAGGATGCATTGTCAGAATTCTAGCTGTTTTATTTATGCAGGAAAATATGTCATATGTATATGTGTTAAAGTGAAAGTGTAAAGTGAAAAGTTAGAGTACTTTAGATTGCTCTGTGACATAGCATATTCCAGGCTGTAAAGCTTATGAGATTATTATAACTTGCAAGCTGGCAAATAATAGACGTACTGGTTACAAAAAGCCAGAGCATTATTGTTATGTTAGTGCGTGGCCTTGACATTTAAAGAGGCTTCTGTGTGAAGACAGAGAAGCAAGTTAAACTCACATTACTGCAGTAATTATATATGCACATTTTCTTAATTATTACACACAGATATTATTAATCTAAATATTAATAATCAATACAGTCCTTCTAAAGAAAGAAATAGTTATTGTTAAACCCTAAAGAAAAGAATGTATTACTTTGAATTACATGTAAGCTGTATTCTACCCATGAAAGATGAGACAGTAAGACATTCTGGTGATTTACTTTATTAATTTTTCAGCATTAAGTGTTGTTAAGATGTTAGCAAGAAGTTTTTTTAGAAGTTATTTTTATGCTATTTCTTTAAGAAGATTACTACAAGTTTTACACAGCTACTAGATACACAGCTATTGATACAGATGAGACTACTTTTGATCTTATTCTACATAACACAACTGTTATATTCTTTTTGAATGTGCTTAGATTAAGATTGATGATCGCTTGGCTATAGAGCCTTGATGAGATGGAATACTGTTAGAAGGAAACACTACTTGGAACTGTTCATATTTTGTATATATGCTGTATGATAAGCAAATACAATTTTTTATATAAAATCATAAACTGAGTGCTCTAATTCATTTCAAGGTATACCGTCAATCTATAATTACTGTTATAGAGGGTTTAGACCCCGCTATGCCGGATTTATATGATAGCAACGCTTTAAGGGCTGGTCCTTTACTGAGTTAGCAATCATGAAAAAGGCAAGAACCGCTCGGGTTTTTGACAGCATAGGGATACATGGGGAAAAAAATCACAATAAATTGCAGTTAAAAAACAGTGAGGCCTGGTTCACACGGCAAGAGCTTTTTTTTACAGTAGTGATTTTGAAAAGCTCTTGCTAATGAAATGCTATGGGTGATTTTTATAAAATCACATTGCTCAAGTGAGAACAAACTCATGGCATCACATTTGCAAGAGCTCTTAAAATCACAAGTGCTTAGAAAAAGCTCTTGAAGTGAACCAGCCCTAATATATTGTTTTAAAACCCATCTACATCAAGTAATTATATTTTAGCTTTTGATTCCAAGATTCATAAAGCAGAGTAACCAAGCAGGTTGATGTGGCTTTGTAAAATTTAAAACTATGGGCTTGCTATACATAAGCGGTTCTGCCTGTAAGCCTGGCTTCAGGGGCATAATAATAATAATAATAATAATAATAATAATGTCAGTATTTGTATAGCGCCTTTCTCCTGTCGGACTCAAAGCGGCATAAAGAGATACAGGGGCGTTGCTAGGATCCTACAAGATCTGGGGCACCTTCAGGCACCAGAATGGGCTTGGCCATGACATGGGCCATGATGTGGGCATAGCCAACTGTAATGTAACAGTGTAACTCAAAAGGGCCCTGAGTTTTTTTCCTAAAACACAGGCAAAGTGACCCTAAAGGTAATTAGACAATTAAACACATATAATAAGGCAGCATTTCCCCCACAAAAAAACACACAACAATGCAGCGTTAGCCCCATGATGTGGTGGTCTCATATCACGTTTGTGCAGACAATAAATCTATGGAAACTGTGTGATGCTATAATGTCAATATGACCAAAATCTGAGGAATGCCACAAAGAATCAAGGCAGTTCTAAAAGCAAAAAGAGGTCGAACTCAGTAATAGCAAGATGTAACTAATAAAATAAATACTATGACACATAGTGGGTGGGTGAGTAAGTAGGTCAGACTGGTGGCTAGTTGGGTGGGTGGGTAAGTAGGTCAGACTGGTGGCTAGTGGGGTGGCTGGGTAAGTAGGTCAGACTAGTGGCTAGTTTAAGTAGGTCAGGCTGGGAGCTAGTGGGGTGGATGGGTAAATAGATCAGGCTGGTGGTTAGTGGGGTGGATGGGTAGGTAAATGGGTCAGGCTAGTGGGGTGGGTAAATAGGTCAGGCTAGCGGGGTGGGTAGGTAAATAGGTCAGGCTAGTGGGGTGGGTAAATAGGTCAGGCTAGTAAGGTGGGTGGGTAAATAGATCAGGCTAGTGGGGTGGGTAAATAGGTCAGGCTGGTGGCTAGTGTATATAGTTTAGGCTGGTGCCAAGTGGGATGGGTGGGTAAATAGGTCAGGCTAGTGGGGTGGACGGGTGGGTAAATGGGTCAGGCTAGTGGTGTTGGTGGGAGGGTAAATAGTTCAGGCTGGTGGCTAGTGGGGTGGGTAAATAGGTCAGGCTGGTGGCTAGTGAGGTGGGTGGGTAAATAGGTCAGGCTGGTGGCTAGTGGGGCGGGTTGGTGGGTATATAGGTCAAGCTGGTGGTTAGTGGGGTGGGTGGGTAAATAAGTTAGGCTAGTGGGGTGGACGGGTGGGTAGGTAGGTCAGGCTAGTGGGGTGGACGGGTGGGTAAATGGGTCAGGCTAGTGGGGTGGGTGGGAGGGAAAATAGGTCAGGCTGGTGGCTAGCGGGGTGGGTAAATAGGTCAGGCTGGTGGCTAGTGGGGTTGGTTGGTAAATAGGTCTGGCTGGTGGCTAGTGGGGTGGATGGGTGTTTAAGTAGGTCAGGTTAGTGGGGTGGACGGGTGGGTAAATGGGTCAGGCTAGTGGGGTGGGTGAGAGGGTAAACAGGTCAGGCTGGTGGCTAGTGGGGTGGGCGGGTGGATAAGTAGGTCAGGCTAGTGGGGTGGACGGGTGGGTAAATGGGTCAGGCTAGTGGGGTGGGTGAGAGGGTAAATAGGTCAGGCTGGTGGCTAGTGGGGTGGGTAAATAGGTCAGGCTGGTGGCTAGTGGGGTTGGTGGGTAAATAGGTCAGGCTGGTGGCTAGTGGGTTGGGTGTGTGAGTATATAGGTCAAGCTGGTGGCTAGTGGGGTGGGTGGGTAAATAGGTCAGGCTAGTGGGGTGGGTGGATGGGCAAATAGGTCAGGCTAGTGGGGTGGATCGGTGGGTAAATAGGTCAGGCTAGTTAAATAGGTCAGGCTGGTGGCTAGTGGGGTGGGTGTGGAAATAGGTCAGACTGGTGGCTAGTGGGGTGGGTGGGTAAATAGGTCAGACTGGAGGCTAGTGTGGTCGTTGAGGGGATAAATAGGTCAGACTGGTGGCTAGTGGGGTGGGTGGGTAAGAAGGTCAGGCTATTCCTCCACTTCGAAAGAGGCACTAGACAAGGTTGTCCCCAATCCCCCAGTCTTTTTGCGCTAGCCATGGAGCCTATTGCAGCTTATATTAGACAGACCAACACTGTGAAAGGATTGGAAATTGGCAACCTGTACGAAAAGATATCACTTTATGCCGATGATGTCCTCCTTTATTTAAACGACCCCGGTTCCTCACTCACAGCTGCCCTTTGTTTATTCGATGTCTTCGGCAGAATATCGGGTATCAAGATTAATTGGGCCAAGTCACTATTATTTTTCCTAGCTACAGCTCCCGCTGCAGCATCAAATTTATATCTTCCTCTACAGGTAGTCAGTAAATTTTAATATCTAAGTATTCAAATCACTAAAGACCCTTATGGTGGCCATACATGGTACAATTTTTTCATCCAATCTTACCATTTCTATGTAGTATAAGGGAAAATTCTGTGAATATACTGAAAGGATAATTTAGGCAGTTCCCTTATATTACATAGAAATGGTAAGATTGGATGAAAAAAATTGTACCATGTATGGCCACCATTACACTTACCAATCTCTTAATCTGGCTCCAATTATCCACCAATTAGAA
This sequence comes from Hyperolius riggenbachi, assembly GCF_040937935.1. Classification (NCBI taxonomy): domain Eukaryota; kingdom Metazoa; phylum Chordata; class Amphibia; order Anura; family Hyperoliidae; genus Hyperolius; species Hyperolius riggenbachi. The sequence continues at coordinate 186,843,738 of NC_090650.1, read as the reverse complement.
ACCAAATGTACAATTTGGAATAGACTTCCACTCACTTTAATTGGAAGAATAAATCTTATAAAAATGATCTTTCTACCTAAATTCACTTACCTTTTGTGACAATGCCCAGTTTGGCTCCCATTATAATTTTTTAAAAGAATCAACAAACTTATTTTAAGTTTTATTTGGGCAGGAAAGCAACCGTGCATAGCCTTTGACATACTACAACTTCCCAAGTGCAGAGGTGGACTACCTTTACCGCACTTTCAAAAATATTATTGGGCGTCTGTGCTTGTAACTATCAGATGGTGGTTTTTCGCAAGATGAAACAAATCCAGCAGTGAAGCTTGAGGCAGCAACATTGGGGTCATATGAACAGTTAACTAACTTACCGTATAGGAACCCTAAGCTTAAGCCTCGAGTCACGTTGGCTATGGTGACAACCTGGAGGGCATGAAGGGCAGCTAGGGCCCCCTTGATAAAACCTGGCAATATCTCTCCCTTCACTCCATTGTGGAGTAACTCACAACTTCCACATTTCTTAACCATTCATGACCCTGTTATATGGGCACGTTATGGGATTAAGAGTATCACCCACATACAACATGACAAATCTCTTTATACATTTAATGAACTCAAAGCCCAGTTTAATCTTCCAAACAAGCATTTTTTTCGACACTTGCAACTTCATCATGCTTATAGATCACAATTTGGGTCACAACCTCCTAATCTTAAAACTGATGATTTAGAACAATTACTTTTAACCAAAGATCTTCCCAAACCTCCATCTGCCATTTATACTGAACTCTTAAGCTTAAACAACTCTAGATTGGATAATTGCTTCCAAAAATGAGTAATTGGTATTCCTTCTTTAGCTATGGATGACTGGGATATAGTCTTGGATACATTTCCCACCTCGGTAATCTCTACCAGTGACCAGTTAATTCAAACCAAATTTTTGCACAGGGTCTACCTGACACCTGAAAGGTAACATTGGATGAACAACGCTAATTCAGACAGATGCTGGAGGTGCTTCATAGATTTAGGTAATCTTATACACATCTTTTGGTTCTGTCCAGTAATTATCCCATTCTGGAGTAATGTACTTTAGATAATAAATACGTTATTGCAAACTACTCTACCTTTAGATATTAGTTTATTATTACTTGGGACTAGATTTGGTGAAGCTAATATCTCCAAGAGTAAGCAAACTCTAATCAAAATCTTATGCTTTTAGGCAAGGAAAAAAATTCTGAATTATTGGAAAAAAGCATCAATTTCAACTATTAGAACTTGGGCCAAAGCAGTTAATATGGTACTCCCACTATATAAAACTACCTATCTCAACATACGTTGCCCAAAAATGTTTTATCCCACGAGTACTAATTTCATACCCATTCTAGATTAAGCAACCGTTGCTGCCTTTCTGCCATTACTATTGTAACTTGACTTTATATTGAAATATGATGACTGTTTTCCTTGGATTTAAGATGTTATTGCACAGTTACTGTAAAACTTTGATGTCCTGGATTATAATGTTATTGTGCCTTTTTTCTTAAATGGTATATGGACGTACTGTTATGTGCTGACTCTTGCTACATCTGTTATTTTTTTTTCAAAAATCTTCAATAAATTGTAACTGTCAAAAAAAAAGGTCAGGTTGGTGGCTAGTGGGGTGGGTAAGTGGGTAAGTAGGTCAGGCTGGTGACTAGTAGGGTGGGTGGGTGTCTAAGTGGGACAGGCTGGTGGCTAGTGGGGTGGGTGGCTAAGTAGGTGACACTGGTGGCTAGTGGGGTGGGTGAGTGGGTAAGTAGGTCAGGCTGGTGGCTAGTGGGGTGGCTCAGACTGGAGGCTGGCTACTGGTGGGCTAGTGGGAAGGGTGTGCAACTCTCCTGCCAATGGCTCCCTCACGCGGAAGATACAGCTTTACAGTCTTGCCATTAAGAATCCGGCACTGCTCATTTACTTATTCACTTTATTGGAGCTTCAGGAATGCAAAGTTAAAAAAGTTGCATAGTGGCTACGATCCACCATTTTGAACGTCTTGTTCACGCCACACAGCCAACAGAACAAATGCAAGTGCACACTTTATATAGCCAATACCTCCCCACAGCAACCAATCACTGAGCAACATGTAAATGAGAGGATCTGATGGGGAACTGCAGGAGCTGGCCACACATAGTAACACCTTCTCACACCATAGGTCGCTACAATAGTGATGTCAAAACCACATTATTTACAATCTAAAATCAAAAATAAGTCACATCAGAGAGGAATACATGTCACCCGATAGATCCAAAAAGGATGGTACCATCTCCCTCAAGCCGCCATGGAGTTCAAAATGTGTCAAAATAAAAACTGATCACCGCACGTGCCATCATTTGACATGGTGTAAACCTGGGACAAAACAACACAAAATGTCACATCTGAGGATGGACGCAGCCGTCAGATGTAACTCCATATGGAGTCACCTTTCAAACACTTGAGCTGAACTCCACCAAGCTGGTGCAGGGGAGTAGCTGGCAGGTGGTGAATTCACTGCCTTCAGCCTCCTAAAGAAAAGGGGCCCCAGTAATATTCAGTGCACAGCAATATTAAACAAGGTTCTCATATTAGGTCCTATCTCACTAGTGCCAAGTGTTTTGAATCGCAGTCATACTGTCTGTTGCATTTTGTGGCACTGCACTTCTCCACAACTGGGACTCTGCAATCACATACAAAATCACATAGCAAATGCAGGAGAAATTGTGTTTTTCCTCAGCGTTTGGTGATTTGCAGTTGAAAATGAGGCTCACCCCATCTAAATCTAACAAAGCAGATTTGGCTCTGTACACTTCAGTAGAGATGGGCCGAACGGTTTGCCGGCGAACGGTTCCAGGCGAACTTTGGGGAGAGGTGCTGCAGATTTTTTCTCCTAGGGAAAGATTAGTTAGGCTCTTGGCTTGCTCCTGGCTGATTTTTATTGCTAAAATAGCACCCCTCAACAGCTCTTTTGAGAGCTAATGTTTTCCTGATGTGTTTTTTGTGTGTGTGTTGCTCACTGACACTGACATTATACAGCCCTATCTGTTGCAGCTGGACCTTGGTAATTGTTATTACTGTGCCAGCCAGGCCCTGCCTAACTATCTATAACTTCCTACTGAGGCACCTACCTATGCCTACCTACCTATACTGGGTCTCCTACTTATGCCTAGCTAACTACTGAGGCACCTACCTATGCCTACCTACCTATACTGGGACTCTTACCTATGAATAGCTAACTACTGGGACACCTACCTATGCCTACCTACCTACCTATACTGGGACTCCTACCTATGCCTACCTACCTATACTGGGTCCCCTACCTATGCCTAGCTAACTACTGAGGCACCTACCTATGCCTACCTACCTATACTGGGTCTCCTACCTATGCCTAGCTAACTACTGAGGCTCCTACCTATGCCTACCTACCTATACTGGGACTCCTACCTATGCCTACCTACATACAAGAAGATAATAAGGTCGTTGCTTCATTGTGGACAGACCAAATTTGATCAGCTGGACAGTCACTGTTGTTCTATCATTGAGCTACCACAGCCCGGCGACCATATGGGCTGGAAAACTGCCACGGCCTGCACTCTGGCCATGTTGGGCATCAGTCCAGCACGGCCGTCACTACGCAAACAGCTGTTTGCGGTGCGTTACACAGTGAGTTTGGTGTGTCAGTGTGAAGCAGAACTCTAATTACACTCCCTGATTGATGTATACACATGCAAGATGTTTGAAAGCACTTTAGGCCTGCAATTTAGCAGTGATTTCTGCCCTCAAAACGCTGCTTTGCGTCACATCCAGATTTTTCCCCGGGACTTCGGGCATGTATCCCACTCCTCCATGCCCCCCCAGGTGTTAGACCCCTTGAAACATCTTTTCCATCACTTTTGTGGGCAGCATAATTTTTTTCTATTTTTCAAAGTTCGCATCCCCATTGAAGTCTATTGTGGTTCGCGAACTTTTCCGCGAACCGAACCTTCGTTCGCGAACCTAAAATCGGAGGTTCGGCCCATCTCTACACTTCAGTGGCATATAAGGAGCTATGAGCCCCTGTGTACGTTTTACATAGCTCCCCCCCCCCCAAAGCACTCTATACATAACAATTGATGCAACGCACCAAAACCTGCCAATGGTAACCACAGAGTCAGAGGTGCAAGGAGGTGATGGGGAACAGCTTGTTTATGATTACTATTATTCAAAGCATCTATAGAAGTGATTATTACAAGCATAGGCCCAATAGTGCTAATACTGTGGTTGAGTGAGGGCCCTACCGTGCCCCGATGCGGTCGCAACCTCTGCAACCCCTATTGCTACGCCACTGGTACACTTTACCTTACACACTGCTTCAGTGGGATATAGGGTGTTGGGCAAGTTCTGGATTATTCACAAGGCATCCAAGACATTTTCCTTGAGCTTGAGCTGTTTAGTGGAAAATGAGGGGGCCTGGCTCTGTGAAGCATGAGGGGAAGCAGGGTATTCTTGCTTCTTGTACAGTTTAGGAAGCCAGAGAAAACTCAGTGCCATGAACTCACCTGTCCCAGTTTGTGGTGTCCCAGTCAAATCTGGATGGTGGACGAAAACTCAGGCTTCTCTGCGGGAGTGCGTGCAGGTGCGGAGTCTGGCAGCTCTGGGAGACGAGTGCATAGGGTCACACGCTCAATCTATGCACTCAGACATTGGCATACATAGCGTACTGTCAGCTGTGAGAGCACACAAGGAACTGAGGCTGGGCATCTGATTGGTGGATAGTGTGGCTGGCCACTGATTGGTGAGCACTGATATAATAGTTTGTTTGTACTCACAATTAACTGCCCATGATATAGTCATCCCTTGACTGAGGAGGGACGCACCACACAGGGTGAAGGAGATTGGAGCATAGGCACTGATATTGAAAGCAGGAGATCCCCTAAAGATCTTACACCTGGTTTCTGTTCACACTGCACTGCTGGCAAGATACCAAGGCACATGCACACAGGTGTGCTTTCCCAACAAAGCGCATACACGTACTTGCCTAAATGGGAGAGGTTGCTCAATTCCCCAGAAGCTATTTAAGTCAGGGGCTGCAGCACACTGCTGTTTGCTCTCCAGCTTGAGATGAGTTTTGCTGTCATCTAGTGGCTATTTTTATATTGACCAAAGTTATTGTTTCACTCTTGTGACTTCTCTAAAAGTCCTGACCTTTGGCTTGTTATTTGACCACGATTAAACTCTGCCTGCCCTGACTCCCCGGCATTTCTTTGTTTAGAACTGTCTGCTGCCTGCCCCAGATGTATCTCGTTAATTGACTTTGCTTCTTCCTCCACCCGATCAGCCTGTACCTGTTCCACCTTAGCACGTCATTCTCTTTTTCACTGGTGGGGCAATCCTGAGGGCCGCGAACTGGAACTACTAGGCCTTATGCTAGGTGCACACCATACAATTTTCTGTTAGATTTTTTGTTAGATTTAACTGCCAGATAGATAATTCCCAACATGTTGGAAATTATCTATATAACCATCTACAGTGGCTTGCAAAAGTATTCGGCCCCCTTGAAGTTTTCCACATTTGGAATTATTGGATTGGAACCCAAACAGAAGCTATGTACTTCCTTGCTATGTACTAATTTAATTCATTTTTGGTCAGCTGCTCCCACCAGCCATGCTTTTGGTGTATATGCAGAGCTTCTGTTTGGGTTCAAGGTGCGTTTGTAGTTCCTGGGGGGGCTCAGCGCATCTCTGATTGGGGGCCATTCGGGGGCGGCCTGGTGTTGCGCTGATCGACCTTTTGCGCAATTTTCGATTTTTCAATTTTGCTTGTTGGCGCACCCAGGCTGTGCATATACATGGGTTGGGATTTGGTTGGTGTTGGGCCCCTCCCGTGGGGGATTGACTTCTTCGCAGTGGGAGGGACGAGTGCTCAATAGGTTGCATGCGGGCTGTTGCAGGGGGCCGGCGTCCTCCAGTGGTGGACAGGTCGTGTGTATGCTCGGTGTGTGTTCGACCCCACGGGTGGGGCTTGCACTCTTTTGCAGGTAGGCACTAGTCTGTTTTTAAGTAGCGCTGCTCATTTCCTTGCTATGTACTAATTTAATTTGTTTTTGGTCAGCTGCTCCCACTTAACAGCCATGCTTTTGGTGTATATGCAGAGCTTCTGTTTGGGTTCAAGGTGCATTTGTAGTTCCTGGGGGGGGTCAGCGCATCTCTGATTGGGGGCCATTCGGGGGCGGCCTGGTGTTGCGCTGATCCACCTTTTGCGCAATTTTCGATTTTTCAATTTTGCTTGGTGGCGCACCCAGGCTGCGCATTTACATGGGTTGGGATTTGGTTAGTGTTGGGCCCCTCCCGTGGGGGATTGACTTCTTCGCAGTGGGAGGGACGAGTGCTTAATAGGTTGCATGTGGGCTGTTGCAGGGGGCCGGCGTCCTCCAGTGGTGGACAGGTCGTGTGTATGCTCGGTGTGTGTTCGACCCCACGGGTGGGGCTTGCACTTTTTTGCAGGTAGGCACTAGTCTGTTTTTAAGTAGCGCTGCTCATTTCCTTGCTATGTACTAATTTAATTCGTTTTTGGTCAGCTGCTCCCACTTAACAGCCATGCTTTTGGTGTATTTCCTTGCTATGTATTAAGTCAGATTGAACCTGTTGGAAATAATCTTTTCGATCCATCTGAAGGGAAAGTGCATGTGTGTACCAGGCACAGCACTAACTCAGTGGCCTGCTACAGCAAAACTTGTGTTTAAAAAGAGCTTACAAAGCATCAAAGGGATCTCATTGTTAAAAGGTACCAGTCAAGTGAATAATAGTGCTAATATTTGTATAGCACTTTTCTTTTGTCAGATTCAAAACCTTGAGAGCTGCAGCCACTAAGGGCTTGTTCACACTATGGGCTTGATTCACTAAACTGTGATAACTCAAATATCACACCTTATCAAAGATATCACACATTATGAAAAGATATCACACCTTATCAAAGATATCACACCTTACCAAAGTTAACACGCCTTATCAGAGAAGCATAGCGAGCGCTACGAGCCCGCAGGGGCCCAGGGCAGGATGAGTGCCATTGCCAATTAGCAGGCATAAGTTTGTAGCGCTCGCTATGCTGCTGTGATAAGGCGGGTTAACTTTGATAAGTTGTGATATCTTTGATAAGGTGTGATATCTTTTCATAAGGGGCTTGATTCACTAAACCATGATAACTCATATCATGGCTGCGCTAGCGTTTTCGTGTGCAATTTCACGTTTTGCACGCAATTGCAAATTTTCGCATGCAATCATGAATTTGCGCCTGCGATTGCATGAGAAAATTTGCGATTGCGCATGAAAAAGCTAGCGCGGCCGTGATATGAGTTATCATGGATTAGTGAATCAAGCCCAACGTGTGATATATTTTCATAAGATGTGATTTATTTTCATAAGGTGTGATATTTGAGTTATCACGGTTTAGTGAATCAAGCCCTATGAGCGTTTGTGTACTTTTTAAAGCGATGGCGATTTTAGAAATCGCTTGTGCAATGATTCCCTATGAGAGTGTTCACATATGAGCGGTTTGATTATGCTCCGCTTCCAAAAGTGCTGCCTGTACCATTTTCTGAGTGCTTTGGCTCAATGGAAGGTATAGGGAAATTGCTAAGCGCTTGAAAAATCGCTTTGTACAGCGATTTCCCGAGGGCTTCTAAGAATAAATACATTGTATGTATTGTTTTCCGGGTCAAAGAGTTCACTTCCTGACTGATGTCAGGATGTGAAAATCTCAATCGCTCATCAAAAGCGCTTACAAAAGCACTTACACAAAATCGTTCAAAGCTCAGAATCGCTTAAAAAAAGGACGCACAAAAACGCTCAGCGCTTGCAATTTATAATGTGAACATAGCCTAAGGATACATTCAATAGGCCACCCTACAGTGTTAGTGAGCCTGCCCAAGGATTCTTTACTGAATCGGTACTGGCATCAGCCAGGGTTAAAACCCTTGTCTCCTATGTCAGAAGTGGTTCCTTTAACCAGTACACTCTCCAGCCACTGGATAGCATAGTGTACATTTTTTTTTTGTAATCTCATTGAGCATGTGGAGCACAGTCACCAAAAGTAAAGAAAATATGGAAGAAGAGTGATGCTTGCCAATAAATGGACATCCCCCCAAAGTTGTTAAAAAGACAAAACAAAAACTGGTGAGGGAGGCTGCCAAAAGACCTACATGAACGCTAAAGGAGCTAAAGGAATCTCTAGAAAGTATTGGATGTATACTACATGAGACAACAATTTCCTGGATTCTCCAGATGTCTGGACCCCTCCAGATGTCTGGACCCCTCAAGACAAATATATTAGGGCTCCCAAAAGCATGTGGAAATACACTGAACAAAAATATAAACACAACACTTTCGGTTTTGCTCCCATTTTGCATGAGCTGAACTCAAAGATCTGAAACATTTTCTACATACACAAAAGACCCATTACTCTCAAATATTGTTCACAAATATGTCTAAATCTGTGTTAGTGAGCACTTCTCCTTTGCCGAAATAATCCATATCAAGGTGCTGATTAGACAGCATATTGCACAGGTGTGCCTTGGGCTGGCCACAGTAAAAGGCCTCTCTGAAATAGAGATGTCGCAAACATCAAATTATGGGTTCGTGAACGGCAAACTCAAACTTTCGGAAAAGTTTGAGTTTGCGTGAACCGGGTATACCACCATAGACTTCAGTAGGAAGGCGAATTTAGAAACATGCAGGGACTCTTTCTGGCCACAAAAATGATGGGAAACTTGTTTCAAATGGTCTAACACCTGGACAGGGGCATGCTGGAGGGGGATCCATGCCAAAAGTCCCACCAAAAATTACAGAGTTGACGCAGAGTCGGGTTTAATCCCTAAAGGGCAGAAATCACAGTACATTCCTCAATTGGTGGAATAAAGGGCTACTTTTAAATGTCCAGAGTGGTAACATAAGGGTTATGCCCACTTCACACTGGCTGACCAAACGCTGTGTTTACCGAGATTAAGCGCTAACAGGTCTGTAAGGCCCTTAGGTGTGTGTGTGTGTGTGGTGCTGCATGCGCGCTCAACTGAACAGACCAACCTGGCGTGCAGCAGATGCCAGGATGGGAAGTTAATAATGGAGCTATATGATGAAAAACTGACAGGCTCAGTGTACAGCCCAATTTTTTTTATTTGTTTTAAGCCTATTTGTGAACTCCTCCATGCCAACTAATTATGCTCAACTGAAGCAGACAGGCTCAGTCTACAACCTATTTTTTTTTTTTTAAACCAAATTTATTTAAAAAAAAAAAGTTTTTATTTAAATTATTTATGAAAAAGGTTATTTATAAAAACAAAACAAATACAAAGTTATCGATAAAAAAAAAATGTCAATGTTATTTAAATTTCAAATCTATTTTTTCCTGGCAGGCAATAGAATGCAGACAGTCTGATACACCAGGCAATAGAATGCAGACTACCTGATACACCATGCCTATGTACACATGCCAGAAAAAAATATTTTTGCTATAGCAGCGGCCTTAAAAATTCAGGATCCACCTGTTGAGTCCTGGAGTCCTGGTCTGGACCCTGTTGGTGGTGGCAGTCAGTCAGTCAGTCAGTGCAGAGATGCTGGGTGGGGACTGACTTACAAGTCTTCGGGAAGGCAGTAGGTCTCCGGGATCCATGTTTCATTAATTTTCATAAAGGTGAGGTAATTAACACTTTTTTGACCTAGGCGACTTCTCTTCTCAGTGACAATCGCTCTTGCTGCGCTGAAGGTCCTCTCTGACAGGACGCTTGAGACGGGGCAAGAGAGAAGTTTGATGGCAAATTGTGAGAGCTCAGGCCACAGTTTAAGCCTACGCACCCAATAGTCCAGGGGTTCATCACTCCTCAGAGTGTCAATATCGGCAGGTAAGACCAGATAGTCCGCAACCTATTGGTCGAGGTGTTCTTTTAGGGTGGGTCCCGAAGGGCTGTGGCCATGCATTGGCCCCAAAAAATTGTACATGTCCAACACATCGGAAGAGTGTCCTGTCCTTGCCAGCGTAGCCGTGTGAGGAGGAGGATTCCTGGTACCTCTTTACCATTGTGCTGTGACATCACCCTTGAACGAAGTGTACAGCATACTTCGCTGGCTGCTGTGGCACTTGTTCATCCTTTTCCGACCGATTGTGAGTTAGTAACAGTTCCGCCACTTGTGCTTATACCGGGAGTCCAGTAGCCACCAAGTACAGGTCCTTGTCCTTGAGCTTTTTTATACGGGGGTGCTTTAACAGGCAGGACAGCATGAAAGACTCAATTTGCACAAGGTCGGATGCCAAGCTAGCCAGATCCTCTTTCTTACTGAGCTCACGAAAGGTCTCCTCCTCCCCCCAGCCACGTACAATACCACGGGTACCCAAAATTTGACCGTAAGCCCCCTGGGACGCCTGCTGTGGTTGTTCTTCCACCTCAAGGCCTTCCTTCTTCCTTTGACTCCTCTTCCTCAGACGACTCCTCTCTCTGTGTTGCCGCAGGTACAGCAGGTGTCGAAGGACAAGTCTAGTTCTGGTGGTGATGATGCCCACAACTTTCTTCCTGGTCACCCTCCTCTACGGACTGATCCAGTACTCTTCACAGGGCATGCTCCAGGAAGAACGCGTATGGGATCAGGTCACCTCCAGATTTGTCACCTCCTCAAACGGACGCATGAGCCTGCAGGCATTGCGCATGAGCCTCCAGTAACGCGACAAAAAAATCCCCAGATCCTCCCAGCCTGTGCTACCATCGCACTCCTACAGATACTCGTTGATGGCTTTTTTCATAGATACATAGTTATTTGGGTTGAAAAAGGACATACGTCCATCAAGTTCAACCAGAAAACAAAGTACAACACCAGCCTGCTCCCTCACATATCCCTGTTTTCTTGTTGGAGCAGGCGGTCAAACATGAGCAGCGTTGAATTCCAGCGAGTCGGGCTGTCGCAAATCAAGCGCCTCACTGGCAGGTTCTTTTCCTGCTGAATCTATAAAAAGCGCGCCATGGCCTTGTAGGAATGCCTCAAATGGCCACACACCTTCTTGGACTGCTGGAGTGTCACAGGAGCCCTAGTGGCCAGAATGCGAATTGCCTTCCAATCGGTTTCAGCACACCAATCATGAAAGCTGTGGTCGCGATCAGTGGGCAGAAACCGACAGAATTTTGGCAGCAGCCCGACTAGAAGGGAGCCTGTGAGGTACGGTAATTACAACTTTACACACTATTTCAGGGTATAACTGCCACCACCTCTGTTTCCTGAGACAGAGGAACTCACTAACTGGCTGAGCCTAGATCTACAAATAAAAATGGTTAAACACACTCTATTCTGTCTAGCTAGCAACAATACAATAGTAGCGTCTCTTCAGAAGTCAGGGTTCAGTTTGTGCGGCTGAATAGCCTGGTAGCTGAATCAATAAAATGACGATAGCGTCGGTTTATTAAAAATGCAATATAAATAATTAATATATACAGAAAATCGTTATAATCAACAATTATGGAGACAAATTGATAACATAGTATAGAAAATAAAAATGGAGAAAACGGATACTTAAAGTTCGTGGAAATAAGTCCTTTCTGGGAAACTCATCAAGTTCCTTTGTTTCAGTTCAGACAAGATGGCCGCCACTGTTCCTCAAGGTGGCGGCAGCTCTCATGAAGGTGGAAAGTGGAGGAACGAGGGAAGAGCCCCTCGCAGATACTTTTGATGAAGCTGGATTGGGGGTGTGGAAATGCCGCCCCCTCTGAATTACCCACCAAAGACAGTTCACTCCCTCTGAGAGTTTTTGGGTTTAAACTTATAAAATGCCGTAACTCACAAACGATACAAGTCATATTTAGGTGGATAACAGATTCATACTTGTCGGAAAATACAGATTAATATGACATCAGACATGGCTAGTGCAGCTTCTCAGGTTCCTGAGAAGATTTATACCGCAATAACCAGACGAGATATTGCCATGAGTGTTATATCAGCGCGTTGGGCAGACTTTAACAAATAAGACTATATGAATTGTATAGCTGTGCGATATACGGTCTCCATTTAATAGGTAAGAAACCATATCCCACATGCTTTCATATTTGCCTTGTCGGTGCCGCTCCGGCTGCTTTGTCAGGGCCTCCCTGGAGAGCCAGTTTCCTTTCTCTTTTCAGGGAGCCATCTGGCTGTGGGGGGAAGGAGCTGGTCCCTGCAGGGGATTTCTTGAAGGGGGAGGCATTCCCGAGGGGTGAGGGGAATACTTTGCTCACAGGGGAACAGATCTCTGGTTTTAAAAAAAACACAAAAATGTCATTTCTGGTCGCTTGCACGACTACACAACCCATCTAGATATAGCACGTCACTGGCAACCGGTGCAATTAACCGATTGCGATTGCGTTCTCGTTTCTCACGGCTGTTCCGTGACACCTCCCCTTCCTGATGCTGTGTAGGGGGTTGTCATCAAAACATCCTCCGTAGCAGCCATTGGCGCTGGTGGGTCTAGTTCCCCCTGACATCGGGACAGCCCATCAGCATTCCGGTGTCGGCTGCCCGCATTGTTTTGGCCAACCTGGCTGATGGGTCTCGAGCTGCCGCCACGGCGGGATAACCCATTGGAGCCTGCGGCTCGGCTCCCCTGGACAGGTCGCTGTCCGCTCACCTCAGGTTTGAACCGGCATGGGCCGTTCTGGACAGGGCGTTTGCGCCACTGCGTTCGGATGTGGCATCTGCCAGGACTGCTGACAACGGGCAGTAGGTTGGGTAGATCAACAGCTAGCTCACGCAGGGGTTCCCTGCTAAGCAGCTGTGGACCTAAGGGAACCCCGCGGGAATCCCTGGACCTCCCCAGTTCCTGACAGACGGCACATGCTTTGCAGTAGTTTGCTACATCCCTGTTCATCCTGGGCCAATAGAACTGTTTCCGAATGCAAGCAAGTGTCTTGCGGACACCTGAGTGCCCTGTCAGAGGATTACCATGTGCGGATTTCAGCACATGTCCCCTGAACGCACCTGGGACCACAAGCCATTTGGTATTCGCATGTGATGTACCTGTAGGGGGCTGTACAGACTGGCTGTACAGTCTCCCACCTTCCCAGTACACCTTGATAGCGGCCCCGTCTGCGAGGGGCTCAGAGGCTTGCTGCCTGAGCACATCCAGGCTTGGGTCCCTTTGTAGTGCTGCTGTGAATACGCTGTCAGTTTCAGCCAACTGGCTCATGTCACACGAGGCCAGCGGCTAAAAGGTCTCATCCCTGCGGTCAGAGGAGGGGGAGGAGGCCGGAACCCCCTCCACCTGTTCTGAGCTCGGGTTCTGAGCAGTACAGCTGCGCGGTACTGCTAGCTCAGGTATACCTTCAGAATGGCACAGACTGGCATTACTCAGATCATCATTGCATGCATTAATGACATTGACAGGTATAGACACATTTTCATTACAGACAGTTTGTACATTAAACACAGGTACAGTTACATCTTCATGACAGACAGTTCGTACATCAAACTCAGGTGCCTTTGAAGCAGGCACTATTGAACCTGGTACCCTTGAACTGGGCACATTCAACCCACCTCCCCCTGGTGCTCCCCCAAGTGTATAAAGTACCTGGTGGTGGGTGGAGAGTCCGTCTCCTTCCGTGAGCGACAAGGCGGTCGTGGCAGGTTCGTAGTAGGACACAAGCTTGCCCAAATCAGTCCCCAGCAACACAGGGACTGGGAGATCCTTCACAACCCCAACAACCCTTTCTTGGACCCCCACCCCCCAGTCGAGCTTCACTCTCTCGTGGGCTATGTGTAAAAGGGTGCCCTCTACTCCAGTAAGGGCAAGGGATCGGCTGGAGCTGATGCTCTCCTTTGGCACAAGGTGTGAGTGAACTAACTTGATGTCAGCTCCGGTGTCTCGGAATCCGGTGACAACTTTGTGGTTCACTCTAACAGGCTGCTGCTGATTGGTTTCGGTCGCGGATTTCCTTTCCGCGGGCAAACAGAACAAAATCTGATGATCTAGGCTGTGGTTTGCTGGCAGGTTGCCTCTGCTGTGGGTGAGGTACAGGGGATACAGGTGCTGCAGGTGCTGGTGGTGTCTGTCTCCGCTCCGGACAGCCGCATTTCATGTGTCCGGGCTGGCGGCAGTAGTGACAGGTGAACTCTCCAGGGGCTGCAGGCCTGGGTGCAGCAGCTGCGCTGGGTGGCCTCTGTGGCTGATGGCTCACAGGGGCAGGAGAGTCTGCCGGGGTATTGGACTGACCTCCTCTCCAGCTGGATGGGACAGTTCTGCGTGTATCAAACCCCCGGGTAGTTGTAAAGGTTTCAGCGGGGTCTGCAGCGACAGTTGCTGATGCAGGCTTGCACTCCAGCACAAACTGTCGTACATCAGCAGGGCAAATGTTCAGAAATTGTTCTAGGACTATCAAGGCGGGGAACTCCGACTGTCCTGTTGAACTTTTGCCATGTTTAGCTCATGCTGTCGTTCCTCACACATGTACTGCAGGTACTTGTCCAGGTCAGTCTCCATCAGCTTTCGTAATGCCTGCTGCATTACCGGGTCAGCACCCATGGACAGTCCAGTACTGGCTGGTTCCGGGCGAGTACTTTCAGGAACTCTGAGATTGGGGTACACACTGACAGTCTCCTGCATAACTGTTGCCACATTGCCCGCAGGTTGCTCAACCTCTGTATGCTCAGGTTCTTCAGTCTCTGGTTCCCCTCGACGTGAGTCAGATGGGCTGGTATCCACTTCAGCGGACACTCCCGGCTCCCGTGGTTGCTGGGTATCCCATCTGGACAAGTCTGCTATCAGGTCCTGTTTTTTCTTGCGGAGGATGACAATGCCCCTCTCTTCGCAAAGATTTTTCAGGTCTGCTAGGCCCATGTTCTGGTAGTTCCCGGACATTTCCATGCCAAATAAAATAAAACTTTTGGGGAAGGGTACTGGCTACACAGTCTCTCTGTATATATTAAAAAATATATTGCATTCAGCTACACCAATGAATTAGTTTGTTTCTTGATAGCGATAGCGCTATCTTAGATACTTTCAGCACAACACAGATCCCAACCACTGCCAAACACTGTCACAGGAGCCCTAGTGGCCAGAACGCGAATTGCCTTCCAATCGGTTTCAGCACACTAATCATGCGAGCTGTGGTCGCGATCAGTGGGCAGAAACCGACAGAATTTGGGCAGCAGCCCGACTAGAAGGGAGCCTGTGAGGTACGGTAATTACAACTTTACACACTATTTCAGGGTATAACTGCCACCACCTCTGTTTCCTGAGACAGAGGAACTCACTAACTGGCTGAGCCTAGATCTACAAATAAAAATGGTTAAACACACTCTATTCTGTCTAGCTAGCAACAATACAATAGTAGCGTCTCTTCAGAAGTCAGGGTTCAGTTTGTGCGGCTGAATAGCAGGGTAGCAGAATCAATAAAATGACGACAGCGTCGGTTTATTAAAAATGCAATATAAATAATTAATATATACAGAAAATCGTTAAAATCAACAATTATGGAGACAAATTGATAACACAGTATAGAAAATAAAAATGGAGAAAACGGATACTTAAAGAGACTCCGTAACAAAAATTACAACGTTTTTTCTACCATCCTACAAGTTCCTAAACCTGTTCTAATGTGCTCTGGCTTACTGCAGCACCTTCTACTTTCACTGTCTCTGTAATAAATCAATGTATCTTTCCCCTGTCAGACTTGTCGCCCTGTGTCTGGAAGGCTGCCAACTCTTCCGTGCTGGTCTGTTTATGCACACCCCTCCAGGCCCCTCTCTGCACACTCCAGTGTGTGTGTTATTTACATAAGCCAGCAGGTCTCTGCTATCTTATCAGTGATAGAAGAGAGCTGGATAAAAATCCTCCTCTGTTAGGCTGTGAAAGGAGCTGGGCTGACACATACTGAGGAATTAGACAGGAAGAAAGGATCAGCCTCACAGCCTGTCACTAGTATTCAGTGCAGGAGAGCTGAAGGGGACAGAAGGTAAAAACACACAAGTGATCTCTTGAGATACAAAAGGAAGGGTGTATACAGCCTGCTTGTGTATGGATGTATTTTCTATGTGTGGGCATGCTGTACATCAACCTACTTCCTGTTTCGGTGGCCATTTTGTTTGTTTACAAACAAACTTTTTAAAACTGTTTTTGACTACTTTTAATGCGGCGGGGAGTGGTGAAATTGTGACAGAGGGGAATAGGAGATGTCCCCTAACACACTGGTATGTTTACTTTTGTGCGATTTTAACAATACAGATTCTCTTTAAAGTTCGTGGAAATAAGTCCTTTCTGGGAAACTCATCAAGTTCCTTTGTTTCAGTTCAGACAAAATGGCCGCCACTGTTCCTCAAGGTGGCGGCAGCTCTCATGAAGGTGGAAAGTGGAGGAATGAGGGAAGAGCCCCTCGCAGATACTTTTGATGAAGCTGGTTTGGGGGTGTGGCAATGCCGCCCCCTCTAAATTACCCACCAATGACAGTTCACTCCCTCTGAGAGTTTTTGGGTTTAAACTTATAAAATGCCGTAACTCACAAACGATACAAGTCATATTCAGGTGTATAACAGATTCATACTTGTCGGAAAATACAGATTAATATGACATCAGACATGGCTAGTGCAGCTTCTCAGGTTCCTGAGAAGATTCATACCGCAATAACCAGACGAGATATTGCCATGAGTGTTATATCAGCGCGTTGGGCAGACTTTAACGAATAAGACTATATGAATTTTATAGCTGTGTGATATACGGTCTCCATTTAATAGGTAAGAAACCATATCCCACATGCTTTCATATTTGCCTTGTCGGTGCCGCTCTGGCTGCTTTGTCAGGGCCCCCCTGGAGAGTCAGTTTCCTTTCTCTTTGCAGGGAGCCATCTGGCTGTGGGGGGAAGGAGCTGGTCCCTGCAGGGAATCCGTGTGACATTCCTGAGGGGCGAGGCATTCCTGAGGGAATGCCTCGCCCCTGAGGCATGTTTACAGGGGAACAGATCTCTGGTTTTAAAAAAAACACAAAAATGTCATTTCTGGTCGCTTGCACGACTGCACAACCCATCTAGATATAGCATGTCACTGGCAATCGGTGCAATAAACCGATTGCGATTGCGTTCTCGTTTCTCACGGCTGTTCCGTGACATGGAGAACCTCCTGTAAGCCTGGGTACTTACACAAATAAGATTCAACACATGTGCCATGCATGGCACATGTGTTAACTTGCCCAAATTCAATACTGCCAACAGATTGCTTCCACTGTCGCACACAACTTTGCCAATCTCCAGTTGGTGCGGGGTCAGCCAAAGATCCACCAGTTTGTTCACAGCGGCCAGGAGTGTTGGTCCAGTGTCACTCTCGGCTTTCAGGCAAGTCATCCCCAAGACGACGTGACATATCACGTGGTGTGACAACTTTATCGCCTTCATCTTCTGCAAATAATGGTTGTGCATCACTAAATTAATCACACGGATGTGTGAATAACTCTTCTGACATATCAAGTGGAGCGGCTGTGCTGCTAGTGGTGGTGGTTTGGGCTTCTGGGCTAGTAGTGGTAAGTTGCTGTGGGGTGCCTGAATCAGAGCATGAGGAGGATGGTGCGTCAAGGAGGTTTCGTGCGGAAGCTGTAGAAGATGGGGTGTGCTGTGTAAGTCAGTCAACTAATTTCTCTGCATTTTGGTGTTGATGGTACGGGCCCACTGAACACAGTGCATTCTTCCAAGGTCGCAGGAAATCATACCAGCACGACCTCAACAACACTTGCGGGGTGGCCTGCCTCTGCCTGTCATTTTTTTTATTTGGGGTACTGTGCCTGCAACAAGTGAAAAGTAATGTGCTGGAGATGCTACTATGCCTGCAACTGAATGTGGCAACAACAATAGCAGTAGTGGGCACTGATCTGGGTGTCAGCGGGCTGTGTAGTATGAGACACAGATATGTAGTTGTTCAAACACAATGTAGTGGTAAATAAGTCACTGGAGTACTTCTCTGTGTGTAATGTGGCACACAATTGTAGTAGTGGGCACAGCTCTGGATGTCAGTGGGCTGTGTAGTATACATTGAGATATGCAATAGTTCAAACACAATATAGTGGTAAATAAGTCACAAGCGGCGAGCACGAATACCCGATCGTCACAAAAAAAAGCTTGCTGGCGAACTGTTCGGGCCATCTCTACTCTGAAATGTGCAGTTTGATCACACAGCACAATGCCACAGATGTTGCAATGTTTGAGGGTGTCACTCTGCAGTTAGCATGCTGACTGCAGGAATGGCTACCATAGCTGTTGCCCTTGAAATGAATGTTAATTTTTCTACCATAAACCATCTCCAAAGGAGTTTCAGAGAATTGACCAGTACATCCAACTGTTCCCCCATTGAATAAAAAACAGTTATGAGACAAAACAAAATACACTGATTCCACAATAAAGTGTTTTAAATCCCGATCATACAACCACAGATTACGTGTAAACACACCAGCCCAGGACCTCCACATCCAGCATGTTCTCCTCCATGATCAACCAGCCACCCGGACCGCTGCAGCAACAATCAGTTTGTCGAACCAAAGTATTTCTGCACAAACTGTCAGTAACCATCTCAGGGAAGCTCATCTGCATGCTCGTCGTCCTCATCGGGGTTTGGACCTGACTGCAGTTCGTTGTCGTAACAGACTTGAGTGGGCAAATGCTCACAGTCGAAGGCATCTGGCAAGTTGGAGAGGCATTCTGTTCATGCATGAGTCCTGGTTTTCAATGTTCAGGGAAGATGGCAGACAGCATGTGTGGCGTCATGTGGGTGACCAATTTTCTGATTTCAACGTTGTGGATCGAGTCAGTGGCGGACACAGCCAGCACTGGGCCCCAGTGCAGCTAAAAGTGGGTGTGGCCATAAGTAAATTGGGTGTGGTTACACATTGCATATATTCACCAATACAGTCTATGGCAACCTTCCTTGAGCCCCAGAAATATTTCTTGATGCATATATGTAACATCTGCATTATACAGGTTACTTAACAAAAGCAAAACTTAACCCCAATTCTGCATCAAGACAGAGCATGACATGAGAGGCCATGACAGGCTCTGTATTTTATACTTGAAAGCACACCTGAGGTGAGAGGGATATGAAGGCTGACATATTTATTTCCTTTTAAACAATACATTGCCCAGCTGTCCTGCTGATTCTCTGCCTCTAATACATTTAGCCATAGACCCTGAACAAACATGCAAATCAGATTTTTCTGACCGAAGTGTGGAGCTGACTAGAGCAAATGAATCTAGGCAAAGATGGTGCAGTCTGCAGTGGCAGTGTGCAATCTAGACTACCTGGCTGGAACCTAGTACAGAGGGTGAGTGAGCTAGGAGGCAGGAGGTGCACTGGGAAGACAAGGCAGTGGATTGTAAACAGGGGGTGGCTCCAAGAATTTTTTTTTTTTTTGCAGGTGCTATGCAAGTGCTAGATCCACCGCAGGGGTAGGCGACCGTAGCGCGCCACTGCAAAAAATGTGCTAGTCCGTGCACTGGAAAGTGGGCACGGTAATGATCAGTCATGAGCAAGGCCAAAAGTACATGACCTTGGCAGCAATCAGTAATTCACTGACAGTGTACATTAACAGGAAACTTTGAAGGAAGCCCCTCTCTCCTAATAAAAAAATGATGTCCTACTTACTATATATATAGCAGAGATTAGATTGTACGCTCCTCTGACTCTGAGGACAGTCAGTGACACGACTATGTACTCTGTAAAGTGCTGCAGAAGATGTCAGTGCTATATAAATACAGAATAATAATATGGTAGGACATTACACTATGACTATGGTAGGATTAGATTGTGAGCTCCTCTGAGGACAGTCAGTGACATGACTATGTACTCTGTAAAGTGCTGTAGAAGATGTCAGTGCTTACCGATACCGACTGACCATGGTGCTTGCTTGATTGGTTCGGGTCAATGTCCTCTGGTCTGTCCCCGCGCCTGAACACTTAAAGTGGATCTAAGATAAACTTTTACTCATTGCATAATTGTTTTCCTTTACTATTGTTTATAGGGCATTCCTCAAGCCAAATACTTTTTTGTTTTTGTTTTAATACTCTAATTCCCTATAAACTAAACAAGCCTCGTCCACAGCTTTTCAGAGAGCCTTGGCATTTTTAGACAGTAGCAAGGGCTCATGGGAGCTCAGTCTGGGCAGGAGGAGGGGGAGATATTACTAGCCAGAGATTTCAGGAGGTAGAAGGAAAGGGGATTAGGTTTTTTTCACAGGCTGAGTTCTGAAGATGCAGATAAGCTTGCCTGTGTGTAATGTTTACAAACAACATGGCTGCTGTCGTATCACAGGAGGAAATAGTCATAATCTATTGAAGCTGTTTGCAGCTAGATTTGCTATCTAAACTTTATATAAGATATATAGACAAGTTACTTGTTATAGTTAGTTTTTCATCTCAGATCCGCTTTAAGGTGGGTGGGCTAAACAATTGCCAGGTAGGGAAGGTGGGTGGGTGGGTAGGTGGCTGGATGATTACCTGGTGGGGGTGGGCAAAGATAGCCTGGTGGGAGTTCAGATAGGTAGATAGATAGCCTGGTGAGGGTGGGCAGATAAGATAGATAGCCTGGGGGGGGGGGGCAGATAAGATAGATAGCCTGGGGGGGGGGGAGATCAGATAACCTGGTGGGGGGAGGGTGGGCAGATAAGATAGCTGGGTGGGGTTAGGAGGGTGGGCAGGTAAATAGCCGGGTGGCAGGGTTGGTAGATAGCTAGCCGGGTGAGAGGGTGGGCAGATAGCTAGCCGGGTGGGTAGATAGATAGCCAGTGAGCAGATAGGTAGCATCAGATAGATAGCCGGGTAGGAGGGTGGCCAGATAGGTAGCCGGGTGGGAGGGTAGGAAGATAGGTAGCCGGGTTGGCAGATAGGTAGCCAGGTGGGCAGTAAGGTAGCTGGGTGGCGGGGTAGGCAGATAGGTAGTCGGGTGGCAGGGTAGGCAGATAGGTAGCAGGGTGGCAGATAGGTAGCCGGGTGACCGGGTGGGCAGATAGGTACCCGGGTGGGAGGGTGGGCAGATAGGTACCCGGGTGGGAGGGTGGGCAAATAGGTAGCTGGGTGGCAAGGTGGGCAAATAGGTAGCCGGGTGGGCATGTAGGCAGATAGGTAGCTGGGTGGCAGGGTGGGCAGATAGGTAGCCAGGTGGAAGGGTGGGCAGATAGGTAGCCGGGTGGCAAGGTGTGCAGATAGGTAGCCGGGTGGCAGGGTGGGCAGATAGGTAGCCGGGTGGCAGAGTAGGCAGATAGATAGCTGGGTGGGCAGATAGGTAGCCGGGTGGGCAGATAGGTAGATGGGTGGGCAAATAGGTGGCCGGGTGGGCAGTTAGGTAGCTGGGTGGCAGATAGGTAGCCAGGTGGGAGGGTAGGCAGATAGGTAGCTGGGTGGGCAGATAGGTAGCCGGGTGGGCAGTTAGGTAGCTGGGTGGCAGATAGGTAGCCGGGTGGGCAGTTAGGTAGCTGGGTGGCTGATAGGTAGCCGGGTGGGCAGATAGGTAGCTGGGTGGGCAGATAGGTAGCTGGGTGGCAGATAGGTAGCCGGGTGGGACAGGTAGCTGGGTGGGCAGATAGGTAGCTGGGTGGCAGGGTATGCAGGTACAGTGGGATGCAAAAGTTTTGGCAACCTTGTTGATCATCATGATTTTCCTGTATAAATCGTTGGTTGTTATGATAAAAAATGTCAGTTAAATATATCACATAGGTTATAGGAGACACACACAGTGATATTTGAGAAGTGAAATTAAGTTTATTGGATTTACAGAAAGTCTGCAATAACTGTTTAAACAAAATTAAGCAGGTGCACAAATTTGGGCACCACAAAAAAGAAATGAAATCAATATTTAGTAGATCCTCCTTTTGCAGAAATTACAGCCTCTAAACGCTTCCTGTAGGTTCCAATGAGAGTCTGGATTCTGGTTGAAGGTATTTTGGACCATTCCTCTTTACAAAACATCTCTAGTTCATTCAGGTTTGATGGCTTCCGAGCATGGACAGCTCAGCTTTAACTCACACCACAGATTTTCAATTATATTCAGGTCTGGGGACTGAGATGGCCATTCCAGAACATTGTACTTGTTCCTCTGCATTAGAGCCTTAGTGGATTTTGAGCAGTGTTTAGGGTTGTTGTCGTGTTGAAAGATCAAGCCCTGGCGCAGCTTCAGCTTTGTCTTTGATTCCTGGACATTGGTCTCCAGAATCTGCTGACACTGAGTGGAATCCATGCGTCCCTCAACTTTGACAAGATTCCCAGTCCCTGCACTGGCCACACAGCCCCACAGCATGAAGGAACCACCTATTTTACTGTAGGTAGCAGGTGTTTTTCTTGAAATGCTGTGTTGTTTTTCCTCCATGCATAATGCCCCTTGTTATGCCCAAATAACTAAATTTTAGTTTCATCAGTCCACAGCACCTTATTCCAAAAGGAAGCTGGCTTGTCCAAATGTGCTTTAGCATACCTCAAGCGGCTCTGTTTGTGCTGTGGGTGGAGAAAAGGCTTCCTCTGCATATAGCATCTCCTTGTGTAAAGTGGTTGAATGGTTGAATGATGCACAGTGACTCCATCTGCAGCAAGATTATGTTGTAGGTCTTTGGTGATGGTCTGTGGGTTGACTCTGACTGTTCTCACCAGTCGTCGCTTCTGTTTATCCGAGATTTTTCTTGGTCTGCCACTTCGAGCCTTAACTTGAACTGAGCCTGTGGTCTTCCATTTCCTCAATATGTTCCTAACTGTGGAAACAGACAGCAGAAAGCTCTGAGATAGCTTTCTGTATCCTTCCCCTAAACCATGATGGTGAACAATCTTTGTCTTCAGGTCATTTGAGAGTTGTTTTGAGACCCCCATGTTGCTACTCTTCAGAGAAATTTGACCCCCTTAAATACTCTTTCTTATAATTGGATTCACCTGTGTATGTAGGTCAGGGGTCACTGAGCTTACCAAGCCAATTTGAGTTCCAATAATTAGTTCTAAAGGGTTTGGAATCAATAAAATGACAACAGTGCCCAAATTTCTGCACCTGCCTAATTTTATTTAAAACATTTTTTGCGCACTTTCTGTGAATGCAATAAACTTCATTTCACTTCTCAAATATCACTGTGTGTGTCTCCTATATGATATATTTAACTGACATTTTTTATCGTAACAATCAATAATTTATACAGGAAAATCATGACAATTAATAAGGTTGCCCATACTTTCGCATCCCACTGTAGGTAGCTGGGTGACAGATAGGTAGCCGGGTGGGACAGGTAGCTGGGTGGGCAGATAGGTAGCTGGGTGGCAGGGTAGGCAGATAGGTAGCCGGGTGGGCAGATAGGTAGCTGGGTGGCAAATAGGTAGCCGGGTGGGCAGATAGGTAGCTGGGGGGCATGTAGGCAGATAGGTAGCTGGGTGGGAGGGTAGGCAGATAGGTAGCCGGGTGGGACAGGTAGCTGGGTGGGCAAATAGGTAGCTGGGTGGCAGGGTAAGCAGATAGGTAGCCGGGTGGGCAGAAAGGTAGCTGGGTGGCAGATAGGCAGCTAGGTGGGACAGGTAGCTTAGTGGGAGTGGGGGGCCCGACTCCTATCCTCCCTGCCTCACATCGGGGGGCCCCCCTCCTATTACGAGTGGCAGAAGAGCGGCGGATACAGCGAGGCTCCGGCGGGGTAAACCAGACGCTAGCGGTCCAGCCTCCCGGTCTTCGATGTCTCCTCTGTATGCCGCTCGCACTAAATCAGGACGCAGTGCGAGTGGCTTACAGAGGAGACAGCGAAGACCTGGGGGCTGGTCCTCTAGCATTTGATTTACCCCGCCAGAGCCTCGCTGTATCTGGCACTCTTCTGCTGCTCGTAATAGGATGAAAAAAAAAACCCGGTGACACTTAATGAGTCCCTGGAGAAACGGAACTCGAGGGGCCTGCATGGCCGTATGTCCGCCAGTGGATCGAGTGCATATGAACCAATTGTTCCGCACGCCTCCCATACTATAAAAATCAATATTACTTTATTGAGTCATTATAAAAAAGTAGCAAAAAGTATGCCAGCATGCAAGCTGACGTGTTTCTGACCCCACTGGATCCTTAGCCTTAAGTCCTTAAAGAGGAACTGTAGCGAAAATCTTAACATTTAAAACACATACAATTAGAAGTACGTTTCTTCCTGAGTAAAATGAGCGATAAATTACTTCTCTCCTATGTTGCTGGCATTTACAGTAAGTAGTAGAAATCTGACATTACCGACAGGTTTTGGGCTAGTCCTTCTCTCCATAAGGGATTCTCAGCATGGCCTTCATTCTTCATATAGATACTCCCTGAAAAAAGATTTATACAAAGATGCTGACCAACCCCCCTGCTCACCATACACTTTTTTGGCAGTTGGACAGAGCAACTGCCGTTCACTATTGCATTTTGAAAATAAAGAAATCCCTGTGAACCCCCCATGAGGAGATGGGCTAGTCCAAAACCTGTTGGTTCTACTACCCACTGTAAGTGACAGCAACCTATGAGAAAAGTAATTTAAAGCTCATTTTACTCTGGAAGAAACATACTTCTTAACTGTATAAGTTTACATATATTTAACATTTTAAGATTTTTGCAACAGAGGTCCTTTAAATACCTAGAGACCACAACTATAGGTAAGAGTAAACTCTTACAGGGAAATCACCCTCAGTGGGAGAGGAGTGGACTCCAGCATATTTCACATTATAAAAAAAAATACAAAAAAATGCATATATACCAATTTCATTTAAAATACATATATTTTAAGAATTCCTATGAGCCATATTCACCCTCACTGTCAAAGGCACAATGAGGAAAGGAGGGAAATAAACTGCAGTATATATATAAATATATGGTGTCTGAACACTGTATAACTGGAATAACGCCATAAAGATCTAAGGACAACAAATGTTGGGGGGGGGGGAAATAACTAAACTATCCAACGTGTAAGTACCAAAGAGACCCAGAATTGGACCCAAACCCAAACTTAAACAAAAAGATTGACATCCCACCTGTAGTCAAGCCATTTGGGCACTCTAGTGCTCATATTAAAAATCCAGCATACTTCATGTTCTAAGATCTTTTTTTTTTCTAAATCCCCACCTCTGCTATCCAAATAAACTCTTTCTAAACCCTGAAATGAAAAATATGTAATTTCGCCAGCATGGCATGATCTAAACTGTTTAGCCACATTTGTGGGGGATTAAGACAGTTCAAGTTGGTAGTATCACAATAATGTTCAGCAATCCTAGCCCTAAGGGGCCTGGTGGTACAACTAACATATTGTTGTTTTACAAAGACAGCAATTGATTAAGTAAACTACTCCTCTGGTCTCACAGTTAATATATTGTTTAAAACCATTACTGTAGGAAACAGCAGTGTTGCCAGTGGAATGTACCTTACAATACCTGCATGTCTTTACCCCACACTTATAGGAGCCCTGGTATCTCAACCATGTCGCTCGTCGATGAACCGCCCGGTCCTCATAGCGACCGGGAGACAAAACATCACCCAATGTGGGTGCCTACTTCCAGATTTGCATATAGAGCTGGAAGATGATTTTTAATAATATTGATCACAGAAGAAAACTCAACACTATAAGCCGTAGAAAAGTTAATGCAGTCTCCAGTCCTCGAAGGCCACATCCATGCCAGTCTATAGTATGGGCTGAGACATGGAGAAATGTCTTCTACTTGTTGAACCACACCTTTACTGATTTCGCAAGGGCACACAGATCACCACAGCAACCATAGCAGTTCCTATGGGGCCCATAGCCCGCCCATAACCAAGGGAGGGGGGGGCGTCCTGTCTGTTTTTTTTTTTTGTCAAACCTCCTGCCCCCCATTAAGATCCCGCAAGGCCCCAACAATACTGCACGGAACGCACATCCAGCCCACACACATTGACACCGCTCACCCCAGCAGTTCCAGGAGCTGCCGAGCGTCAGTGCTGCCATGGCACAATTGCACAGAAGCCGGGCCATTGCACTACATGCAACAGACAACCGACTTCCATGTTCTGTTGCAGTGGCAACACTGATGATTAGCAGCACCAGGAACTGCAGGGGAGAGTGGCGGCATGTAGGCTTGATGCTGTCTCTGGGCGGCACTGTAAGTGCAGCGAGCCATAGTGAGAGCACGGGCAGCCGGGAGTTGTGAGCAGCTGCAGTGTATGTGTGTGTTTATGTGTCTGTGTGTTTTTTAACTTAC
The DNA here is from genome assembly GCF_040937935.1 of Hyperolius riggenbachi. Lineage (NCBI taxonomy): Eukaryota > Metazoa > Chordata > Amphibia > Anura > Hyperoliidae > Hyperolius > Hyperolius riggenbachi. The sequence continues at coordinate 186,817,595 of NC_090650.1, read as the reverse complement.
TGCGTGTGTCCGTGTGTGGGGGGAGGTGTGTGTGATATTTAACTTACTGCAAGAGTGTGTGTGTGTTGGGAGAGGTAGGGGAAGGTATATGGGAAGGAATGTGGGGAGGAGGGGTGTGTGTGTTTGTGTATGTAGTGAATGTTAAAATAATAAAAAACGGATATGTATATAAGGAGAGGAAAGGCTCGGGGACCTATAAAGCCTTCCCATTCCTCTCAATGTCCCTGCGTTCCAGCACTGTCACCCCTGTTTCAATCTGCCAACATGGGAGGCTTTGGGAGTCCGGGTGCTCCTGAAGATGGCCAGCTCCATACTGTACAAGTGTGCAGGAGAGCGTGCTCATGCATGTGCAGTACGGAGCCACCCGTCTTCAGGAGTGGTCCCGAAGCCTTCCGTGGCCTCTAACAGGGGTGACAGCAATGCAACGAAGGGACCGTGAGAGGAACGGGAAGGCTCTGTAGGTCCAGTGCTTTACCTCTCCATAGGTCATGGGTGTAACAATCACCCCTGCGACCCCTGCCATCGTAGGGGGGCCCAGAGGCTTTGGGGGCTCTTACTCCTCCCTCTTCCCAACCACAAGTGTAGCCAATTAGCAAAAAAACCCTCCCTGTTTGCACACAAAAACCGTGTGCAGGAGCGTGTGTAATTTTTTCCTGCTTCCAGAGTCTGCTTCACAGCAAAGCACTCTCTGCTACCATTCACCGGCTTCCAATCATGTGACCTACATGGGTTTCGGTGACCAAGAAGGCCCCATGCTATCATTTTTGCAGGGGGGCCCTGCCATAGGTATCTGTTTTTTTATATGAAATTTACTTCAGGATTGCTTTAAGTGAACAGTATTGTGGCCAGTTACTTACCTGGAGCTTCTTTCAGCCCCGAATTCCTCCTGCTTCCTCACCATCATTTCACGCTGCTCTGTTCCTCTGCTGCCCCCTTCCAAAAGCTGGGCTCAGCACGATAGAGGAGGCGCGCAGCACGGGCCCGCCCATGCAGCATTTGGAGGGGGACACTCGGGGACAGAGCAGTGCAGAATGACAGCGAGGGACCAGGAGGACTTCAGGGGGCAGAAAGAAGCTCCAAGTAAGTAACTGTCCATAATAATATTCACATAATATTTCCTTTAATGTGTGTGTGTGTGTGTGTGTGTGTGTGTGTGTGTGTGTGTGTGTGTGCGCACGCGTGTGAGTGTGGGGGGCATAAAAAATTGCTATGGGGCCCAGTCATTTCTAGCTACGCCCCTGTGATTCAGTACCATCCATTAATTTGATCTGTGCCAAAAAAATTGTGAGGACTTGAGCACCTGTGGACTGGAGTTCAACATCCCTGTTTTAGATTCTTTAGGCTACCAAAAAAAAAAAACCCAGCAGTGTGCACATCCCTGCAGAGACCTTAAATGAATAAAGGCTTGGGGGAGTGACTGGATCAAGAAAATGTCAATATTAACCCCTTGCACTCACAAACTATATGCAATCATACAACCAGGTAGAAAGAAAAATATAAAACTGCTAAGATGTTGGGATGGATGGACATAAGTTATCAAAGCACTGCAGTTTTTTTGCATTAAAGCTGGTTCACTGAAGGTTTCTTCCTTGAAACTAGTCCCTATACCAGCCAATACCACTCGGCAAGCAAGCAGACATTTCAGCATCATACTAGGAGCAAACTTGTAGTTCTTAACTCTACTTAAAGGGCACATACACTTAATGCATCTACCAATTTAACTAGGGAGCAACTAACTGGCACTCCTATCATTTATTACAAACTAGCAAATGTATGCCCCGTGGGCATTGCACTAGTTGTATGATAGGTGTAAGAATGAGCAGTATATTCAGTTGTCTCTGTATGGGGTTAACTTATCCTACAGCAAAACTTCTGAAAGTGACCGTGCCCCCAACGGGAAAGTTTCCAGCTCATCCCTATAACACAAATAGTGGTTGATTCACTAACCCAGGGGCAAACCCAGGATTTTTTAGGGGGGGGGGGTTCCTGAAAGGTCTCCCTAAGCCACGACAATATAGTATAATAATATGGTAATAGCTAATGAAGGGGAAAGTGAACCATTCACCCAGCACGGGCACAGGGCTGTGCTCTCATACCTGAATCTGTTCCCCAGAGCTGCACATGCTCTGTACACATGCTGCTGCCACATCCAAAGTCAACTGTAGCAGGGAAAGAAATGGGGCAGGGCTGTGAGCAGGGGTGTGAGCTGCAGGATACCTGCAGATATTCTGGTGTCTCAATTTGTGCCTGTCCGCAGACACTGCACTGGCCGTGGTCTAAAGGGGATTCTGGGCAGCTGTAACCCCCCCTGCGTTTGCCTATGTAACCTATAGTAAAACTGCTGTGCACAGACAGTGCTCGTTATTTTTTACGCCACTAGAGTAGTGTGCCTTGCGTAATTAGTGCAATCCTTGGTACAATACAACACAATCGTTACTCCAGTGGTGCTGGTAGAGGTAAAAATGCTGCCCACTGTCTGAGCATGGCAGTTTTACCACAGGACAGTGAATCAACTACTAGGAGTGTTATAGGGATGATCTGGAAAGTGCTGTGGTGGGGGAGCGATTTGTGGTAGAAGTGGTTCATTTATCTATGTCACCACTGCACTGCACACTGCTCTACTTTGTCCCGACACTTCCACCGTCACAATTGAAATTAGTGGAAAGCCTCTGAATGGTCCAGAGGATTCCCAATCCATCTTGGATCCTACCTCTATCATGAATGGTCTTTCTGAACATATTCAACAAGAGCTTGTCAGATTTGTTCTCATTAGAACAAAAAAGAAGGTTCCAGCCTGTGGTGTTGGTGTTGGTGTTCAGGAGGGCAAGGGAAGCCCTTGGACTATCCAGAGCCTTCCCTCTAAGTTGGTGAGTATGTAACTTTTTTGTTTTCCATGTCACAGGTTGGATTTATCTTACATCTGTTAGGTCAATTTCTTCTTTCCCTGCAATGTTTCCCATGTGGCTGCAGAACATCAGTAACCATTTATTCAGCAGTATTAAAATACAACCTATAGGTGAGGAGTGTGATGCTACTGCAATAAAGGGGAATAAAACCTTGTAAAAAGATATGCTAAATGCTTAAATAAAGGAGGTGCTAATGTGGAGTAATAATCAGAAGACACGGTGGCCCATATCTGATTAACTTTTCTCCTGAGTTTTCTCCATGGAGATATTTCCAAACCTTATCAATAAAATACCTTTAAAGCTCCCACCAACCACAAATTCCACATTTTTTTACCTACTTTTTAGTACTGTTTCAATTGCTAAACAGTTATTGTTTTTTTAGAAAAGATGAAAGTTTATCTCCTGGGAGAAAACTCAGGAAAAAAAGTTAATTGGATAAGGGCTGGTGTGTCTGAAATAAAATAAATGTTTCCTAAATTGTTAAATTAATTGATTGAAAATGGCTGTTACTTTTCAGACAACTTTTGTCTATATACTGTATAAAAAAATTGAGTGTGTGTGTATGTGTCGCCATCACTTGAAAACGCATTTACCGATTTAAATGAAACTTTGTGTACAGATCCCTTACTACCTGGGAAGATATTTCTGGGCGTCTCACGCTCCCCCTCCCCCTGCACACCTGGGCATAACCACGAACAGTCAATCAGATTTCATCCATTGATGTTAATGGGAATATTTTCACAGTAATAAAGCCAAAGTCCTCAAACTTAGAACAGTTGGTCACTTGGTGACTGAAGCAAAAAATTCAGGGAAAGTGGGTGGAGCATAAAACAGCCAATCAAATTTCAGCCATTCATTTGGGAAATTGTAAACTGCAGCCATACTTAGATTGTGCATCACAGGGTTCTCAAACATGGCACAGTTGGCCAGTGGGTGACTGGGATTAATATTCAAGAAAGTTGGTGGAGCCTACAACAGCAAATCAAAATTCACATATTGATTATCAAGGGGAATATTTAAATTGCTGCCGTTCTTACACTGTTAATGTCAGAGGTCTGATTGATAAATTGCTTTCATTCTCAAATTACTGATGCCAAGGACACTGAAGCTCACAAACTTGGTCATTGAGTGAATGTGTGTCAAGGTAAAACAAAAGTGTGTGTGTGTGTGTGTGGGGGGGGGGGGGGGGGGGGGACAACAATCACATTTTTAAGTGGGAAAATGTAAACTGCAGCCATTCGTATACTGCTAATGGCAGGGTACTCAAACTTGACACAGTTGGTCTCTGGGTGACTGGGATTACTACTCAGGAAAGTGGGTAGAGTCTACAACAGCCAATCAAAATTCACCTATTGATTTTTTAGGAAAATATTTAAATTGCTGCCATTCTTACTAACTGTTAATGGCCGAGGACTCAAACCTGCTACAGTCGGTCATTGGGTGACTTGGGTTCAAATTTAGAAAAACAGGAGGAGCCACAAAAAGCCAATCAGATTTGTTTGCTTGATTTAAATGTGAACATTTAAACTGTTCCCAAACTCACATTATTGATGCCAAGGACCCCAAAGCTCAAAAACTTGGTCATTGAGAGATTGCGTGTCAATGTTGTAAAAATTGTCTGGACCCAACAACAACCAAATACATACCCGAGCAATGCCGGGTCATCAGCTAGTAAACTGTAATATAATTCTCATTTGCTTTATATATTACATTTTAAAGCTCTCATCATGTCTACCGATTGGCCAGAATGTTTTGCTAATTGGCACATTTTTTGATTGGCCAATAGTTTTGGACAACGAGGAGGCAGTATTTTTGTATTTTTTTTGGAATGGAGATTCTGACTTGTAGTCCTGTGTTGTAAAAGCACTGTGGACTTTTATTCTTTTTATTGATATATTAAAAACCCCTCCAAAGTTCCACTGAAAAGAAGGCATGTGATGTGATTCAAGATTTTCATGAAACGTTATTTTTTTCATCTTGTATTGCTAATGCTAATGCCATTTTTCCTATCTGATGCTACTTTGCTGAAAGAATGGGGAACGTAATGTGCTTCTGGAGCCTTTGAAGCTCTGGAAAATTGTGACACTGTCAGCTAGTAAAATGAGAGCAATAAGAATACTTGTTATCCTCTCTTCCTTCTACTTCCTTAGTACGTGGGAGAGTGTGTGTACGGGTGCAGGAGGTTGCAAATATTTGTGTTGTGGCAGAAAGAACTGTAACTTTTTTAGAGACAGTGGCCCATATGCAATTCACTTTTTCACCTGAGTTTTCTCCTAGGAGATCATTTTTCATCTTCGATTTAAAATAACTTTCCAGAACTTTTCAATTAAAAATGTACCAAAAAGAAGGTGAAAAAGTGATATCAAAATTATTTTGAGCATTTTCTTGCTTTCTGGTGGCTTAAAAGGCATTTTATTAACTAGTTTAAAAATATTACCTAGGAGAAAACTCAGGAGAAAAAGGGAATTGCATATGGCCCAGTATTTTTTAATCACACATGCATTTGGAAAGCTAAAATGCATAAAATGAACTTACAGCAGAATAGTCAAGATCTTTTGGTGTAGAGTCTGTTACTGCTTGAACCAAAGACTCCAAGAGATTGACTGACGGGGATGGTAGATTCTTCTGAGATGATTCTTGGTGTGATGGGCTCTTTGGTTTAGATGGAAGTCTTCCTCTTCTCCCTTTCAGACTATCTGTTCTTACCACTAGATCAATTAATAAAATAATTAATGTTGAGATATATCAGTATATTCCAGTGCAGACAAATCTTCAACTATTGAAATGTATGGCCCTTATGCAACTCTTCTCTTGAGTTTTCTCCTAGGAGATAATTTTTCATGTTCCCTAAAAAATAAAATTTCAACACCATGCAAGTGAAAAAGGGGTACAAAAGTAAAATAAAACTTATTTTGAGTGTTTTGTTTCTTCCTGCGGGCTTTAAAGGTATTTTATTGACAATGTATGAAAATATTTCTTGGGAGAGAATGTTAATTGACTATCAACTGGAATATGTGTGGGTCCAGGTTTTTTCTTCTTTTTTTCCTGGTTGAACTTGATGGATTGACGCCCATGTCGGTTCCCTACCCTCATAAGTGTTTCTCTAAGTTACACATGAGTTTTATGACTTCTAATTATTTATCAGTGTTTTGCCCATTTTACTATATTTACAGTGCTGACCATAATTATTCATACCCCTGGCAAATTTTGACTCAAAGTTTCTTTTATTCAACCAGCAACTATTTTTTTTGCTGGGAAATGACATAGGTGTCTACCAAAAGATAATAAGATGATATACAAGAGATATTATTGTGGAAAAAAAAAAACATTTCTCAGCTTTTATTTACATTTGAGCAAAAAGTGTCCAGTCCAAAGTTATTCATACCCTTCTTGATAATCAATAGAAAAGCCTTTATTGGCTATTACAGCAATCAAACGCTCCCCATAATTGCAGACGGTTTTTTGCATGTCTCCACAGGTATTTTTGCCATGAGCTCAAATCTTTCAGTTTGGAGGGTCTTCTTGCCATCACCTTGATCTTTAGCTTCCACCACAGATTATCAATTAGATTCAAGTCAGGACTCTGGATGGGCCACTCCAAAACATTAATGTTGTTGTCTGCTAACCATGTCTTCACCACTTTTGATGTGTGTCTTGGGTCATTGTCATGCTGAAATGTCCACTGGTGCCTAAAGCCAAGTTTATCTGCAGACTGTCTGATGTTGTCGTTGAGAATCCTTATGTATTGCTCTTTTTTTACGGTGCCTTTTACTGTAATTCAGTTCCCTGGTTGATTGGCTGAAAAACAGCTCCAAAACATTAGGCTTCCACCACCATGTTTGACAGAGGCAGGGCCGGATTTACCTTAAGGCACACTAGGCACGTGCCTATAGGCGCCTGATTGTGCAAGGGCGGGTTTTAAATAGTCCCCTTCTTAGTTAAGAACCTAAAAATGTGTTCCTCTACGACAGCGCCGCTCGCCCCGCCCACTTACGTCACGATCCGGCGGCTGCAACTACAGTGACAGCCAGGCTGAGGGCGGCGAGTCACTCACTTACAGTCTGTCCCTTCCCTTTCTTCCCGCCCCCTGCCGTATTAATGCCTGCACGCAGCGCTGCAACTTGCTAGTGAGCAGCAGCTGCGTGCATAGGCACTCATCATGGGGAGCGGGCAGCGTGCTTGTCAGCCTCTCCTGCCGCTATCTGCTCGGCTGGGACTGGGGGAAACTGTGGGTGGCCAGGGCTGAGCAGGCTTCCCTTACTTCCTGTGAAATCAGCCTGCCTGTGCTAAGAGAGTGACAACTCGAACGGAGGTAGGCAAAAATCTCCACTCTGCCCCCCTCTCCTGTTCACAACAGCAGCCAGCCCACATGTGTAATTCGAGTGACACTGATTGAGACAGGCAGGGAGGGGGGCAGACGATGCAGCCCTGTCAGATAGCCCTGTCCTGTATAGGCTGCAGCTCCACCCCCTGTGTGTATGCTGTTGGGACTTGAGGGCCACGCTGAATCTGATCTTTCCCCTATGATCTGTGACAGGAGGGGGAAGGGGTCAGGCTGGGGGCTGCAGATGCATAGCTTTCTCCTCGGATTGATTCCTGCTGCTTGGCTCCAGCCTGACAAAGAGTGTCACCTGGCTGCATCATTTGAATGGTACTTTTCCTCCTGTTAGCTAGATGATTGAATGGGGGAGTGAAGGTTTTGTTTTATGTGTGTGCATGAGGGGAGTATGTTTTCAGTGAGTGTGATCTGTGTGTGTGAGAGTGGTCTGTGTGTGTGAGAGTGATCTATGAAGTGATCTGTGTGTGTTAGTGAGCATGTGATCTTTGTGCGTGTGTGATCTCTAGGTTAGTGAGCGTGTGATCTTTGTGTGTTTGTGTGTGTGTGATCTGTGTGTGTGTGTTTGTGTGTGTGTGATCTCTGTGCGCTTGTGTGTGTGATCTCATGTGTTAGTGAGTGTGTGTGATCTGTTTGTGTGTGTGTAGTGTACGTAATCAAAGGGCACCTAAAAATGTGGGTGCCCTGGCAAGCTGATAGTAAAATATAGGTAAATTTACCAATATTTTACTATTAAAGTGTAAAGAAGGATTGTAAAATATTGGTATTAAATACCGATATTTTACTATAGCTCCACCTACCCCTACTTTCACACAAAACCCTCCCCTCTGACGCCCAACCATCCCACACTGCACAGACACCTTACTGACACCTAATACTTACCACCCATTCTGCACAAACACCCTACCTGATGCCTAACTGCCCCCCCCCCACACCCACACACACAAACACCCTACCTGACACCTAACAACCACGCCCACGCCACCAATCGCCACAGAAAAAGAAAATAACGTAATTTTTAGGGCGCCACCATAGGCCCATTGAAATAGTGTCATTGAAGAGTTAATAGATCCCCCATTAAATATTGGGTACTGGACTGCTAGGCCCAAATTTCCACTCTGCCACCATTTCAATGTCTTGCATAGTTTTACTTTGTAACAAAAGGGGGTGTGGCTTAAGGTGTGGCCTCTGCTGTGGGGGAGGAGTTTAGGGCACCAGATTCTCTGTGCCTATAGGCTCCACAGCTCTAAATCCGGCCCTGGACAGAGGAGATGGTGTTCTTTGGGTTGAAGGCGTCTCCTTTTTTTTACGCCAAATGAAGGAAACATCATTGTGACCAAACAATTCAATTTTGTTTCATCTGACCATAACACAGGAGACCAGAAGTTTTCTACTTTGTACAGATGAGCATTTGCAAAGGCCAAGCAAGCATTTGTGTGCCTTAACTGGAGAAGTGGCGTCCTCCTTGGTCTGCATCCATGGAACTCAGCAGTGTGCAGAGTCAGTTGGATTATCTGCCTTGAGACATTGCCACCAGCAGAGTGGCCAGGATGGACTTGGTGGTTTTTCACCTCTCTCACTATCCTGGCCAGCACAGGTGTCACTTTTGGCTTCCGGCCAGGTAATCTTGTATTTTTTTTATAATACTTTGCACTGTAGCCACTGAAACTTAAAAACATTTAGAAATGGCCTTGTAGCCTTTTCCTGACTTGTGTGCAGCCACGATGCGCAGCTGCAGATTCTCACTGAGCTCCTTTGTCTTAGCCATGACTGTCCACAAACCGACTGCAGAGAGCTGCTGTTTTTCACCTGTTGAGTTGATTAAAACAGCTGTTCCCAATTAATCATGGTAATTATGATGCTTTAGAACAGGTTGGACTATTTGGAATGGTATAGAACTTTGGATTTTCCCATAGACTGTGACAGTTTATGAAGGGTATGAGTAATTTTGGACTGGACACTTTTTGCTCAAATGTAAATAAAAGCTGAGATTTTTTCCCCCCACAATAATGCCTCTTGTACATCGTCTTATTATCTTTTAGGAGACACCTATGTCATTTCCCGTCAAAAATTACTTGCTGGTTGAATAAAAATAACTTTAAGTCAAAATTTGCCAGGGGTATGAATAATTATGGGCAGCACTGTATGTTATATGAGAGCTTACCTACACACACTGGTCATTAGACTGCCAACTATTCTTTTTTATAAAGCTACACACCAGTACCACCTATGTTTGAATTGTGTTTATTAAATGTCTTTACCAAACCTATATAACAAATATCCCTATTTTTGCTCGCTACAATCCCAGACTGATGTTTGTATGTAGGCCTCAGACAGGGTTCATACATGGTGATTAACTATCACCATTTATTTATAGAGTGCACACTGTGAGGACATTGCCTGATTCATCCTATTTGGGGATTTTTATATTATGTGTGTTTTATAGTAAGATTAGAATAAATGTTACAATTTAACTGCAAACGCCCATGTTGTAATCTTGCATAACATGCTTGGATTATATCCCAGTAATTTTTCTTGATAAGTACAGCTTAGTGAGTTATTCAAGCTTGGCCAGTGTACCTCCTGGTTCAAATCTACATAACAAAGTCAACATTACTCAGTAGGGAGGGATTGTCATAGTTGTTATTGAGATGGCAATACATTTGAGATGATTGAGAATTATACTAATTATTATGAAAATCTTAAATGCAAAAAGACTAATCAAATCTTGCAGTGGAAGCATGTATTTGGTTGAACCATTTTCAAGATGCATAGATTTGCAGTAAAATTTGCATACTTCTGCATCAACCTAGCATTATTTGCATACTTCAAGTTGAGAAGAAAGTTAGCACTGAGCAAAAACTTTGTACAAAACGCATTTAGACATCTGTAGAATATGAGGAAAGAAAAATACATATAGACATGTGCAATAGGCGGAAGCAGTTTTGTACTAAAACGCCTTTAGTCTTCTGTGGCGTATGAAGGCAGAAAAGTATAAAAAAGCCTTCAGACAATAGACATCTGGGCAGGGTAAGGGTTAAATTCTGTTAGCCTTCATACTACTCTGAAATGGAAATTAGCCATTGAAAATTGGATATGTGTCTATGCACTCTTAAAGGATACCCGAAGTGACATGTGACATGATGAGATAGACATGGGTATGTACAGTACCTAGCACACAAATTACTATGTTGTGTTCCTTTTTTTCTTTCTCTTCCTGAAAGAGTTAAATATCAGGTATGTAAGTGGCTGACTCAGTCCTGACTTAGACAGGAAGTGACTACAGTGTGAACCTCACTGATAAGAAATTGACCTTTTTATCTCTTTCTTGCTCTTAGAAGCCATTTTCTGCTAGGAAAGTGTTTTATAGTTGGAATTTCTTATCAGTGAGGTTCACACTGTAGTCACTTCCTGTCTGAGTCAGGACTGAGTCAGCCACTTACATACTTGATATTTAACTCTTTCAGGCAGAGAAAGAAAAAAAAGGAACACAGCATAGTTATTTGTGTGCTAGGCACTGTACATACACGTCTATCTCATCATGTCACATGTCACTTTGGGTATCCCTTAAGCCTTGTACACAGTTTAAATTTATAACTGCCCAATCAGTTATCTGGCTGCACAGCTTGTGACAGTCAGATGGTGGTTCAGTCAAAATTCATATAATCCGGTGGTGGTGGTGGAGGTGGCAATCTTAGGATCCTATGAAAGGCTCACAAATCTTCCATTTCGAGGTACCAAAACCAGGTTCCACATCACTAATGAAAGTAATGGTAACTGCATGGAAGCAGGCTAATAAACAGTTTGCAAGTCCTGGGGCTTGGTCTCCTTATACTCCACTCTGGGGTAATCCAAATATGCATAACTTTACAACAATTCCTGCTCCAATCATTTGGGCCAGGAAGGAGATTAAAAATCTAAGTCACAATATTCTTAATAATAAACCTAAAATGTTTAATGAACTAAAAATATAATTCAATTTGCCTAACAAAATGCTATTTAGATATTTACAACTACCACATGCATTTCCTACCAGTTCTGGGCATGCTGGGTTTTATTTATTTCTTCTTTACTTTCCCTTTAGACATAACTAATACAGCCTGATTGGCTGAAGCCTCTTTCCCTCCCATTTTCCCTCACACAACTCGGTTTATTTCTGATTGGCCATTATTTCTCACATTTCTCATGCTGAGACAATGCACTTTCTATTGCAGAGCTGGGTGGGAGTGTCTGAAGACTGGGAAGAGGGCAGGCAATGATACACAGACAGAGTAAGGAAGGAAATGATATCAGGATTGTCTTCAAGATAGACACAGTCCAAATGGAAAATCCTAAGAAGTATTTTCTCTTTTTTTACTATAGAAAAATCGCTAAAATAAAAATGTGGACAGTGTAATACATATGTTATGTAACTATAGCAAGTATTTATCTACTTATAAATGTGTTTTTTTCTGAGATAGTATGGCTGACAGCTGTTCTTTAAGCTGCTCTGCTAAAGCAGCGCGAGCTTAATGACACCAACGCCCGATAAATACAGTGCCGCATGGTACGCGCGGTAGTACAGCGTATCGTGCTCCCTTTAACTACCTAACGACCGCGTCACGCCAATGGGCGTGAATGCGGCGGCAGCCCCAGGAGGGCCGAATTGGCGTCAGGTCCTGAAGCGCTGTTTTGCCGGCGCTCGTGAGCGCGTATGTGCGCGCTTCGCCCGGCATGCTGTGCGGTCCCCCTCCTTCATCAGCCCGCCAGCAAATTAGCAGCGCCGGCGAGCTCCGATCTTTCAAATTATCCAATGGAAAGTGTATAATACGCGCTGTTTTGTAAACAACGTGTATTATACCAGCTGCCTCCTCTGCTGGTGGTCACAGCGTTCGTGGACGACCACCAGAGAGGAGAGCAGCCCTGAATGTAAGGACAGCACATTGATAGCCGCTGATCACCCTCACTACCCCCCTCACTGGCCCTGACAGGCGTCTGACTGAGGTCTGATTGACATCTGGTCGCCTGTCACCAGCTCTGATCGAGGTCTGAGTGAGATCTGAGTGACATCTAATGTATGTTCACTGTTTATTGACATCTGATCGCCTGTTTGCATTGTGATAGGCCTTTGATCATCTCTGATTGCCCTGTGATTTCAATTGCTGTTTACATTGTTTGGAATCTGACAGCTGCACTGTGATTGACATCTGGTCGCCTGTCACCAGCTCTGATTGAGGTCTGAGTGACATTGATTGAGATCTGAGTGACATCTTATCGTCTGTGCACTATTAATTGACATCTGATTGCCTGTCACTAGCTTTGATTGGCATCTGGTCATCTCTGATTGCCCTGTGATTGATTGCTGTTTACATCGTTTGGAATCTGACAGCTGCACTGTGATTGACATCTGGTCGCCTGTCAATAGCTCTGAATGAGGTCTGAGTGACATTGATTGAGATCTGAGTGACATCTTATCGTCTGTGCACTGTCGAGTGATATCTGATTGCCTGTCACTAGCTCTCATTGGCCTTTGATCATCTCTGATTGCCCTGTGATTGACCTCTGTTTACATCATTTGGCATCTGACAGCTGCAGTGTGATTGACATCTGGTCTGTCACTATCCTAGTGATCTAAAAACAGGCCAGTGAGTTAGCTAGGCCCCTTTGTTAGGTAGTTAGTGTCAGTTAGCGCCCAGTCCACTACACCACAGTCACTAATTAGTCATCACTGTCGCTAATCAGCATTGTCACTATATAGTATTTGTAAGTGATCAGAACTGATCGCAGTCAGATCTATAAGTACGTTAGGGTCACCTTAGAGTAGGCTCCGCTAAAAACGCAGTGTTTGCCCGATCAGGCCTGATCGTTCGGCCGCACTTGCGTTCAGCCCGCCCACCGCAGTGACAGAAATTGTTTTTTTCTGATCACTGCAAAAACACAACGCAATAACTTCGGCACTCTGATCAGTTTTGATTTTTTTTTTTAATCAAAACTGAACAACCGCCGCTTTTTACTTCACCTGCACTCCTTTTTGCTAGGTAGGTGTGCTCTCTTTCCTGGGTAGTCTCAGAGGAATACCCCCTAAATTTAGCAGTCCACCATGGCAAGAAAGGAGTATTCCGCTGAAGAGGCCTACAGAATTCTGGCCCAGTCGGATGAGAGTGATTGGGACTTCTCATCCGACGAATCAACCGGGTCTGAAGACAAACCTGTAGATAGCAGTGGCTCTCTGACCGATAGCGAAGATGACAAGATTGTGGCCCCTGCTAGCGCCAGGCGTACCCGACCCCATGTCAGTGGGCCGCAGGTGGCACAGGATCAACCTCAAGGGCAGCAGAGTGGTGCTAGCGCTGATCCAGGTTTTCATGGTGAGGCATGCACCAGCAGTGCAGCACATCCTGGACTTGGAACCAGTACTGCCATAGACACTGGTGAAGTGGCGAGCACCAGCATGGCAGTTGAAACTGGTTCAGTGGCACGTGCAGTAAGACCCAGGTCGCAGCCACCAGAAAGATTGGCTCGTAGTACCCCTAGCCTCCCAGAGGTGCTGGCAAATCCCGATTGGCAACCCCCTGGTTCCGCCACACCCATAGTGCCCCCTTTCACCGCACAGTCTGGAGTCCAGGTGGAGACAGATCATCTAGGATCGGCCCTAGACGCTTTTCATCTGATCTTCACCGAGGATCTCTACGACTTAGTCGTGGCAGAGAGCAACCGTAACGCCACACAATTTATTACCGCCAATCCGAACAGCTCCCATGCCCAGCCTTTTCGGTGGAAACTGGTCACAGTTTCCGAATTTAAAATCTTTTTGGGCCTTCTCAACATGGGTCTAACTAAAAAAATGTATTGCGGTCCTATTGGTCTATGTACCCAATACATTACATGCCCATGTACTCTGCTGCCATGTCCAGGGAACGTTTTGAGGACATCCTGTGCTTCCTGCACTTCAATGAAAATACAACCTGTCATAAAAGTGACCACCCTGACTATGAACGGCTCCACAAAATTCAGCCCCTCATAGACCACCTGTCATCCAAATTTGCAGATGCTTACATCCTTGAACAGAACATCTGCATAGACGAGTCCCTGATACATTTTATCGGGCGCCTTGGCATTAAGCAGTACATCCCAAGCAAGCGCGCCCGGTATGGGGTCAAGCTGTATAAGCTCTGTGACAGGGCCACAGGCTATGCATATCGTTTTTGGCTCTATGAGGGAAAAGATTCAAAATTGGAGTCGGTCGGATGCCCTGACTACCTGGGGAGCAGTGGCAAGATTGTTGAGGGACTTGGTGTCACCCTTGTTCCAGAAGGGGTACCATCTTTACAAGGACAATTACTACACAAGCGTGGCCCTCTATCAGCATTTACAGCTACTCGGAATTCGCTGCTGTGGGACCGTGCGGCCTAGTCGCCGGGGCTTCCCCAATGGCTCACTAGTACCCGACTTGCACGGGGGGGGGGGGGGGGGGGGAGAGTGTTGCCTTGTGTAACGAAAACCTGCCTGCGGTGAAATGGAGGGACAAGAGGGATGTTTACCTTCTGTGCACCATTCACGCAGACACGACAGTCCAAATTCAACAAGCAACTGAGGCTGTTGAAAAACCCCTCACCTTCCATGAATATAACCTTAACATGGGAGGGGGGGGACTTCAACGACCAGATGTTGGCTCCCTATTTGGTTTCCCACAGAACCAGACGCTGGTATAAGAAAGTGTCTGTTTATTTGATTCAGTTGGCAATGTACAACAGTTTTGTTCTCTACAGTAAGGCTGGGAGAGCTAAAGGATCCTTCCTTCAATTTCAGGAAGAGATCGTTCCGGAACTCCTGTGTCCAGGAGGAGCCGTGGCCCAACCCCAAAATGTAGTTAGCCGGGTAGATGAAAGACACTACCCATATGTGTTTCCAGGTACCCCATCTCACCGTTCCCCAAGAAAACGTTGTGTTTGCAGCAGGGCTGGAATGAGGCGTGACACCACTTTTTATTGCCCCTACTGTCCTGACCAGCCTTCCCTATGCGTAGGGGAGTGTTTCGAGAGGTACCACGAGCAGGTACAATATTAGAGTAGGGAACGCGAGACACAGTACTAGACACACAAAGGTCTTTCAAGGCTCTTTCACTCTGGCGCAATGTGTTGTGGCAAATTTCCTAGTGAAAGTCCCACTTTGCGGTCCCCACTACGCCGAAACTGTGTGACTTAACGCTAGTGCATACCTACGCTACTGCATGGCTCCTGCGGCGATTTGTGTTGGCCGGATGGCGACGCAAAGATTACTTGGCTGAATGCCAGACAGGGAATACCATGTACTAACGCAGTATTCCCTGAAGTTCTGTTTTTGGCGATGCGGTGCGGCGGGCGCGACCCACCAAATACGCCAATATGCAGTGTGAAACCAGACATCAGCTTTCAATCGACCCAAATACACAGGGCTGCCAGAAACCTCTCCTTTCACTTGGGACAAAGTGCACAGTGTACTTTGCCACATCTCTGTGCGAATTGTGCTTTGCACACTGTCCCATGGGGAAGGAGAAGTTTGTCCTCAGAAGGTAAAAAAAAAACAAAAAACAGGCAAGCAAAAAAGTTAAAAGTTCCGAATGTTAATGTTTGGTTAAAAATGTTCAATAAAGTTTATCAAAGTTAATGTTAATGAATTTATTGCATTGCTGCTTGTTTTTTTTTTCTCTCTCTCTCTTTTACCATCCTTTACCCTTCCAGTTGGAATGACCGAGTGACAAACCGACTGACCAACCAGCTGCAGCACTGATGGTGCATTGTGCTTCTGTCAGATTACACACAAGTCGGTGCATGCACCGCTGCAGGCTGAGAGTTCTCCTCCGTAGTAAGGCCCAGTGCACACCAAAAACCTCTAGCTGATCTGCAAAACGCTAGAGGTTTTAAAAGCAGATTTCATTTTCTAAACATGCCTAGTGTTTTTTGGAGCATTTTTGTGTAGCAGATTTCATATATTGTTACAGTAAAGCTGTTACTGAACAGCTTCTGTAACAAAAACGCCTGGAAAACCGCTCTGATCTAGCAATTTTCAGAGCGTTTTTCCACTTTCCTACTTTAACATTGAGGCAGAAACGTCTCAGAAATCTAAAAAATGCTGCAGCCCTGGTGTGCACCAGCCCATTGAAATACATTAGCCAAGCGGTTTTCCCCTGTAAGTGTTTTAAAAAAACGCTTCAGAACCGCTCTGGTGTGCACCAGGTTCACGATACGTTTGCCAAGGCATATGAGCTGAGAGGCGGTGTTTGAGTTCCTATGCTATGGATTTTTTAAAAAAAAATTCTCACAAAGTGTCATTTTCCGCTAACTTGTGACAAAAAATAAAATTTTATATGAACTCACTATGAACCTCGTGGAATACCTTAGGGTATCTTCTTTCCAAAATGAGGTCATTTCTGGGGTATTTTTACTGTCCTGACATTGTTTGGGGGGCCCAAATTGTGAGCACCCCTGTAAAGCCATTGGACTTTGGGCCCCTTTGCACAGCTAGGCTGCAAAAAAGTGTCACTCATGTGGTATCGCTGTACTCAGGAGAAGTAATATAATGTGTTTTGGGGTGTCTTTTCACACATACCCATGCTGGGTGGGAGAAATATCTCTGTAAAGGACAACTTTTTCATTTTTTTTACACTAAATTGTCCATTTACAGAGATATTTCTCCCACCTAGCATGGGTATGTGTAAAAATACACCCCAAAACAGTAGTAGCAGAAAATGACACTTTGTGAGAATTTTTTTAAAAAAAATCAATTTCTGTTAACTTCTATGAACTCCCCATGCCCCTCAGCAAATACCTTGGGGTGCCTTCTTTCCAAAAGGGGGTCATTTGTGGAGTCTGTCCTGGCATTTCAGCGTCTCCGCAATCATTACATGTATGGCCAGTATTAGGAGTTTCTTCTATACTCATTATATTGGGCATACAGGTGATGCACTTTTTTTTTCCATAAAAGGAAAAATGAACGGCAAAGATTCTCGCATTCGCATTGATCAATGTGGATGAAAAAATATCTGCCGAAAAATGTGAAAATAAAAGGGGGGCATGGTGTTTGCCAGGACATAGGAGCACCGCCCTCAAAATTTTCCAAACCCACTCTGCTCCTATGCTCTGGCAAACCCGATGAATCCATTCACACCGATCGATGTGGATGAAAAAACCTTTGCCAGTTTTGATACAAAGTGCTTTCCAAAGCATACGAACTCCAACACCGCCCCTCAGCTCATTGACCTGTAAAATCCCAAAGGTACTCATTGGACTTTGGGCCCCTTTGCACAGCTAGGCTGCAAAAAAGTGTCACACATGTGGTATTGCCGTACTCAGGAGAAGTAGTATAATGTGTTTTGGGGTGTATTTTTACACATACCCGTGCTGGGTGGGAGAAATATCTCTGTAAATGGACAATTTAGTGTAAAAAAAAAAGAAAAAAAATTGTCCTTTACAGAGATATTTCTCCCACCCAGCATGGGTAAAAATAAAATCTGTTATGAACTCACCATGCCACTCAGCAAATACCTTGAGGTGTCTTCTTTCCAAAATGGGGTCATTTGGGGGGTACTTTTACTATCCTGGCATTCTAGCACCTCAAGAAACATGACAGGTGCTCAGAAAAGTCAGAGCTGCTTCAAACTGCGCTAATTCACTTTTTTGTACCATAGTTTGTAAACGCTATAACTTTTACCCAAACCAATAAATATACACTGAATGGATTTTATTTTATCAAAGACATGTAGCACAATAAATTTGGACAAAAACTTGTATAGAAATGTTACTTTATTTGAAAAATGTTACCACAGAAAGTTGAAAATATCATTTTTTTTGACAAAATTCCTGTCTTTTTTATGAATATAATAAAAACTAAAAATCGCAGCAGCAATTAAATAGCACCAAAAGAAAGCTGTGTTAGTGAGAAGAAAAGGAGGTAAAATTAATTTGGGTGGTTAGTTGTATGACCGAGCAATAAACCGTTATAGCTGCAGTGGTCTGAATTGTAAAAAATGGCCTGGTCTTTAGGGGGGTTTAGCACTGCAGTCCTAAAGTGGTTAATTTATGGCCGCTCCTACTGCAAGATGAGTTTTGCTTAAAATGCTACCTGTCATGCAGCATACACCATGTAGGTAGTAGGGGCTTTCTATAACCCCGCCTCAACAGCCTTCGCTGCAAATAGTAGCGCTGCATTAGCATACTAATAGGTTCTGGATTGAGCAATGGTCCTGTGTGCATAAGTGACAGGTGATCATTTCAAGATAGATTTTCTGGCTTTAGTTTCTCCAAATAAAATAGACAGTTATATCAAAAGTATCTTACCTTCTTTAACCATGCCAACGTTGAGACATTTTTGAAATCTGCAGTACTGGCAGCGGTTTCTCCTTCTTTTGTCCACAGGACAACTTTTATTTGCCAAACATACATATTTTGCGTTTTTCTGCACTGTTCTCTAAAAACATATACAACAGGATGCTTGAATTGATGATAGAACAGAAGATGACAGCACAAGACATGTAATTTATCTTTGAATAACCAAAACACAATTTCCATTATTAGGTTAAGCATATTTCTCTAATGCAATAGCCTACAGCAAAATACCAACTGTTCTCATTATGATAATCAAAGAAATTCAAAGGTCCATCAAATTTAAGTGACATAATTGTAGTGAAATAATAGATCAAGCTATTATTTAAGTGACATAATTGTAGGGAAATTTTGGTGTAAGCTATTTAACATGGTGTTTGTATTTTTACAAACCTTGTATTGAGTCACTGGCAGTTGCGCTGGCTTGGTTTAAACAGAAATAACTTTAAAAGATACAAGTGCATATAGACACACAAGAATCACATCAGGCTATTTATATGGACATATTTGTGTCAAAAATTGTCATTTATTCAACTAGTTTTATGCATTTCTCAAAGTGCTATACTGTAAAGAGTTAATATACTCAGTTGGAAGAGGGAGAGGATTGTAACTTGGGGCGGATCCATCGTAACCCAGTCTAGGACAAACAACTCAGACCCTCCCTTCGCCTTCCCCCCCTCCCCTATTCGCTTGTTGGCCCCTAAGTGGGCAAGCTTTAATGCATGTCAACAGGAAATGCGCATCATCATTTCCGCGTTAAGCGCCACAATGCGCCTTTCTGGGCGCATGTTTGCGGTCCAGATTGAGGCGCAAACATCATCTGGAAAGCGCCCCTACTCATCCAATCACACACGTGGGACACTAACGTCGCTAGACGACCACATTTCCATCCCTCCCAGGATTCCTAGCTGTAAGCCGGGTAATGGATTTGGCAATGGCAACTAGTTACACACTGCAGGACGCGACTGCCAGGTAAATTAAGATATTAAAGTGAGCATCTTGATACTTATGCTGCAGACAAAGGTGCAAATGGATTTAAAGATTTTAGCTTCATCAGAGGCACGTCACCTGATGAAGTGGGCGTGGCCATGACACGGGTCAGACTCGGCAGGGTGTAGCGCACTAGTTTGCAGTCTCCATCCAGGTAGTATACCTCCCCCACACCGTCTCCTTCCTTACTGATAGGACATCATTTCCTTTTCACAAGCTACTTGCTTTCTTCACCTCTTTCTATTTGTGGATGTGACATCTGTCTGTCTTGTCTGGTACGAGCACCTGCTGTAGGATCTGATGAGTGTGACGAATGTTTTGTGGATCCGCTGATTTGTGTGTGGCAGACGATTTTGGATGAATTGCACACACGCCAACCAATTGACTCCAATAAAGCGACACCGTTGTCTGGTGATTGTTCTTGCCTTTGTGGGGTAAAGCAAGTGAGTTTCGACACTGTGCGATCTGAAATGAATGGGTTTACTACTGTGGTTGACACCTGTGGGAATTCTGAAATATTCTCTCCTGCTTGTGTGGAGTTTGAATCTGTGTGGTCTAATGCCTGTTTTTCAGGCGTTCCGGCAGATTATGATCAACATGATTGTGTCAGTTTTGTAAAAAATGTGTGGGATCCCTTGTCATTTAAAAACAGATCTTTTTCTCCCAGTGATTCTGTGAGATCTCCCATCTATGATCCTGTTATGGGAAAAATTCCTAAACCATGCGGCCTCAAGAGTAATGTTAATATGACTGATAAAGTTTCTCATGTTGTTGTCACGACCTCTTCTGCAAATAAATCTATGTCTCGCTCTGTTCACACCTGTAAAGGCATGTTGCCAGATGACAGTTGTTCCAGTGTTTCTGTCTTGAACACTTTGCAGTCTGCTCCACAGATTGTGGAGGTGTAACGATTGCGGGTTTCTATCTCTGTGGTCAGCGCACCAGACGTGGCGCGGCGGAAATCCTCCACAAACGTGTAATTGGGAGAACCCAGGTTAGGTGCAATGCACCAGTAGAGGGTAATTCCCACCAGCAGATGGAGCTGTGGAGTGCAGACGTGCACAGCCTTTGCAAGGCCACAGATGCCAGAGGGGAATTGTACGAGCAGGATCAAGCAGGGCTGAATAGCCCTCAAGAGAAATAGCACAGGGACAGACAGAATGTGTGTTCACCAATCTAGTCGCCCCCAGCGACGATGAACACACATCAACGAAAGAAAGCACGAATGCAATCGCAAGAATGGCGATTGCCAACAGACACCAGACTGAGAAGGACAGAGCATGAGAGTAGCAAAGGCACAGCAAATAACAATGAGAAGATAAGGAAAATAACAAACGCTAGCTAAACGCGAACACCACACTCATTCGCAACAGCAAACGCATTTCTGCACGATCACCGCGCGTTAGGCGCCCAGTGATAAGCGTGCTACCCTAACTAACCAATGGCAGACAAACACAAAATAGAGAATGTGAACGCTTGCTAAACGGTTACCTCACCGAGCCTACAGCAAGCATTCGTATCAGACAAGACAGACAGACAGACAGGTGGGGCTGCCAGTAGCAACCGCTGCTCTGGCTAGCACCCCTAAGGCAGAGATACAGAAGGAGGCAGTGCCACTACCACTAGGGCAAGTGCGATCCAGACAGATAAACAGAAGGGGCCACCAGTAGCAACCGCTGCTCTGGTTGACACCCCAAAGGCTGAGATACAGAAGGAGGCACTGCCCCTACCACTAGGGCAAGTGCGATCCAGACAGATGGAGCAGCCAGCAGGAACCGCAGCTCTGGCCTACACTCCCAGACAGACAGAACGATTTCCTGTCGACCGCCGCTGGCGACAGGACAATTGCAATCGAAGGAGGCACTGCCACTACCACTAGGGCGAGTGCGATCTAGACAGATGAACAGAAGGGGCTACCAGTAGCAACCGCTGCTCTGGTTAGCACCCCCAGACAGACAGAACGATTTCCTGTCGACCGCCGCTAGCGACAGGACAATCGCAACACAAAGACTGTACAGGCAAAACAGATAATACAATCTGACTGCACTAGAGGGAATGCCTAGTACAGTCCCAAGAATTACTCTAAGATAATCTTTGACAAACAGGCAAGGCTGACACTCTAGGAGTGTTTAGCAGTAACAAACCATTAAGATGACCAGCAAAGGATTCTGGGAGAACATGGTATTTATACTGCCAGCCTTCAAAGGAGGCAGGTAGGCAATTTGCATAACGAATGTTTGCAAATTCCTCAGCAGCAGATCAGGTCTGAAACTTGCAAAGCAAAGACAGGTCTCTTTTCCAGAGACCTGCAGCCCTTAGACTTAAGGAATGGTCAAACAGCTGTCTGTCTGTGCAGACAGCTGAGCGGATCATTACAGGAGGCTTGCGCTTTGGAAGCCTCAGTTTCACAACCTAAAGCGATCTTGGATTCGCAAATTTTGCGTTCTGTCTCCTCGGATTCGACATTGTTAGCCGAGTATAAGGGTGAGACAGCGCTTTGGTTTTGCGAATCTGATACTGAGTAAAGTAATGACTTTCCACCCTGTACTCTGGATGAGTCAATATTACCTTGCAATGAACCTCCTGCAGGGAGCCCAGAGGCTCCTCTAGGTATTGCAGCTAATTGCATCTGTTGTTCTGCCATTTCAGAATTGCAGTCTGGTTTGACTGCTATGAAGGATTCTGCCTGCAGTGAAACTAGACTCAGGGAGTCAGTGTTGGTTTCACTGGATATTCCTGTGCATCCTGTTCTTGAAGATGAAATTCAGCCCCAGTGTATGGTAAAACCATCCCTGGGACATCTGCCCTGTCCGCAGCAGGTATTTAATGTTCGGCCCTGTAACATGGATAGTTCAGAATCCTTGTCAGAAAACTTAGGAAATTATGCTTCTGAAGTCTTGTTCGATGTTCTGGAGGTCTCCGAGTTCCTCCCAAAGGGTGCAGAACTTTGAGGAGGTGCCTCCTGCCCCGCAGGGCCATTTGAGGTTTTGCCTACTTCAGTAGGCATTGCTGCTATACTGACTACCTTTGCAGCGCTTGTGGAGCTCCAGTCATGCGTAGTCAAGGATGAGTTCTGGTTGGATACAATTACAGTCATAGAGACTTCTAAGTCTGAGTCCAAGTCTGCTTTTGAAAGACCAGTGCTTGTGACCACTACTCGTGATGATTCTTTGCCCGGTCCTGGTTTTGGTCTTGTCGTGACAGACTCTGAGGTCGGCAGTTCCTCGACATGTCCTGAGGTTTCCCTTGTGCTAGTGTACCCTGATGTGCTCTGTGACCCAGAAAGCCCAAGTGTGTCTCAGTTACCAGCATGCTCAGATGCTTCCTCGGTGGAGACATGTTCTGATATTGCCTGCCTGCCTGCATGCCCAGAAGTGGTCCCTGAGAGCCCTGATCTTGATGGTTGTCCTGGTAATTCTGAAACCGGAATTGTCATAGGTTACATAGGGGTTCTTGGTAGTCCTCCATGTGAGCCTGGTGAGCGTTCTGGCCTCTTGGGATCTCTGCGGAGCTTCAAAGTGTTCTGGGAGATTCTGGGAGAAATATTTCTTGGTACCCTGGATGGGATCAACAGTGGCTTCTTTGTGGAAAGGAACACTTCAAATAGATATTGTGGCAGGTTTGGTATTTTTGGACGGTCCTGGAAGGTGGTGGGTATTGCTCGGAGTGTGTCGATGGGTTCTTCTCTGGTATTCACAGTTCTGATGGATGTTATGCTGAGACTTGTAGTACTGATGGGCATGTTTCGGTGGCTTCTCGTTCCGATGAGTTCAGTTTCGGGAGGATTGACTCTGGAATTGGGCTTTGTCCGGCTGCCCCGACCTTTATGAGTGTTCAGTCGGACTGTTTCCTTGGAGATATCAGTTTTGAGGGACGTCTGGAAGCCGTTCCTGGAGGGGGGGGGGGGGAGTACTGTAATGATCTGTTCAGCTGTCTGCACAGGCAGACAGCTGTTTGACCATCTTTTAGGTCTGAGTGCTGCCGTCTCTGGAATCAGTATCAGCCTTTGCTATTGTTTGCTAAGATTATCTTAGAGTATTTCCTTGGGACTTCACTAGGCATCCCTTCTAGCGTAGTCAGGTTGTATTATCTGTTTTGCCTTGTACTGTCTATCTGTTGCGATTGTCTTGTCGCCGGCGGCGGTCGACAGGAAGTCGTTCTGTCTGTGGGGATTGCATTTGCCCCAGCGGTAGTGGCGGTGGTTCCTTCTGTACTCCGTCTTAGGGGTGCAAGCCAGAGTAGCGGTTGCTACTGGTTGCTCCATCTGTCTGTCTGTCTGGATCGCATCCGCTCTAGCGGTAGTGGCGGTGGTTCCTTCTGTACTCTGTCTGGGAGTGTAGGCCAGAGCTGCGGTTGCTACTGGCTACTCCTTCTGTCTGTCTTGTCTGGTACGAGCGCTTGCTGTAGGCTCGGTGAGGTAACCGTTTAGCAAGCGTTCGCGTTCTCTATTTCGTGTTTGTGTTACATTGGTTAGTTAGGGTGACACGCTTGTCACTGGGCGCCTAACGCGTGGTGATCGTGTCTTAAATGTGTTCTCTGTTGCGAATGAGTGTGGAGTTCGCGTTTAGCTAGCGTTGTTATTTTCCTTGGCGTTCTGATCATTGTTGTTTGCTGTGTCTTTCTCGCTACACTTGTGCTCTGTCTTACTCGGTCTTGTGTCACTATTGGCAATTGCCACTCTTGCGATTGCGTTCTCACTTCGTTTCCGCTGTTGTGTGATCACCGTCGCCGGGTTGCAACTAGATTGGTGGACACACATACATTCTGTCTCTGTGCTCCCTTTTCTCTCTACAGGTGCATTGCACCAAAGCTGGGTTCTATCGTTTAATACGCTTGTGGAGGACTTCCGCAGTGTCAGCGCACATCTTGTGCGCTGACCACGGAGATAATTCCACAATCGTTACATAAGGGCTGTTCCTGTGAAGTGGTTTGCCTGAAAGCCAGACTGATCAAGCAGGCAATTAGCAGATGAATACTGGCTTAGTTCAGCATGAATGTGGCGTTCAAGTAATTTAGATGGGAGAAGTTACACTCGGTGGTAGTTGGTGAGCGCCTTGGGATCGAGAGATGGTTTTTTAAGTAGTGGTGTTACTTCAGCCTTTTTGAGTGAGGATGGAAAATACCAGTGGAGAGGGATAGGTTAAACAGCAATGTTAGGACAGGGATGAGGGATGAGGATAACTCCGGAATGAGGCAGGAGGGGATAGGATCCAAAGAAAAGGTGGTTAGATGAGAATTGAAGATTAGAGAGGAGAGAGAATGTTCAGAGAGTGGAGACAAGGCAGATAGAGAGCATTTGACAAGAGGGGTGGAGATGGAGTTTGAGGTCAGCATGGAAAAAACACTTTGGATTTTGGCAATTTTATCAGTGAAATATGTTGCAAATTCTTCAGCTGATAAGCATGAAGGAGAAGAAGGGGGTGGATGGAGAAGGTAGTTTAAGGGAGTTAAAGTGCTGAACATACTTGAATTGTTATAAGATCAGATACACCTCACCCACCCCAGTGCACTGAACTCACATAAGAAAATGGTTAAGGCGCTGCCTCTGACACTGGAGACCTGGGTTCAAATCTCGGCTCTTCTTCGACTCCCTAACACTACTATTGCCTACTGAGCGCGCTCTAGTGGCTGCAGCTGCTGCGCTTTGAGTCCGCCAGCAGAACAAGGCATTATAAATGTTATTTGTCTTGTCTTGTTTAAAAAGGGGTGTGAAGCCATTCTATAGAACTGTTACATTATTTATGGACAGCCTGGGTCTTTACAGGTTAAAATATTGTCCTGGAATTCCAGAAGAGCTTATTCATTTTGATTAGCCTTTGCTAGATCAAATAACTTATTTGGAGTTTTATGAGCTTGATTTTTTATTGATGCATCTTTTTTTAGTTTATAAAGTCTTTGTACATGTATGTCATGTATGATGCCTATCAATCGGATTTTTCTCATGATTTTTTTGGGTGACTGTTTAGTAACAATCCACTTGGAAACATGCTGCCATTTTCTGTGGGAGGATTATCAGGAAAGGTGGATGTGAAAAAGAAAGTATTTTGCCACAAGCTGCATCGGGAACTATAAGACACCTGAATTTTCCCCCTATACACCAAACAAAAAAGGTAGAACCACAAAAAACACATAAGTACTGCCATGGATGAATAAAGTCACATTTGTCACAAGCAAGACATCCATATAAGGCCAGCTGGATTCCTGGTTTGAATCGCAGCCAGGGCAAAATCTGCAAGAAGTTCTATCTTCTCCATGTGTGGGTTTCCTCTGGGCACTCCTGTTTCCTCCCACATCCCAAAATACATAAATATAAGTTATTATAATAACTTTTATATGCTTATTATATAAATTGGCCCTAGACTATGATACATGCACTACATGATACATACAGTGGGTTGCAAAAGTATTCGGCCCCCTTGAAGTTTTCCACATTTTGTCACATTACTGCCACAAACATGCATCAATTTTATTGGAATTCCACGTGAAAGACCAATACAAAGTGGTGTACATGTGAGAAGTGGATTGAAAATCATACATCATTCCAAACACTTTTTACAAATAAATAACTGCAAAGTGGGGTGTGCGTAATTATTCGGCCCCCTGAGTCAATACTTTGTAGAACCACCTTTTGCTGCAATTACAGCTGCCAGTCTTTTAGGGCAAGGCTTTTCAACCTGAGGTAGGCGTACCACCGGTGGTACTTTGCTGTTTGCCAGGTGGTACACACCAGGTTTGCCTGCTACTTTATTGCCCGCATGCCACTTGTCCTGTCCTGCCTCCACAAAGTTTAGCTCCTCCTCCCTCGCTCCTTGCTGTGCTGCTCTGCAGCATACTTCAGACCTCAGATCAGTGGGGAAGATACAGTCAGGCAAATAGTGCACAGTGATGGCGCAGATACAGAAAGGGACATCACTGCTCACTTCCTGTACTTGAAGTATACGCGCCGTCACCATGCACCGTTTGCCTGACTGTCACTTCTCTGTGGCTGGCTTACCGATGATCTGAGGTGTGAACTATTCCACGGGGCAGCACAGCAAGGAGTGAGCAAGGGGGGAGCCGAACTTTGTGGTGAGTCACTGCCTAGCTCTCAGCTCTCTGATGGTGGGACTAGGCTACCTATAATTATGCAGGGGAAGGGGGCGAGCACTGTAATAACAGTGCAGGAGATTTGGGCACAGCCGGCGCCATCATAGGCCGAAATAAGAATTACGGCTATAGCGGTGCACACTGAGTAACTTCGGCGCCATCAGAAGACAGTGCTGAAGTTGCTTTTAAAACACTGCAATTCGGCTTCCAGCAATAGCCGTATACCAGCCCTGCTGATCTATGTCTCTGCAGAAGTGTCTGAATCACACGAGAAACAAGCATGCAGCTAACCTTGTCAGATCTGACAATAATGTCAGAAACACCTGATCTGCATGTGTTTGTTCAGGAGCTGTGGCTAAAAGTATTAGAGTCAGAGGATCAGCATGATAGCCAGGTAACTGGCATTCCTTAAAAGGAAATAAATATGGCAGTGTGAAGGATTGCGGAGAAGCCGCCGCTTGTGCTGACAGTGAGGCGGCGGTTTCCGCGCACAGAGCGGCGGTTTCCTCACAGCAACATGCGTCTGGGTTATCTGGACCTAGTAGTGCACACAGATGGAGAGCTACGCGCGACGCAAGACAGGCTCTTTATGCCAATAGGAGAAAGGTCAGCTGATCGGGACGGTCAGCTGACCCCAGCTCAGCAGATGATTGGTTGATGGGAGCTGGGCGGCGCTGAGGAGCGCTTCACTATATATATCTCTTGCTGTTCTGTTTCTGGTTGTCTGGCGTTGCGAATACCTATGTGTTAGCACTCAGACCTTAGTCAGATCCCTCAGTGTGGTGGAACCAGGTGGACCTGGGAATCCACACTTAGCCAGTTTACTGTGTATTATCTGTGTTATTCATTAGACCAGTTCCAGGGTGTAGAGACCACGGACCTCACACCCCAGACTAGGAATACTGTGTATCATCTGTGTTATTCCTTAGACCAGTTCCAGCCAGGGTGTAGAGACCACGGAACTCACACCCAGACTATGGAACTTGTGTTATCATTCTGTTATACATCAGACTAGTTCCAGGGTGTAGAGACCACGGACCTCACACCCAGACTAGGGAACTTGTGTTATCATTCTGTTATACATCAGACTAGTTCCAGGGTGTAGAGACCACGGACCTCACACCCAGACTAGGGAACTTGTGTTATCATTCTGTTATACATCAGACTAGTTCCAGGGTGTAGAGACCACGGACCTCACACCCAGACTGGGGAACTTGTGTTATCATTCTGTTATACATCAGATTAGTTCCAGGGTGTAGAGACCATGGACCTCACACCCAGACTAGGCATTGTTTGATATCTGTTATGACTTTGCTTTCCTGACCATTCCTCTGATCTCTGATTCGGTACCTTGCACTTCTGATATTCCGTTGCCAAACCCTGCTTGCCTTGGATACCGAATCAGCCTTCTGTCTTTGTACTTCATCTGTCTGTGTGTTGTCGACCCGGCCTGCCTGACCTGTCTGATTGTCACCCACCCCTTGGGTGCTCAGTCCTCCTGCAGGGGTCCCCTGCTTCTCAGAGGGGGCACTGCTGCAAACCAGTCAAGGTCTGCTCCCTCCTGGAGCCCTTGACTGCAGTAGAGTCTGTTTCTACTTATTGGACCACCTGCTACCCCGGTGGTCCAATCCATACTGTTACACCAAACACTTACACGCTTCAGGTGCCCAGAGGTTAGCGATATATCTGTATTATCGGTGATTCTGCAGATCATCAATAATCAGGTATATATCTGTATTCTTGGTGATACTGCAGATCGCCAATAATCAGATTCTCTCTGCGTGCTGACACCCATCGTTACAGGCAGCCTCAATATGCCTCTCACCTAATTTCTCCTTCAACTGCTCACTTTTTTCACTGTAGTGGTCCTTTAAACAGTTGAAATTTGACAGTTGGAAAATGACAGTTTAAATAAGACAGTAAAGCCCCGTCTACACCATAAGAGGTTGTAGCGATCCGGCGGCTCGATTAGCCGCCGGATCGCCTCCTGCGCGTACCCGCCGCGTCCCCGCTCGCCGCGCGTGCGCCGCATTCGATTCCCCGCTCGTGCCCGCTCGTCCCCGCCGGCGCCGCTTATCTTCTGCTCGATTCCCTGCCATTGTCCCCTAGCGGGGAGCGAGCAGGGAATCGGCGGAAGCAAGATCCGTCCTGTCGGATCTTATCAATCGAGCCGCATCAGCGGCTCGATTGATAAGGATCATCGGAGCCTCATCTACCCGTGTAGATGAGGCTTTAGAAAAGGGCAGTTGAAATTTGGCAGTTGGAAAATGGCAGTTGGAAAATGGCAGATAAAATTTGACATTTGGAAAATGGTAGTTAAAATTAGACAGTTGGAAAATGGCAGTTGAAAAATGACAGTTGAAAAATGACAGTTGGAAAATGGCAGTTAAAAGTTGAACTGTCATTTTCCAACTGTCATTTTCCAACTGTCATTTTTTAACTGTCATTTTCCAACGGTCATTTTCCAACTGCCAAATTTTAACTGTTGTTTTTCAACTTTCATTTTTAAACTGCAATTTCTCAACTGTCATTTTTCAACAGCCAAATTTTAACTGGTTTTCGACTGCCATTATTTTCCAACTGTCATTTTTCAACTTCCATTTTTCGACTATGCTTTTCCAATTGTTTCCTTCTTCCTTTCCTATTTTATTTATTTCGCCTTGAGATCCTCAATGTTGAATGTTGATTTGCCGCCTCATTTTGTGTTTTGGGGGCTACATTTGCATCACGATTTGCACAATTTAAAACTGGCTATCTCTAACAGTGACAGGTGTCAGATATGGTGGCTGGTTAAGGGCTCTGCCTCTGACGTAGGAGTCCTGGGTTCAAATCTTGGCTCTTCCTATTCAGTAAGCCAGCACCTATTCCGTAAGGAGTTCTTTGGGCAAGACTCCTTAACACTGCTACTGCCTACTGAGTGCGCTCTAGTGGCTGCCTCACAAGCGCTTTGAGTCCGACAGGAGAGAAGCGCTATACAAAGAAAGGAATTATTATATGGATAACTGTAGAGAGGGAGTGGAAGAAAAAGCCTATGTTGGTGTTTTATCTTCCTATCTTGCTCCCAGTCTAATGACCCATTTATTGGCTTCAACTTTCATAGTGGTTCTCTTTCCAGGCTAGAACTTTTAGCCACCTTTGAAAGTTGTCCACACATTTTCCACCTTAGTGCTTGGTAGTTGTGTTCTTCCACGATGGTGACCCTCTTTTTCTTGGGCTACTTCAAATGTATTTATTTATTGTGCATTATGGTGATTTATTGTTGCTGTGGTGAGTTGTTTTTCAGATTAACTTGCACTGTTTTTTTCTTGATAAAGAGGTACTTTGTTGCTTTGGAATTTTGGATTATCTTAATTACAGAATGAATTACAGATCTTTCTGTACCAAGTTTTTGGAATGCCAACCATTTACTTCTCTTTACAAAAATGTATGGCGCGTGTTTTGCTCTGCATGGCAGTATTAATTGAAATGAGACAGCAGTGTGTTGGCACAGAAATGCACGCAGCAGCTCATTGTCAGAACACACTGCTGCACAGCACATGAGAGTCTGAGATATTACTAAAATAAGCTCAGCAATGCAGCAGTACATCCTGACCTTCACAGTTGTTATCAAATTACCATATTAAAGGACCATTACAGTGAAAAAGTAAGCAGTTAAAATCTTTCAGAACCAACATGTTTTTGACTAGTCGAGTTCCTCATTGGGGATACAAAGGGTTTTCTTTGTTTTTTAAAATAATTTCCTAAATGGCAGTTGCTAAGTCTAACTGCCAAAATGGGACCAGCCAGCATCCCTACTCGCACACTATTTTGGCAGTCAGACTTAACAATGGCCGTTCAGCAAATGCTTTTGAAAACAAAGGGAAACCCTGAGACTCCATCGTGAGGAGATGGACTAGTCCAAAACCTGTTGGTTCTGTCAGTTTTTGAAGCTGACCTAAACTGAGAGCTTCCTCTCTGCTCTAAGGAGATAAGCAACAGCATCATAACTTTAAAAAAACATTTATTTGTTAGAACTTACAGGAATCTTACAAAAACCCTGCAGTGTTTACTTTTTGGTGTCCTAGGAACACAAAAGGGTTAACCTCCTGTGTTATATATTAGACCAAACTATGGCATAGAGTGGCACACCTGACAGCCCTAATTTACACTTGCTGTTTGCTTGTTGATAAGGCCTAATTAGACAGGCTAATCTCTCTAGACCAGGGCTTTGCACCTGTGGTATGCTTGCCACCGGTGGTACTTTGCTATTGGCCAGGTGGTACACACCAGATTTGCCTGCCACTTTTTTGTCCACCTGCCACTTGTCCTGGTTCTGTCCTGCCTCCTAGGGATGCTCGGATGTGCCTCATCCACGTATTCGGCAATCCGCGTGGTTGCAAAAAAAAATCCGCATTCGGCCCCGCCGCATGCGGATTTTCGTCCGCGGCCACGCAACCACGCGGATTTTCTGCCGTGAATGGCGTAATCACGCGTGGATTCCCGCCCGGAGGCAAATTTTCTTTTAACGTTAATAACAAAACCCCCATACATGCTACAATCCCCCAAATTGCATGGATTATCGAGGTGATAAGGGGCAACATAACTTCAACATAATTTTTTTTTTTTTTAATGGCTTTTAAAGACAAATCACCACTGTAAATGGGGCTATTAATTGGTAATACGTGGTTTTAAAAAGGGATATACGCGTTAAGCAATCAAAGAGGTGAAGGCGAGTTCCAATGGCACTTGGCGGCGAAGGTACCGCTGGAGGAGGATGAGTGGCTGACGCCAAAAAGGCCCCAGAGAGGCTTTTGTAATTTTTTTTTTTTTTTTTTTGCAGCAATTAGCAATGACATCGCAGCAGAGTTGTCAGTGGACACGGACAGTGTGAACGCAGAGTGCAGTGGTGGTAGCGACTGAGTCAGGAGAAGGACTATGCGGGCGGTCAGTTCAGCAGCACAGAAGGACCACGGCAACATACTGGTAGTAGTAGTAGCAGCACAGCGTCATAGTGCTGGCCAAAAAATTAAATGCACCCAGTGACCCGGGCAGTGTGAACGCAGAGTGCAGCAGCGGGAAGCGACTGAGTCAGGAGGAGGAGGAGGACAATGCGGGCGGTCAGTTCAGCAGCACAGAACAGAAGGACCATGGCAACATACTGGTGGTAGTAGTAGCAGCACAGCGTCATAGTGCTGGCCAAAAAATTAAATGCACCCAGTGACCCGGGCAGTGTGAACGCAGAGTGTAGCAGCGGGAAGCGACTGAGTCAGGAGGAGGAGGACAATGCGGGCGGTCAGTTCAGCAGCAGCAGCACAGAAGGACCATGCCAACATACTGGTGGTAGTAGTAGTAGCACAGTGTCATAGTGCTGGCCAAAAAATTAAATGCACCCAGTGACCCGGGCAGTGTGAACGCAGAGTGCAGCAGCGGGAAGCGACTGAGTCAGGAGGAGGAGGAGGACAAAGCGGGGCGTTCAGTTCAGCAGCAGCAGCACAGAAGGACCATGGCAACATACTGGTGGTAATAGTAGCAGCACAGCGTCATAGTGCTGGCCAAAAAATTAAATGCACCCAGTGACCCGGGCAGTGTGAACGCAGAGTGCAGCAGCGGGAAGCGACTGAGTCAGGAGGAGGAGGACAATGCGGGTGGTCAGTTCAGCAGCAGCAGCACAGAAGGACCATGGCAACATACTGGTGGTAGTAGTAGTAGCACAGCGTCATAGTGCTAGCCAAAAAATTAAATGCACCCAGTGACCCGGGCAGTGTGAACGCAGAGTGCAGCAGCGGGAAGCGACTGAGTCAGGAGGAGGAGGACAATGCGGGCGGTCAGTTCAGCAGCAGCAGCACAGAAGGACCATGGCAACATACTGGTGGTAGTAGTAGTAGCACAGCGTCATAGTGCTGGCCAAAAAATTAAATGCACCCGGTGACCCGGGCAGTGATAACGCAGACAGAGTGCATTGGTGGTACCGTGGTAGCGGCTGAGTCAGGAGGAGGAGGAGGACAAAGCGGGCGTTCAGTTCAGCAGCAGCAGCACAGAAGGACCATGGCAACATACTGGTGGTAGTAGTAGCAGCACAGCGTCATAGTGCTGGCCAAAAAATTAAATGCACCCAGTGACCCGGGCAGTGTGAACGCAGAGTGTAGTAGAGACTGAGTCAGGAGGACAAAGGGGGCGGTCAGTTCAGCAGCTGAGAAGGAGGACCATGGCAACTTACTGGTAGTAGTACCATAACACCAAAAAATTAACCAAGGTAGGCACTAGGCAGGTAGTAACTGTCTTTATAAAGGCAGGCATAGTTAACAACAGCACATGCAGCAGCCACTTCATGTCCCCCTGTGTCCGACAATAGGGGCCAGGAACTCACCTTCCACCCAAGCCTGGTTGATTTTCAGGAAGGTGAGTTTGTCCACAGAGGCATGGGAGAGCCGAGAGCGCTTCTCTGTGACCACGCCACCGGCCGCACTAAAGCATCTCTCTGAGAGGACACTGGAAGAAGTGGGCAGGATAGGAGTTCCAGGGCGTACTGGGAAAGCTCGCTCCAGATGTCCAGTCTCTTGACCCAGTACTCCAAGGGGTCCACGGGGCTGTCGGTGTCATTGAGCCCGCTGGATGACCCCATATAGTCAGACACCATGGTGGTCAGTCGTTGCTTGTGCTGGTTGGTGGTGGATGCTGTGGCGGGCACCTCTGTTCTGGGCTGCTGCACTGCATACAGGCTCTTGCTTAGGCTCTTCAGGTCTCCGGGGCGCCAGTTGCTGCTGCTGGTGGTTGTTGTTGTGCTGCTAGTGGCAATGGCAGGCACCTCTTGCTGGCTTGGCAGAGCAGTTACAGTGGGGGTGGAAGGCTGGGGGAATGCTTCCAGTAGTCTGCACGCAAGGGCCTCCTTCAACTCCCTTGTGCGTTGCTCGGTGGTGGATGGCGTCATTAAGTCTCCCAGCTTCCCCTTCAGATGGGGATCAAGCATCAAGGTAATCCAGATGTCCTCCCTTGAACGCATCTGGATCACCCGGGGGTCCCTGCGAAGGCAGCGCAACATGTGCACAGCCATGGGAAACAAGTAGGCCCTGCCAGCAAGATCTTCCTCGTCCTCGCCATTGTCCCATAACGCATGCCTGTCCTCTTCCTGTGCCATGTCGTTGTCCTCCTCAAACCGCCATCCACGTACAACGCCTGCTGCACTCTGCTCCTCCTCCTCCTCCTCCTCATTCAGGTTATGGACCTCCAACTCTTCCACTACCTGCTGTGAGCCCTCCTCTGAGCTGGACTGTGCTGCCATCTGCTCCTTTTCTTCCAACTGCCTCAGGGCTTCATCCCCACGCTCAATTAAATTGTCCATTGCCTGCTCCAGTAGACAAACCAAGGGCACCCACTGGCACACAGAGGCCCGCTCCTCACTGACCATCTTGGTTGCCTCCAGGAAGGGACTCAGCACCAGGCATACTTGCTGCATCAGTGTCCACTGAGTGGCAGTAATCATGGGGACTTGCTGGTTGCTGGGGACACTTGGGTCTAGCATGTAGGCCCTAAGAGCCAGCCTGTGCTGACACAGCCGCTCCAACATGGCCAGAGTCGAATTCCAGCGAACTGGCATGTCGATGATCAGCCGGTGTTGTGGCCTTCCATACTGCTGCTGTAAGGTGGACAAGAGTGCAGAGGCAGTGGCTGACAGGCGGAAAAAACGTACCACCGCCCGGGCATCCTGCAGCAGCTCACTCATCCCCTGGTAGGTGCGCAAGAAGCGCTGCACCACAAGATTGAGCACATGGGCCAAGCAGGGGATGTGCTGGAGGTTTCCCTGCTGCACTGCTGCCACCAGGTTGGCCCCGTTATCGGCTGCCACATACCCCACTTCCACGCCTCTGGGGGTCAGCCACCTCCGCTCCTGCTTCCTGAGGGCGGCCAGGACATTGGTGGCCGTAAGCCTCTCCTTCCCCAGGGTCACCAATTTTAAAAGGGCTTGGCAGTGCCGAGGCTTGGCGCTGCTGCTGCCGAGGCGGGCTTGCTTTCCGGGTGCAGAGGGAGTGTCGTGACAGGACCCTTCTGCATCCCCCCTGATCCCGCGTGGTGGCAGCACTAGCTGGGCTGATGCGCTCTTGTCCTCCCTCCCTTCCATCAGTGTCACCCAGTGGGCCGTAAAGGACAGGTAGCGACCTGTCCCAAATCTGCTACTCCACGAGTCCATGGTCATGTGGACCCGCTTGCCCACAGAGTAGTCCAGGGAACGGGACACGTTTTCCACCGCAAACTTGTGGAGTGCTGGGATCACGCTCTTGCTGAAATAGTGGCGACTGGGGACTTGCCACTCGGGGATGCCAAATTGGAGCAGCGTCCGCATGGCGCTCCCCTCCTGCACCAGGGAGTAGGGAAGCAGCTGTGATGCCATGGCCCGGGCCAGCAAGCCATTTAGTTTGCGGATCCGCCTGTGGCTTGGAGGCAGAGGCTTGGTCAGACCCTGAAAGGTGTCGCTCAGCAGGGTCTGACGACGCTGGGATGCAGGGGAGACAGAGGAGAGAGACGAGCAATGGCTGCCAGCCTCAATGTCTGTGTCCTGAGTAGCCGAGGTGGAAGAGCGCTTGCGTGCTACTACTGCTGCTGCTGTGGGGGATTCACGACCCTGAGGGAGGGATGATGCTGCTGCGCTGGTAGGCCTTCTGCTCTCAGGAACCCCTGCCAGCAGTGCCTGCTTCCTCTTAAACTCCGCATACTCGCGGCAGTGGCGGCTTCTCAGGTGGCCCTGGAGGGATGAGCTACCCATCTTGCTCAGACTTTTCCCACGGCTCAATCTTTTGCTGCATAACCTGGACACCGCATACCTTTTGTCATCAGTACATTCCTCAAAGCAATCCCACACTGGTGACTTTAATTTACTGCGGCCCCCACTAGCAGAGGGTGCAGCGGAACAATGTGTGGTAGTAGTTGCCGGGGGTTGCATGGTGGTGGTGCCGGCTGAAGCAGTGTCCTGTCTACTTCCTCCACGCCCACTGCTGCCGATGCCCCTGCCCCTGCCTGACATATGGCGATATCCTTGCCTAGGCCGAGGTGACTCGTCATCCTGCTCTTACCATTCTTCCCCGGACTCAGCAGGCTGCGCATAGTTAGGGTCCACAACTTCGTCATCATCAGCAGCATCATCATAATCCAGCTCTTCCTCTGACTCCCCCGCCTCCTCTTCTGTCCCTACATCCCCAGACACTTCTTCATCACCAGAACTCAACAACGCTTGTGATTGTGGCCCGATCTCAATCTCTGCCACATCAGTCCCCAGTAAGTCCTGAGCTTCTTGCATCAGCAGGTTCCCAGATGCCGGACTGAGGGACAGAACGCTGTCATCCTGGGAGGGCTGCTGACCAGTGGGTGCTGGGGTGGATGTCACAACAAGCGTGGGACGTTGGCTGCTGCTGCTGCTTGGAGTGGTGCTCACAGTAGAGGTCTGGGAGGAAGTCATGATGTCCATGAGTACGTCAGGTTCCATTTGCTCAACCACCACACGGGGACCAGAAACTTTAAAATATTTGGACAATGGCGTCCGCTGACTCGGCCCAGGCTTTGCTGTCCCCCTTTCTGCTGCATCACGACCACGTACAGCTGGGCATCCTCTCCCTGGACGTGGAGCAGTCCCAGAAGTGACTGAGGCAATTGAACTCCCTTTCCTCTCACCCCGCGAAACCCTGCCAGACATGTTGCTAGTAATGAATCACTGGATGCAGTGGGCACAGTACAAGGTCACTGAAGGATGCACCAGGCACAGTACAACGGCACTGAAGGATGCAGTGGGCACAGTACAAGGTCACTGAAGGATGCAGTGGGCACAGCAGTGGGCACTGGATATACAACTAGGTCACTGAAGGATGCAGTGGGCACTGGGCACAGTACAAGGTCACTGAAGGATGCAGTGGGCACAGCAGTGGGTACTGGATATACAACTAGGTCACTGAAGGATGCAGTGGGCACAGTACAAGGTCACTGAAGGATGCAGTGGGCACAGCAGTGGGCACTGGATATACAACTAGGTCACTGAAGGATGCAGTGGGCACTGGGCACAGTACAAGGTCACTGAAGGATGCAGTGGGCACAGCAGTGGGCACTGGATATACAACTAGGTCACTGAAGGATGCAGTGGGCACAGTACAAGGTCACTGAAGGATGCAGTGGGCACAGCAGTGGGCACTGGATATACAACTAGGTCACTGAAGGATGCAGTGGGCACAGTACAAGGTCACTGAAGGATGCAGTGGGCACAGCAGTGGGCACTGGATATACAACTAGGTCACTGAAGGATGCAATGGGCACAGTACAAGGTCACTGAAGGATGCAGTGGGCACAGCAGTGGGCACTGGATATACAACTAGGTCACTGAAGGATGCAGTGGGCACAGTACAAGGTCACTGAAGGATGCAGTGGGCACAGCAGTTGGCACTGGATATGCAACTAGGTCACTGAAGGATGCAGTGGGCACAGTACAAGGTCACTGAAGGATGCAGTGGGCACAGCAGTGGGCACTGGATTTACAACTAGGTCACTGAAGGATCCAGTGGGCACAGCAGTGGGCACTGGATATACAACTAGGTCACTGAAGGATGCAGTGGGCACTGGGCACAGTACAAGGACACTGAAGGATGCAGTGGGCACAGCAGTGGGCACTGGATATACAACTAGGTCACTGAAGGATGCAGTGGGCACACAAGGATGTCACACTGTGTAATGAGATGCTTATATGCCAGCGAGCGAGCAGTGGGCACTGGGCACGGCACAAGGTCACTGACAGAATGAATAAACAGCGCTGGCAGAGAGTGGCGGTGCCGGCGGTGTGACTGGCTGCCTGCAAATAGTACAAGTGAAGTGTATAACTATCACTGAAATAATATACAAGTGTGTAATGAGATGCTTATATGCCAGCGAGCGAGCAGTGGGCACTGGGCACGGCACAAGGTCACTGACAGAATGAATGAACAGCGCTGGCAGAGAGTGGCGGCGCCGGCGGTGTGACTGGCTGCCTGCAAATAGTACAAGTGTATAACTGTCACTGGAATATACAAGTTAACACTGCTGCTGCACTAACCTGCCTGCCTGCACTACACACAGATAATCCCCACTCCCACTACACTGACTACACTGCAGCACTGAACCTGCCTGCACTACACACAGTTAAATAATCACTAGACTCCCACACTTCCACTACACTACACTGACTACAACTAACTACAGCAATCACTCACTGACTAGCTAACTGTGTACAGTATAAGAGCAGTGTTAGCAAAAAAAAAGTTTTGTTTTTAACACAATAAATGCACTTGCTCAAACAACAATGGCCTGGAGATAATCCTCTCAGCACCACAGTCTAGCAAGGACAGAGCTTTTCCATCATGGCCGCCGCTTTATAGTCAGGAGGGGAGGGCATAGCTCCCCTCCTGTGATTGGTTGCTAGGGCCTGGCTGGGGCCCTCTGATTGGCCTGCAATGTGTCACTTCCGCATAGTTTGACGCATTTCCGCTAACCACGACTTCAGCGCCGGGTTTCACGAGCGTGAATGCGGATTTCTGTCCGCATTCACGAAAAGCCGAAGCAGATTTTCGTGGTTGAAAATCTATTCACGGCTTAGCGTGTCCGAGGCGGAATGCGTCAAAATGGTCGTGAATCCACGCGTAAGCATGATCACGACCTGGCGGTGAGCACCACTGCTGCCTCCACAAAGTTTGGCTCCCCCTCAATTGCTCCTTGTTGTGCTTTTCTGCGGCATACTTCAGACCTCAGATCAGTGTGGAGGAGACAGCCAGGCCAACGGTGCACAGTGATGGCGCACATACAGAAAGTGACATCACTGCTCATTTCAAGTATACACGCCGTCACTGTGCACCACTTGCCTGGCTGTCTCTTCACTGCGGCTGGCTTCCCAATGATCTGAGGTGTGAACTATTCCGCAGGGCAGCACAGCAAGGAGTGAGCAAGGGGGGATCCGAACTTTGTGATGAGTCACTGCCTAGCTTTCAGGTGGTGGAGCCAGACTACCTATAATTAAGCGCGGGGGGGGGGGGGGGGAGGGAGTGGAACTTGTATGGCTACCTATATTGGCAATCTACCTCTAGATTGCCAATACTGACAATATGTAGGCTAGCAATCTAGTCGTTTTTTTCCCCACCAATGCCTCCTACTTTTCCCCTCACAAATGCCTTTTTTTCCTAAAGTGTACCTTGTAAGAAAAAAGTGCCCTGGGGGTACTTACCTCAGGGAAGGGGAGGCCTTTGTATCCTAAAGAGGTTTCCCCCTTCCTCCACAGTAGATGGGATCCAGTGCTGGGAGCCCCATAGTTCTCCTCATCAGTGTGTGTGCGCATACACAGTAGCTGCTCTCCATTCAGACTCCAGCAAAAACAGCCAAGCCCGATTGCATCCAATCTACTGTGCAGGCACACTGGTGGTACTTGAAAGTTTTCAGGCGATAATAGTGGTACAATTAGTGGAAGGTTGAAAAGCCCTGTTTTAGGGTATGTCTCTACCAGCTTTGCACATCTAGAGACTGAAATCCTTGCCCATTCTTCTTTGCAAAACAGCTCCAGCTCAGTCAGATTAGATGGACAGCATTTGTTATCAGCAGTTTTCAGATCTTGCCACAGATTCTCGATTGGATTTAGATCTGAACTTTGACTGGGCCATTCTAACACATAGATATGTTTTGTTTTAAACCATTCCATTGTTGCCCTGGCTTTATGTTTAGGGTCATTGTCCTGCTGGAAGGTGCACCTCTGCCCCAGTCTGAAGTCTTTTGCAGTCTCCAAGAGGTTTTCTTCCAAGTTTGCCCTGTATTTGGCTCCATCCATCTTCCAATCAACTCTGACCAGCTTCCCTGTCCCTGCTGAAGAGATGCACCCATTGAGAATGATGCTGCCACCACCATATTTGACAGTGGGATGGTGTGTTCAAAGTGATGTGCAGTGTTAGTTTTCCGCCACACATAGCGTTTTGCATTTTGGCCAAAAAGTTCCATTTTGGTCTCATCTGACCAGAGCACCTTCTTCCACATGTTTGCTGTGTCCCCCACATGGCTTGTGGCAAACTGCAAACGGGACTTCTTATGCTTTCTGTTAACAATGCCTTTCTTCTTGCCACTCTTCCATAAAGGCCAACTTTGTACAGTGCATGACTAATAGTTGTCCTATGGACAGAGTCTCCCACCTGAGCTGTAGATCTCTGCAGCTCGTCCAGAGTCACCATGGGCCTCTTGACTGCATTTCTGATCAGCGCTCTCCTTGTTCGGCCTGTGAGTTTAGGTGGATGGCCTTGTCTTGGTAGGGTTACAGTTGTGCCATACTCCTTCCATTTCTGAATGATCGCTTGAACAGTGCTCCGTGGGATGTTCAAGGCTTTGGAAATCTTTTTGCAGCCTAAGCCTGCTTTAAATTTCTTAATAACTTGATCCCTGACCGGTCTTGTGTGTTCTTTGGACTTCACTGTGTTGTTGCTCCCAATATTCTCTTAGACAACCTCTGAGGCCCTCACAGAGCAGCTGTATTTGTACTGACATTAGATTACACACAGGTGCACTCTATTTAGTCATTAGCACTCATCAGGCAATGTCTATAGGCAACTGACTGCATTCAGATCAAAGGGGGCCGAATAATTATGCACACACCACTTTGCAGTTATTTATTTGTAAAAAATGTTTGGAATCATGTATGATTTTCGTTCCACTTCTCATGTGTACACCACTTTGTGTTGGTCTTTCATGTGGCATTCCAATAAAATTGATTCATGTTTGTGGCAGTAATATGACAAAATGTGGAAAACTTTAAGGGGGCCGAATACTTTTGCAACCCACTGTACATAGACATATGAGAATGGTATGAGAATGATTAGATTGTGAGCCCCTCTGAGGGCCAGTTAAGTGACAAGACAATATACTCTGTACAGCGCTGGATAAGATGTTGGCGCTATATAAATACTTAAAAAAATAATATTAATAAAATGATGTCAAAAATACAAGATTTATATCATATACAGTACTTTATAAGGGTCCTGTAATGATCCGCTCAGCTGCCTGCGCAGGCAGGCAGCTTTTTGACCACTGTTCAGGTCTGCATTCTGCAGGTCTCTGGAAGAGAGACCTTTTGTCAGTTTTGCAGCTTGCTGCTGCTGGGGAATTTGCATACGTTGGTCATGCAAATTTCCTAGCCACATCCTCTGGAGGTTTGTACTATAAATACCATGTGATATCACAGACCTGGGCTGGTCATAAGGGTTAGTCCTGTGTAACACTCCTGGAGTGTCAGCCTTGCTCATTGTTTAAAGATTAGCTTAGAGTAATTCCTGGGACTGCACTAGGCAGATTCCCTAGTGCAGTTAGGATTGCATATCTGTTTTGTTTGTCTGTTGCGATTATTCTGTCCCAGCGGTGGTCGACAGGAAGTCGTTCTGACCTTGTTCTTGGAGTATAGCTGGAGC
The DNA here is from genome assembly GCF_040937935.1 of Hyperolius riggenbachi. Taxonomy (NCBI): domain Eukaryota; kingdom Metazoa; phylum Chordata; class Amphibia; order Anura; family Hyperoliidae; genus Hyperolius; species Hyperolius riggenbachi. Next base: position 186,776,521 of record NC_090650.1, on the reverse strand, counting down.
AGCGGTTGCTACCAGCTATCTCATCTAATCTGTCTTGCCTGGATCGCACTCGCCTTGCGCTAGTGCTGTGGATCCGTCTCTCTCACTTATTCCTGTTTTCATGTATCTGTCTTGTCCGCTACGAACGCTTGCTGGAGGCTCGGTGAGGTAACCGTTAAGCAAGCGCTCGCGTCCTCTGTTTCATGTTTGTCTGTCGGTGGTTAGTTAGGCGTGCTTGTCTCTGTTGTGCTTAACACGCGGAGACTGCGCATAAACGCGTGCACTGTTGCGAATGAGTGCGGTGTTCGCGTTTAGTTCGCGTTTATTGTTTTCCTTATCTTCTCATTGTATGATTTGCTGTGTCTTTGCTACTCTCGTGCTCTGCCTTGCTATAGCCTTGTGTCACCTCTGGCAATCGCCTCTCTCGCGATTGCGTTCCTACTTCATATCTGCTGTTGTGTATGCACCATCGTGGGTTGGCGACTAGTTTGGTGCACACACATACAATCTGTCCCTTTGCTCAATCTCATTCGCAATCGCTTCTCAGGCGATTGCGTTCTCACTCGGTTTCCTTTGTTGTGTGTCCGCCGTCGCAGGTTGGCGGCTAGATTGGTGGACATACATACATTCCTCATCTGTGCTTATTCGGTCTTGTGTCGCTGTTAGCAACCGCCATCTCCGGCGATTGCCTTCTCACTTTTTCTTCCTGGTTGTGTGTTCATCGTCGCAGGGTGGCGAATAGATTGGTGAACACACATACCCTCTGTCGCTTCGATCTCTCTCTTTCAGGGCTATCTTGCCCTGCGTTTCTTCCCTTTGTGCAATTCCTGTCTTGCGTCTGTGGCAGGGCAGAGGAGCTGTTCCTCTTCACTCCACAGCTCCACCTGCCGACAGGAATTTCCCTCTACAGGTGCATTGCACTTTTTGCTGGGTTCCCTCAAATTATACGCTTGTGGAGGATTTCCGCATTGTCAGCGCACGTCTTGTGCGCTGATCACGGAGAGAATTCCACAATCGTTACAGTATGACCAGCCAAACCGAAATTCAAAGTGTAGAGGGAATTTCCGATTTGTACGATTTGGTCGAGTATGGGTCCTGTGTCTTTAAGATCTTTAAAAGGCTAAATTAAGAGACTAAAGCGGAATTTCTCTCTGAATGTGTGAAGTTTTGCCCGATTCCCACCTTTCAGATTACTGATCCGTCCACGTCGACTCTTCAGTTTGCCTATGTGCTCTCAAAAGGCAATTTGTTCACCTGGGCGTACAATGTGTTAAAAGACAATTCTTGGAATGATAATCTGTATCAATTTCTTACATTGATCTTCTCTCACTGGTTTAAGCTGCCTTGCTTACCACCTGCTCTGTTTAGGTCTGTAGCTGTTAATGAGTCAGCTGACCTATCTCTTCCAGGCAAAACCATTCAGTATGATAATCAGTTCAATGTTTCTCTTGCCACTTCAGGTTCTCAACAGCAGACATGCAAAGTTGCTAAAAAGGGAAAAATTTAAAATTGCAAGCATCTGAATAAAACACTCCCTAATTATGTTTACAATGATGTTGCTCAGTCTCCGGGTTTTTTGCCCCAAACCAAAGCTTATGTGGATCCTATTATAGGTAGGATCGCACACTATATTAAAGCAGTTAAAAAATCTGTTCTTGTTCCTGAACTCCACCCATATGGAGATTATCTTGATACTGGCTTGTTTGAACCTCCATTTGCCTCATGGGAAATTGAGGCCTTGATGGAGGAATTTGATTTTGATTGGAAAGCCTTTTGCGATTTTTACATCGCAAAAAGCGAAGATGTCTTGAATGATTGTCTCGATTCTATGTACCTTTTGATTGATTCCGACGAATGTGACGAGGGTGATGTGGATGTGGTGATTTATGTATGGCAGATGATTTTGGATGAGTTGCACACACACCAATCAATTGATTCCAATAAAGAGACATCGTTGTGGATCCGGTGATTTGTGTGTGGCAGACGATTTTGGATGAATTGCACACACACCATTCAATTGACTTCAATAAAGAGACATCGTTATCGGATGATTGTTCCTGCCTTTCTGGGGTAAAGCACGTGAGTCTTGACATTGTGCGATCTGAAATGAATGGGTGTACCACTGTGGTTAATTCCTGTGCAAATCCTGAAAGATTCTCTCCTGACTGTGTGCAGTTTGAATCTATGCGATCTAATGCCTGTTTCTCGGATGTTCCTGCAGATTGTGATCAGCATGAATGTGCCAGTTTTTTCAAGGATGTGTCGGACCCCTTGTCATTTAGAGACAGATCTTTAAGATCTTCCATCTGTGATCCTGCTATGGGGAAAATTCCTAAATTATGCAGCATCAAAAGTAAAATTAATATGTCTAATAAAGTTTTTCCTGATGTTGTCGCTATTTCTACTGCAAATGCGTCTTTGTCTCACCCTGTTCACACTTGTAAGGGCCCGTTGCCTGGTGACAGTTGCTCCAGTGTTTCTGTCCTGAACGCCTTACAGTCTGCCCCGCAGATCGCGGAGGTTTGCGCTATGGAAGTGTCAGTTTCACAACCTAAAGCGATTTTTGTTTCGCAAGTTTTGTGTTATGACTCCTCGGATTTGACATTGTTAGCCGAATCTAAGAGTGAGACAGCGCTTCGGTTTTGTGCATCTGATGCTGAAGCTTCTTTGCTTTGCCCAGAGAAGCTTTCCCTGAATCTGCCCTGTACCATGAATGAAAACATGATCTCCACTCGCACTGACATTTGTGAGTCCCTTTCTTGTTCTGAGGAAAATGCTGATTCTGCACCCTGTACTCTGGATGAGTTAATATGGCCTTGTTTAGAGTCTCCTGCAGTGTCCCTAGAGGCTCGTCTAGGTATTGCTACTATACTCACCTGTTTTTCTGCAGTTTTGGAGTTGCAAGCTAGTTTGACTGCTACGCAGAATTCTGAGTGCAGTGAGATTAAAGTTAGGGAGTCAGTGTGTGTTCCAGTAAATATTCCTGTACATTCCGCTCATGATGAATAATTCAGTCTCAGTTTATGGTGGAACCTTCCCTGGGACATCTGCCCTGTCCACAAAATAAAGTTCCAGTTTTGCCCTGTAACATGGGTAGTTCAGAATCCTTCTTAGAAAACTTGGAAAATTATGTCCTGGAGACCTCCGAGTTCCTCCCAAAGGGTGCAGAACTTGTAGGAGATGTCTCCTGCCCCCCAAGTCCTTCTGAGGTGTTGCCCACTTCAGTAGGCATTGCTGTTGTGCTGACTACCTTTGCAGCTCTGGTGGAGCTTCACTCATATGTAGTCAATGATGATATTATTGTCACAGAGATTTCTAGGTTTGAGTCCAAGCCTTCTTTTGAAAGTCCAGTGCTTGAGACCACTGCTCGTGATGATTCTCTGCCCGGTTCTGGTGTTGGTCTTGTCGTAACGGACTCTGAGGTTGGCAGTTCCTCGACGTGTCCTGAGGTTCCCCTTGGGCTAGTGTACCCCGATGTGTTCTGTGAGCCAGAAAGCCCAAGTGTGTCTCGGTTGCCAGCCTGCTCAGATGCTTCCTCGGTGGAAACCTGTTCTGATGTTGCCTGCCTGCATGCCCAGAGGTGGTCTCTGAAGGCCCTGGTCTTGATGCTTGTCCTGGTAATTCTGAATCCGGAGTTGTCATTGGTTCCATAGGGGTTCTTGATAGTTCTCCGTGTGAGCCTGGTGATCGTTCTGCCCTCCTGGGATCTCTGCGGAGCTTCAAAGTGTTCTGGGAAATCCTGGGAGAAATATTTCCTGGTACCTTGGATGAGATCAGCAGTGGGTGCTTTGTGGAAAGGGACACTTCGAATGGGTATTGTGGCAGGTTTGGTATTTTTGGACGGTCCCTGGAAGGTGGTGGGCATGGCTCGGTGGGTGTCGATGGCTTCTTCTCTGGCATTCACAGTCCTGATGGGTGTTGCACTGAGACGTGTGGTACTGATGGGCATGTTTCGGTGGCTTCTCCTTCCGATGAGGTCGGTTTCGGGTGGGCTGACTCTGGAATTGTGCCTTGTCGGGCTGTCTCAACCTTCATGAGTCTTCAGGTAGAGTCTTTCGCAAATATCAGTTTAGAGGCTCGTCTGGAATCCGACCCTAGAGGAGGGGGTACTGTAATGATCCGCTCAGCTGCCTGCGCAGGCAGGCAGCTTTTTGACCACTGTTCAGGTCTGCATTCTGCAGGTCTCTGGAAGAGAGACCTTTTGTCAGTTTTGCAGCTTGCTGCTGCTGGGGAATTTGCATACGTTGGTCATGCAAATTTCCTAGCCACATCCTCTGGAGGTTTGTACTATAAATACCATGTGATATCACAGACCTGGGCTGGTCATAAGGGTTAGTCCTGTGTAACACTCCTGGAGTGTCAGCCTTGCTCATTGTTTAAAGATTAGCTTAGAGTAATTCCTGGGACTGCACTAGGCAGATTCCCTAGTGCAGTTAGGATTGCATATCTGTTTTGTTTGTCTGTTGCAATTGTTCTGTCCCAGCAGTGGTCGACAGGAAGTCGTTCTGACCTTGTTCTTGGAGTATAGCTGGAGCAGCGGTTGCTACCAGCTATCTCATCTAATCTGTCTTGCCTTGATCGCACTCGCCTTGCGCTAGTGCTGTGGATCCGTCTCTCTCACTTATTACTGTTTTCATGTATCTGTCTTGTCCGCTACGAACGCTTGCTGGAGGCTCGGTGAGTTAACCGTTAAGCAAGCGCTCGCGTCCTCTGTTTCATGTTTGTCTGTCGGTGGTTAGTTAGGCGTGCTTGTCTCCGTTGTGCTTAACACGCGGAGACCGCGCATAAACGCGTGCACTGTTGCGAATGAGTGCGGTGTTCGCGTTTAGTTAGCATTTGTTGTTTTCCTTATCTTCTCATTGTATGATTTTCTGTGCCTTTGCTACTCTCGTGTTCTGCCTTGCTGTAGCCTTGTGTCACCTCTGGCAATCGCCTCTCTGGCGATTGCGTTCCTACTTCATATCTGCTGTTGTGTATGCACCGTCGCGGGTTGACGACTAGTTTGGTGCACACACATACAATCTGTCCCTTTGCTCAATCTCATTCGCAATCGCTTCTCAGGCGATTGCGTTCTCACTCGGTTTCCTTTGTTGTGTGTCCACCATCGCAGGTTGGCGGCTAGATTGATGGACATACATACATTCCTCATCTGTGCTTATTCGGTCTTGTGTCGCTGTTAGCAACCGCCATCTCCGGCGATTGCCTTCTCACTTTATCTTCCTGGTTGTGTGTTCATCGTCGCAGGGTGGCGACTAGATTGGTGAACACACATACCCTCTGTCGCTTTGATCTCTCTCTTTCAGGGCTATCTTACCCTGCGTTTTTTCCCTTTGTGCAATTCCTGTCTTGCGTCTGTGGCAGGGCAGAGGAGCTGTTCCTCTGCACTCCACAGCTCCACCTGCCGACAGGAATTTCCCTCTACAGGTGCATTGCACCTTTTGCTGGGTTCCCTCAAATTATACGCTTGTGGAGGATTTCCGCAGTGTCAGCGCACGTCTTGTGCACTGATCACGGAGAGAATTCCACAATCGTTACAGTATGACCAGCCAAACCGAAATTCCCAGTGTAGAGGGAATTTCCGATTTGTACGATTTGGTCGAGTATGGGTCCTGTGTCTTTAAGAGCTTTAAAAGGCTAAACTCAGAGACTAAAGCGGAATTTCTCTCTGAATGTGTGAGGTTTTTCCTGAATCCCACCTTTCAGATTACTGATCCGTCCACGTTGGCTCTTCAGTTTGCCTATGTGCTCTTAAAAGGCAATTTGTTCACCTGGGCGTACAATGTGTTAAAAGACAATTCTTGGAATGATAATCTGTATCCACCCCTGTAACACTTAAGTATGGGGTGCCCCAGGGCTCAATCCTCTCTCCCCTGCTTTTCACGATTTACATGCTACCGTTGGGAAAACTAATCCAAAAACATGGCCTGACATACCACTGCTATGCAGACGACACCCAACTATATCTTTCCTTCAAGCCTGGTGTGACAGACCCAACTCTAACTATAAACGCCTGCTTACGTGAACTACAGCAATGGATGAATGACAACTGGCTGAAACTAAATGCAGACAAAACTGAAGTCCTTCTGATTGGAGGGCAGAGCATGATAACAAAACAACTTAACTTGCAGTCTTCACCACTGGGAATAGGAGGCTCGGATCTACGCAGCTCTGATCATGTGCGTAGCCTGGGAGTTCTAATTGATAGGGATTTAAACTTCAGAACTCAAATCTCTGCTGTGGTGAAATCATCCTATTTTCACCTGAAGAACATTGCAAAAATCAAGCACCTTATCCCCCCAGAAGATCTGCCAACCTTAGTCCACGCCTTCATCACATCCCGACTGGACTACTGCAATGCTCTATACACTGGCCTTCCAAAAAAGGCCTTGTACCGCCTACAGCTGATACAGAATACTGCTGCCAGACTGCTAACCAACCAACCCCGTCACTGCCACATAACGCCAGTCCTGCATTCCCTTCACTGGCTACCTATAGAATGGAGGGTCCTATTCAAGATCGGCCTACTGACATTTAAATCCCTGAATAATCTAGGCCCTGGATACATGAAAGATATGTTACAGCTGCGTAGCAATCCCCGCATTCTCAGATCCACAGGTTCTAATAATCTAGTCATACCCAGAGTCCACTTGGAAACTTTTGGTCCCAGAGCCTTCTGTCATGCTGCCCCTACGTTTTGGAACTCCTTACCTCAACAGATCAGGACAGCCCCATCCCTGGACGTGTTTAAATCCAGACTGAAAACCCACCTGTTCAGTCTGGCATTTGCAGAAATATAACTTTTGTTGTGTGAATACTTCATCCTACTAATTACTGAATCTGAGAGAGCCTAAGCGCTTTGAGTCCTATGGGAGAAAAGCGCTATAGAAATGTTATTGTATTGTATTATTGCTGTAATGGGACATCCTGGCCCGCGCAGCCGCGGGGATCCAGGCACTTCCGGGTTGCGCTCCTCGGCCGCATCTCCAGGAAAGATGGACGGACGCATGCGTCCCAAAGGACGCATGGGGCGGACGCGTACGGACGTACGTCAGACGCGTACATACACGCGTACTATTTATGCGTCCAAGCGGCAGGCGACCCGGAAATGACGCGGACAGAGGGTATTTAGGCACTTCCGGTCCGCGGCTCCACGCCGGTTATAGCGTGTGTTTGCTGGCAACAGGCTGTGTATCAGCCTGCTCTGTATTGTACCTCAGTTATTGTTAGTATTGAGTGCTCCTAGCTAGTCACTGTGTTGTACGTCCATCTGCAGCTCTGAGGGTGCTAGTTAGTCACTGTGACAAACCTGAACTTGGCCTCCTGTGTATGACCCGGCTTGCATTAGACCATCCACCTGCCTGATCCCCCAAACCTGTACGTGACCCCCAGTGTATGACCCGGCTCGAATCAGACTATCCGTTGGAGCCGCACGCCCCCTAGGTGGGACCCCGGGTCGGTGGTGACAGCTCCGTCACCCGACCGTTACAATTGTATTGTATATTGTATCAATTTCTTACATTGATCTTCTCTCACTGGTTTAAGCTGCCTTGCTTACCACCTGCTCTGTTTAGGTCTGTAGCTGTTAATGAGTCAGCTGACCTATCTCTTCTAGGCAAAACCATTCAGTATGATAATCAGTTCAATTTTTCTCTTGCCACTTCAGGTTCTCAACAGCAGACATGCAAAGTTGCTAAAAAGGGAAAAATTAAAAATTGCAAGCATCTGAATAAAACACTCCCTAATTATGTTTACAATGATGTTGCTCAGGCTCCGGGTTTTTTGCCCCAATCCAAAGCTTATGTGGATCCTATTGTGGATGAGTTGCACACACACCAATCAACTGATTCCAATAAAGAGACATCGTTGTCGGATGATTGTTCCTGCCTTTCTGGGGTAAAGCATGTGAGTCTTGACATTGTGCGATCTGAAATGAATGGGTGTACCACTGTGGTTAATTCCTGTGTGAATCCTGAAAGATTCTCTCCTGACTGTGTGCAGTTTGAATCTATGCGATCTAATGCCTGTTTCTCGGATGTTCCTGCAGATTGTGATCAGCATGAATGTGCCAGTTTTTTCAAGGATGTGTGGGACCCCTTGTCATTTAGAGACAGATCTTTAAGATCTTCCATCTGTGATCCTGCTATGGGGAAAATTCCTAAATTATGCAGCATCAAAAGTAAAATTAATATGTCTAATGAAGTTTTTCCTGATGTTGTCGCTATTTCTACTGCAAATGCGTCTTTGTCTCACCCTGTTCACACTTGTAAGGGCCCGTTGCCTGGTGACAGTTGCTCCAGTGTTTCTGTCCTGAACGCCTTACAGTCTGCCCCGCAGATCGCGGAGGTTTGCGCTATGGAAGCGTCAGTTTCACAACCTAAAGCGATTTTTGTTTCGCAAGTTTTGCGTTATGACTCCTCGGATTTGACATTGTTAGCCGAATCTAAGAGTGAGACAGCGCTTCGGTTTTGCGAATCTGATGCTGAAGCTTCTTTGCTTTGCCCAGAGAAGCTTTCCCTGAATCTGCCCTGTACCGTGAATGAAAACATGATCTCCACTCGCACTGACATTTGTGAGTCCCTTTCTTGTTCTGAGGAAAATGCTGATTCTGCACCCTGTACTCTGGATGAGTTAATATGGCCTTGTTTAGAGTCTCCTGCAGTGTCCCTAGAGGCTCGTCTAGGTATTGCTACTATACTCACCTGTTTTTCTGCAGTTTTGGAGTTGCAAGCTAGTTTGACTGCTACGCAGAATTCTGAGTGCAGAAGTTAGGGAGTCAGTGTGTGTTCCAGTAAATATTCCTGTACATTCCGCTCATGATGATGAAATGCAGTCTCAGTTTATGGTGGAACCTTCCCTGGGACATCTGCCCTGTCCACAAAATAAAGTTCCAGTTTTGCCCTGTAACATGGATAGTTCAGAATCCTTCTTAGAAAACTTGGAAAATTATGTCCTGGAGACCTCCGAGTTCCTCCCAAAAGGGTGCAGAACTTGTAGGAGATGTCTCCTGCCCCCCAAGTCCTTCTGAGGTGTTGCCCACTTCAGTAGGCATTGCTGTTGTGCTGACTACCTTTGCAGCTCTGGTGGAGCTTCACTCATATGTAGTCAATGATGATATTATTGTCACAGAGATTATTAGGTTTGAGTCCAAGCCTTCTTTTGAAAGTCCAGTGCTTGAGACCACTGCTCGTGATGATTCTCTGCCCGGTTCTGGTTTTGGTCTTGTCGTAACAGACTCTGAGGTTGGCAGTTCCTCGACGTGTCCTGAGGTTCCCCTTGGGCTAGTGTACCCCGATGTGTTCTGTGAGCCAGAAAGCCCAAGTGTGTCTCGGTTGCCAGCCTGCTCAGATGCTTCCTCGGTGGAAACCTGTTCTGATGTTGCCTGCCTGCCTGCATGCCCAGAGGTGGTCTCTGAAGGCCCTGGTCTTGCTGCTTGTCCTGGTAATTCTGAATCCGGAGTTGTCATTGGTTCCATAGGGGTTCTTGATAGTTCTCCGTGTGAGCCTGGTGATCGTTCTGCCCTCCTGGGATCTCTGCGGAGCTTCAAAGTGTTCTGGGAAATCCTGTGAGAAATATTTCCTGGTACCTTGGATGAGATCAGCAGTGGGTGCTTTGTGGAAAGGGACACTTCGAATGGGTATTGTGGCAGGTTTGGTATTTTTGGACGTTCCCTGGAAGGTGGTGGGCATGGATCGGTGGGTGTCGATGGCTTCTTCTCTGGCATTCACAGTCCTGATGGGTGTTACACTGAGACGTGTGGTACTGATGGGCATGTTTCGGTGGCTTCTCCTTCCGATGAGGTCGGTTTCGGGTGGGCTGACTCTGGAATTGTGCCTTGTCGGGCTGTCTCAACCTTCATGAGTCTTCAGTTAGAGTCTTTTGCAAATATCAGTTTAGAGGCTCGTCTGGAATCCGACCCTAGAGGAGGGGGTACTGTAATGATCCACTCAGCTGCCTGCGCAGGCAGGCAGCTTTTTGACCACTGTTCAGGTCTGCATTCTGCAGGTCTCTGGAAGAGAGACCTTTTGTCAGTTTTGCAGCTTGCTGCTGCTGGGGAATTTGCATACGTTGGTCATGCAAATTTCCTAGCCACATCCTCTGGAGGTTTGTACTATAAATACCATGTGATATCACAGACCTGGGCTGGTCATAAGGGTTAGTCCTGTGTAACACTCCTGGAGTGTCAGTGTTATGATCATGTCTGCAGCGTTTACTGCTGGCTGCAGTGGTATTGTAACCCAAGCAGTTCTGATGTCATTACATGCATTTTCTTGCATAGTTTGGTTTGCACTTAAACTAGTTGCTGATTCCATCTGCAGTCACTCTGAAATTAATGACAGTTTAACATGCTCTTGTGTAAACAAACATTGTCTGCTGCAGTGGAGGGGCAGTCCCTTTCCTGCAGGCTGCATATCATTGTCTGCCTTTTCCTGCTATCAGCCTGTGATTAATTACCATTCACTTGTGTGGGAATCTGCAGGTCTGCTCCCATTGGATGACCTCAGTATAAAGAACTGCTTCCTGCAATGTCTCATGGGCTACCATAGTCTCAGATTCTATCTGTTACTCTGCTCGTGCCCCACCTCGTTCCTGTTCCGTGTGGACTGCGCTGACTCCTGCGAAGGGGTCAGCGAGTCCTCCTAGTTCTGCTCTTGTTCTAGAAGTTGTTACTTGCTTGTCTTGTGTCATATATTGGTTCATCGCCAATATATACGCATACTTGCGCATTTTGTTATTTTCCTTGAATTCGTGTTACGTTGATACATCAGTGTCGCTGATATATACGTACACGAACTGTTTATATCCTGTGTTCCGTTAGTCAGCGTTCCAGCACGCTGAGCTAGTTATCCTGTTCCTGGTCCTGTTTGTGGATTGCGTTCATCTCTGCGAAGAGATAGCGAATCCTTCTGAGTCCTGTTCCCTGTATTACTCCAGTCTTAGTCAGAGTTCCTGCTTATGTCATATATCGGTTCATTGCCGATATATACATATGTTAGTCAGACGTTACGAATAGTTTCATTGATAGCTGTAATTGTAATACGCTAGGAAATCATACTTATTGTATATTTATCTGTGTTACGTTCATCTATCTTGATCCTGCTATTTTCTGACTATCCTGTCCTGTCTTTGTGAGGCACGCCATCGCCGCAACGCATTGGCTGCCTCATTCCAGTCTGTTTGGTTTTGGACGCTTGCTGTCGCTAAGTAGCCGCTAGCTAGCAAGCGTTCATTCTGTCTACTTGTTCTGATCTCCTCAGTCCTGGTTTATGCGCTCAGCGCTACTTTGCGCTGAGACGTTATTACGAAAGTGTTGTTTGTGGCTGTTCGGATCTGCACCGGCTCTGTGCACCACAATCTCCTATTGGAGTCAGTCCTCTCCTCCACTAAACTGGGGATATCCTGATCCCTTGTGCTGGTGTGTGTACCTCCTTCACGTCAGCTTATGTGTTGTATGCTGACTGTGGAGATTACACCTCCAAGCTTAACTTTATGGTAGCCCCATTACCAATCCCCATTGTGGGGGGGGTTCCCAGCAAAAATGACACTGTTTGTTATGGTTCCTGTTCCTTTAAGAAATTTGAGAAGCTCAATTCTGAAACAGAAAATGAGGTTTTTTTTGAATGTACCAGGTTCCTGGCCAATCCCGAGCTCCAGGCTACTCCTGTTTCAACGTGGGCCCCCCAGCTAGTTTATGTTTTATTTAAGGGAAGATTGTTTCAGTGGGCCTACGATGTCTTGGATCATACCAATTTAAAAGAGAGACCACTGGAATTTCTAGCGTTTGTGATCCATAACTGGCTGCGCAAAACCGATTTGCCTAGCCCTTTTGATAAGCTCCTGGCAGCTTGTCAATCAGCTGCTCCTTCTACTGCCTACAAAAATAATCAGCAAGCAGATAATTGTTCTGATAACTTTTCTTCTGCTAAGGCAGCAGGGTCTAAAGCCAAACGTAAACGCTCCAAAAGAAAAGCGTTACAATCAGCGGAGTCGTTGCCCTTGGCGACTGCGCATCAGATCTGTAATGAGACTCCGCCAGTAGCAGATAATGAAATTCAGTCACCATTCAGGGGAGTCAAATGGACCTATGAAACTACTAATGAACTTTCATTGCTAGCCAGGGATAATAAAAGTTCTTGTTTAAATGAATTATCTGAATATGATTATGAAGATATATTACAGAGTATTGAACAGATCAATTTATTCGTGCAGCAAGGGAAATTTGCATACACTACAGTTCAACACTTGCTACAGGTATTGGAGATCCTTAGGAATAAGAAATCGGCCAATCACCTGCTAAATAACCCAATGTATGTTTCTGCCACTAACACATTTGCAAACTATGATCAGCCGGAATGCTCAGCTGTTAAATATGCATGGGATCCTCCATTTGAGAAAGGAGAGATGGAAGCCCTGGTCTATGAATGGAAGAAAGATGCAAGTTCATTTTGTCAGTTTTACAGTGCAAAAAGTGAATTAGTATTGAATGCATGCATTAAGTCTGCCTATAACCTAATAAAAACTGGTGTGTGTGGGTATGACTTTGTGGCTCCATTGATCGATGTGTGGAGAATGATTCTGGACGATTTTTATGCGATTCAATCAGTTGATACCAGGGAAGACACACTGTCAAGTGGAGATTGTTCCACTTCCTCAGTTCCTGAGGACTCGCCTGCTTCAGCACCTTTGGCTGATTCAGCGAGTGATTCAGAGCTCCTTTTGTGTGAAATTGAAGTTCCTGTAATTCCACCCTGTACCATGGATAACTCAGTGTTACTTCCCAGTAAGACAGAAATTACTAATACTTCCTTAATCTTGCCCTGCACAAATTTCTCAGCAGAGGACTCAGAGGTCCTGCTGACTTCTGAGTCCAGCCTAGCCAGTACTCATGAGTCTTTGTTCAGTGAAACAGACACCAGAAAAATCTTGCCTGTCTCTGCAAACACTTCTGCAGAAATTACCTGTGTTAATAAAGTTCAACTCCTGTCTGATCCAGCAGATGCCAATAGATGCACTACATCAGTTTCTGCGTCCCAGCAATCCTGTCCAGAAATCTCAGAACCCCAGCATCTGAATTTTCCAATTTCACAATTGAATGGTGATTTAGATGCGCAAACATTGTGTTTTGATCTTCCTGTTTCTACACCTCACTCTAGTTTCATAAATAACTCAGAGCGTCTGCTATGTGAGTCCGAAATCGCAGAATTATTACCGTGTTCAGAAAATGTTCCAGTGAACTTGCCCTGTACCATGAATTGTGCAGTAGATCTCTCCAATGAAACTCAGGTCACAGAATCATTATGCTGTCCAGCAGGTGCTTCCATGGTTTTGCCCTGCAGTGTGGACTGTTTGGTGATCCTGTCCAGTGAAGCTGTGGTCACAGAGTCTTATGCTTCACCCAGTACTTTGGATACTTCAAACCCTCTAGCAGAACAGTCTGAGGCACTGCTTACCTCAGTTGGTGTTGCAGTAATATTCACTTGTCTAGCAGCTGTTTTGGAATTACAGTCTGCTCTAATAAAACTTGATGAATTTCTGCCCAGTGAAGCAGAAGCCATTGAAATATTGTCCTCGTCAGCAAGTGTGTTAGATACCTTGCCCTGTACACAGTCTGATTTAACCAATGTTGTTGAGTCCCTCTCCAGTGTTGTAACAGCCGAGGAACTCCAGCCCTGTCCTCTGAATGTTTCAAAAGTCTTGCCCTGTAACATGGATAATTCTGACTCGCTGGAAAAAATAATAGAAATCTCAGAATTTCAGTCCGGGTTAATGAGTGTTTCTGAAACCCAGCCCTGTATCCTGGAAAATTCTGGTTCTCTGGCCGGTGTGGCAGAAGTTCCTGAGTCCCCTTCCTGTCCAGTGAGTTACTCAGTTTTGCCTAGTTCAGTGGGGATTGCTGCACTACTGACTTGTTTTGCAGCCCTTCATGAGCTCCAATCCAGTGTATTTGATGAGTCTCTGTCTAGTCCAGAAGAAGTTATGGGAACCCTGTCTAGTTCGGTGCATACATCAGAAGATTTGTCCTGTCTTGTAAATGCCCCTGAACATGATTTGTTAATAACTTTGCTGGAATCAGAGACATCTAAGTCTGATCCTGCATTTTTTAGTGAGAATCCAGTAACTGTGAAGTCTAGTCATGATGATTTTTTTTTGCCCAGTCCTGGTTTCGGTCCTACCTTGACTGACTTTGAGGTTTGCAGTTCCTTGACATGCCCAGAAGTCTCTCTTGTGCCGGTGTGCCCAGATGTGCTTCGTATGCCAGAGTGCCCAAGTGTGTCTGTGTTGGCGTGCTCACACGCTTCCCTAGTGGAGACATGTTCTGATGTTGCCGGTTGGCCTGCATGCCCGGAGATGGTTCTGGTCCCTAAAAACCCTGATCTTGATGTTTGTCCTTGTGACCCTGACTCTAGAGTTGCCCTGGGTTCCATAGGGGTTCTTGATGGTTCTCCATGTGAGCCTAAGGGGCGTTCTGACCTGTGGGGATCTCTTTGGAGCTTCCAGGTGTTCTGGGAGATCTCTGAGGAAACTTGTCCTGGTACCTTGGACTGGTTCAACGGTGGGTTTTGTGTTGGTGGGGACAGTTCCGGTGGGCATTGCAAAGGCTTTGGCGTTTTTGGACAGTCCCGGGAAGGCGGTGGGTATCGCTCAGAGAGTTTCTGGGGGCTTTTCTCTGGAAGTCGTGGTTCTGATGGGTGTCACACTGAGGCTTGTGGTGCTGACGGGCATGGTTCTGTAGGTTCTGGTTCTGATGGGTCCAGTCTTGTGGGGACTGATTCTGGAATTTGGTCTTGCCGGGCTGTCCCGGTCATCATGAATTATCAGTCAGATTGTTTTGTTGGGAATTTCAGTTTCGAAAAGCGTCTGGTATCCGCTTTTAAGGGGGGGGGGGTAATGTTATGATCATGTCTGCAGCGTTTACTGCTGGCTGCAGTGGTATTGTAACCCAAGCAGTTCTGATGTCATTACATGCATTTTCTTGCATAGTTTGGTTTGCACTTAAACTAGTTGCTGATTCCATCTGCAGTCACTCTGAAATTAATGACAGTTTAACATGCTCTTGTGTAAACAATCATTGTCTGCTGCAGTGGAGGGGCAGTCCCTTTCCTGCAGGCTGCATATCATTGTCTGCCTTTTCCTGCTATCAGCCTGTGATTAATTACCATTCACTTGTGTGGGAATCTGCAGGTCTGCTCCCATTGGATGACCTCAGTATAAAGAACTGCTTCCTGCAATGTCTCATGGGCTACCATAGTCTCAGATTCTATCTGTTACTCTGCTCGTGCCCCACCTCGTTCCTGTTCCGTGTGGACTGCGCTGACTCCTGCGAAGGGGTCAGCGAGTCCTCCTAGTTCTGCTCTTGTTCTAGAAGTTGTTACTTGCTTGTCTTGTGTCATATATTGGTTCATCGCCAATATATACGCATACTTGCGCATTTTGTTATTTTCCTTGAATTCGTGTTACGTTGATACATCAGTGTCGCTGATATATACGTACACGAACTGTTTATATCCTGTGTTCCGTTAGTCAGCGTTCCAGCACGCTGAGCTAGTTATCCTGTTCCTGGTCCTGTTTGTGGATTGCGTTCATCTCTGCGAAGAGATAGCGAATCCTTCTGAGTCCTGTTCCCTGTATTACTCCAGTCTTAGTCAGAGTTCCTGCTTATGTCATATATCGGTTCATTGCCGATATATACATATGTTAGTCAGACGTTACGAATAGTTTCATTGATAGCTGTAATTGTAATACGCTAGGAAATCATACTTATTGTATATTTATCTGTGTTACGTTCATCTATCTTGATCCTGCTATTTTCTGACTATCCTGTCCTGTCTTTGTGAGGCACGCCATCGCCGCAACGCATTGGCTGCCTCATTCCAGTCTGTCTGGTTTTGGACGCTTGCTGTCGCTAAGTAGCCGCTAGCTAGCAAGCGTTCATTCTGTCTACTTGTTCTGATCTCCTCAGTCCTGGTTTATGCGCTCAGCGCTACTTTGCGCTGAGACGTTATTACGAAAGTGTTGTTTGTGGCTGTTCGGATCTGCACCGGCTCTGTGCACCACAATCTCCTATTGGAGTCAGTCCTCTCCTCCACTAAACTGGGGATATCCTGATCCCTTGTGCTGGTGTGTGTACCTCCTTCACGTCAGCTTATGTGTTGTATGCTGACTGTGGAGATTACACCTCCAAGCTTAACTTTATGGTAGCCCCATTACCAATCCCCATTGTGGGGGGGGGTTCCCAGCAAAAATGACACTGTTTGTTATGGTTCCTGTTCCTTTAAGAAATTTGAGAAGCTCAATTCTGAAACAGAAAATGAGGTTTTTTTTGAATGTACCAGGTTCCTGGCCAATCCCGAGCTCCAGGCTACTCCTGTTTCAACGTGGGCCCCCCAGCTAGTTTATGTTTTATTTAAGGGAAGATTGTTTCAGTGGGCCTACGATGTCTTGGATCATACCAATTTAAAAGAGAGACCACTGGAATTTCTAGCGTTTGTGATCCATAACTGGCTGCGCAAAACCGATTTGCCTAGCCCTTTTGATAAGCTCCTGGCAGCTTGTCAATCAGCTGCTCCTTCTACTGCCTACAAAAATAATCAGCAAGCAGATAATTGTTCTGATAACTTTTCTTCTGCTAAGGCAGCAGGGTCTAAAGCCAAACGTAAACGCTCCAAAAGAAAAGCGTTACAATCAGCGGAGTCGTTGCCCTTGGCGACTGCGCATCAGATCTGTAATGAGACTCCGCCAGTAGCAGATAATGGAATTCAGTCACCATTCAGGGGAGTCAAATGGACCTATGAAACTACTAATGAACTTTCATTGCTAGCCAGGGAAAATAAAAGTTCTTGTTTAAATGAATTATCTGAATATGATTATGAAGATATATTACAGAGTATTGAACAGATCAATTTATTCGTGCAGCAAGGGAAATTTGCATACACTACAGTTCAACACTTGCTACAGGTATTGGAGATCCTTAGGAATAAGAAATCGGCCAATCACCTGCTAAATAACCCAATGTATGTTTCTGCCACTAACACATTTGCAAACTATGATCAGCCGGAATGCTCAGCTGTTAAATATGCATGGGATCCTCCATTTGAGAAAGGAGAGATGGAAGCCCTGGTCTATGAATGGAAGAAAGATGCAAGTTCATTTTGTCAGTTTTACAGTGCAAAAAGTGAATTAGTATTGAATGCATGCATTAAGTCTGCCTATAACCTAATAAAAACTGGTGTGTGTGGGTATGACTTTGTGGCTCCATTGATCGATGTGTGGAGAATGATTCTGGACGATTTTTATGCGATTCAATCAGTTGATACCAGGGAAGACACACTGTCAAGTGGAGATTGTTCCACTTCCTCAGTTCCTGAGGACTCGCCTGCTTCAGCACCTTTGGCTGATTCAGCGAGTGATTCAGAGCTCCTTTTGTGTGAAATTGAAGTTCCTGTAATTCCACCCTGTACCATGGATAACTCAGTGTTACTTCCCAGTAAGACAGAAATTACTAATACTTCCTTAATCTTGCCCTGCACAAATTTCTCAGCAGAGGACCCAGAGGTCCTGCTGACTTCTGAGTCCAGCCTAGCCAGTACTCATGAGTCTTTGTTCAGTGAAACAGACACCAGAAAAATCTTGCCTGTCTCTGCAAACACTTCTGCAGAAATTACCTGTGTTAATAAAGTTCAACTCCTGTCTGATCCAGCAGATGCCAATAGATGCACTACATCAGTTTCTGAGTCCCAGCAATCCTGTCCAGAAATCTCAGAACCCCAGCATCTGAATTTTCCAATTTCACAATTGAATGGTGATTTAGATGCGCAAACATTGTGTTTTGATCTTCCTGTTTCTACACCTCACTCTAGTTTCATAAATAACTCAGAGGATCTGCTATGTGAGTCCGAAATCGCAGAATTATTACCGTGTTCAGAAAATGTTCCAGTGAACTTGCCCTGTACCATGAATTGTGCAGTAGATCTCTCCAATGAAACTCAGGTCACAGAATCATTATGCTGTCCAGCAGGTGCTTCCATGGTTTTGCCCTGCAGTGTGGACTGTTTGGTGATCCTGTCCAGTGAAGCTGTGGTCACAGAGTCTTATGCTTCACCCAGTACTTTGGATACTTCAAACCCTCTAGCAGAACAGTCTGAGGCACTGCTTACCTCAGTTGGTGTTGCAGTAATATTCACTTGTCTAGCAGCTGTTTTGGAATTACAGTCTGCTCTAATAAAACTTGATGAATTTCTGCCCAGTGAAGCAGAAGCCATTGAAATATTGTCCTCGTCAGCAAGTGTGTTAGATACCTTGCCCTGTACACAGTCTGATTTAACCAATGTTGTTGAGTCCCTCTCCAGTGTTGTAACAGCCGAGGAACTCCAGCCCTGTCCTCTGAATGTTTCAAAAGTCTTGCCCTGTAACATGGATAATTCTGACTCGCTGGAAAAAATAATAGAAATCTCAGAATTTCAGTCCGGGTTAATGAGTGTTTCTGAAACCCAGCCCTGTATCCTGGAAAATTCTGGTTCTCTGGCCGGTGTGGCAGAAGTTCCTGAGTCCCCTTCCTGTCCAGTGAGTTACTCAGTTTTGCCTAGTTCAGTGGGGATTGCTGCACTACTGACTTGTTTTGCAGCCCTTCATGAGCTCCAATCCAGTGTATTTGATGAGTCTCTGTCTAGTCCAGAAGAAGTTATGGGAACCCTGTCTAGTTCGGTGCATACATCAGAAGATTTGTCCTGTCTTGTAAATGCCCCTGAACATGATTTGTTAATAACTTTGCTGGAATCAGAGACATCTAAGTCTGATCCTGCATTTTTTAGTGAGAATCCAGTAACTGTGAAGTCTAGTCATGATGATTTTTTTTTGCCCAGTCCTGGTTTCGGTCCTACCTTGACTGACTTTGAGGTTTGCAGTTCCTTGACATGCCCAGAAGTCTCTCTTGTGCCGGTGTGCCCAGATGTGCTTCGTATGCCAGAGTGCCCAAGTGTGTCTGTGTTGGCGTGCTCACACGCTTCCCTAGTGGAGACATGTTCTGATGTTGCCGGTTGGCCTGCATGCCCGGAGATGGTTCTGGTCCCTAAAAACCCTGATCTTGATGTTTGTCCTTGTGACCCTGACTCTAGAGTTGCCCTGGGTTCCATAGGGGTTCTTGATGGTTCTCCATGTGAGCCTAAGGGGCGTTCTGACCTGTGGGGATCTCTTTGGAGCTTCCAGGTGTTCTGGGAGATCTCTGAGGAAACTTGTCCTGGTACCTTGGACTGGTTCAACGGTGGGTTTTGTGTTGGTGGGGACAGTTCCGGTGGGCATTGCAAAGGCTTTGGCGTTTTTGGACAGTCCCGGGAAGGCGGTGGGTATCGCTCAGAGAGTTTCTGGGGGCTTTTCTCTGGAAGTCGTGGTTCTGATGGGTGTCACACTGAGGCTTGTGGTGCTGACGGGCATGGTTCTATAGGTTCTGGTTCTGATGGGTCCAGTCTTGTGGGGACTGATTCTGGAATTTGGTCTTGCCGGGCTGTCCCGGTCATCATGAATTATCAGTCAGATTGTTTTGTTGGGAATTTCAGTTTCGAAAAGCGTCTGGTATCCGCTTTTAAGGGGGGGGGGGTAATGTTATGATCATGTCTGCAGCGTTTACTGCTGGCTGCAGTGGTATTGTAACCCAAGCAGTTCTGATGTCATTACATGCATTTTCTTGCATAGTTTGGTTTGCACTTAAACTAGTTGCTGATTCCATCTGCAGTCACTCTGAAATTAATGACAGTTTAACATGCTCTTGTGTAAACAAACATTGTCTGCTGCAGTGGAGGGGCAGTCCCTTTCCTGCAGGCTGCATATCATTGTCTGCCTTTTCCTGCTATCAGCCTGTGATTAATTACCATTCACTTGTGTGGGAATCTGCAGGTCTGCTCCCATTGGATGACCTCAGTATAAAGAACTGCTTCCTGCAATGTCTCATGGGCTACCATAGTCTCAGATTCTATCTGTTACTCTGCTCGTGCCCCACCTCGTTCCTGTTCCGTGTGAACTGCGCTGACTCCTGCGGAGGGGTCAGCGAGTCCTCCTAGTTCTGCTCTTGTTCTAGAAGTTGTTACTTGCTTGTCTTGTATCATATATTGGTTCATCGCCAATATATACGCATACTTGCGCATTTTGTTATTTTCCTTGAATTCGTGTTACGTTGATACATCAGTGTCGCTGATATATACGTACACAAACTGTTTATATCCTGTGTTCCGTTAGTCAGCGTTCCAGCACGCTGAGCTAGTTATCCTGTTCCTGGTCCTGTTTGTGGATTGCGTTCATCTCTGCGAAGAGATAGCGAATCCTTCTGAGTCCTGTTCCCTGTATTACTCCAGTCTTAGTCAGAGTTCCTGCTTATGTCATATATCGGTTCATTGCCGATATATACATATGTTAGTCAGACGTTACGAATAGTTTCATTGATAGCTGTAATTGTAATACGCTAGGAAATCATACTTATTGTATATTTATCTGTGTTACGTTCATCTATCTTGATCCTGCTATTTTCTGACTATCCTGTCCTGTCTTTGTGAGGCACGCCATCGCCGCAACGCATTGGCTGCCTCATTCCAGTCTGTCTGGTTTTGGACGCTTGCTGTCGCTAAGTAGCCGCTAGCTAGCAAGCGTTCATTCTGTCTACTTGTTCTGATCTCCTCAGTCTTGGTTTATGCGCTCAGCGCTACTTTGCGCTGAGACGTTATTACGAAAGTGTTGTTTGTGGCTGTTCGGATCTGCACCGGCTCTGTGCACCACAATCTCCTATTGGAGTCAGTCCTCTCCTCCACTAAACTGGGGATATCCTGATCCCTTGTGCTGGTGTGTGTACCTCCTTCACGTCAGCTTATGTGTTGTATGCTGACTGTGGAGATTACACCTCCAAGCTTAACAGTCAGCCTTGCTCATTGTTTAAAGATTAGCTTAGAGTAATTCCTGGGACTGCACTAGGCAGATTCCCTAGTGCAGTTAGGATTGCATATCTGTTTTGTTTGTCTGTTGCGATTGTTCTGTCCCAGCAGTGGTCGACAGGAAGTCGTTCTGACCTTGTTCTTGGAGTATAGAGCAGCGGTTGCTACCAGCTATCTCATCTAATCTGTCTTGCCTGGATCGCACTCGCCTTGCGCTAGTGCTGTGGATCCGTCTCTCTCACTTATTCCTGTTTTCATGTATCTGTCTTGTCCGCTACGAACGCTTGCTGGAGGCTCGGTGAGGTAACCGTTAAGCAAGCGCTCACGTCCTCTGTTTCATGTTTGTCTGTCGGTGGTTAGTTAGGCGTGCTTGTCTCTGTTGTGCTTAACACGCGGAGACCGCGCATAAACACGTGCACTGTTGCGAATGAGTGCGGTGTTCGCGTTTAGTTAGCGTTTGTTGTTTTCCTTATCTTCTCATTGTATGATTTTCTGTGCCTTTGCTACTCTCGTGCTCTGCCTTGCTGTAGCCTTGTGTCACCTCCGGCAATCGCCTCTCTCGCGATTGCGTTCCTACTTCATATCTGCTGTTGTGTATGCACCGTCGCGGGTTAGCGACTAGTTTGGTGCACACACATACAATCTGTCCCTTTGCTCAATCTCATTCGCAATCGCTTCTCAGGCGATTGCGTTCTCACTCGGTTTCCTTTGTTGTGTGTCCGCCGTCGCAGGTTGGCGGCTAGATTGGTGGACATACATACATTCCTCATCTGTGCTTATTCGGTCTTGTGTCGCTGTTAGCAACCGCCATCTCCGGCGATTGCCTTCTCACTTTATCTTCCTGGTTGTGTGTTCATCGTCGCAGGGTGGCGACTAGATTGGTTAACACACATACCCTCTGTCGCTTTGATCTCTCTCTTTCAGGGCTATCTTGCCCTGCGTTTCTTCCCTTTGTGCAATTCCTGTCTTGCGTCTGTGGCAGGGCAGAGGAGCTGTTCCTCTGCACTCCACAGCTCCACCTGCCGACAGGAATTTCCCTCTACAGGTGCATTGCACCTTTTGCTGGGTTCCCTCAAATTATACGCTTGTGGAGGATTTCCGCAGTGTCAGCGCACGTCTTGTGCGCTGATCACGGAGATAATTCCACAATCGTTACAGGTCCCGTGTGTTAAAGCTAATTAAAACTGTTAAAAACAGTGGGGTAGAGATTTACAAACAAAAATATAATAATAAATAATATATGTATAATGCAGGATAGCCAGGGACAACTAATATAACATACAAGAATAATTCATTATCCAGAAACCTCAGGTATATGTAAACAAATCAATAAAGTGCTGTACCATGCTGAAATTCAAGTAAAAAATAATTAAGTAAAATTGCTGCTAATGCAAGATAACTAGATGCTCACCCCAAAAAGTTAAGGAAGATAGTGTCCCAGTACAACCGCTCTGTTTCCCATTCCCAAAACTAATTAAAAAATATATTGTGTGTACATAGCTTAATAGTGCTTGTACAGTGTCCTCTTCTTTGTCATGTTTTCCTGCTTGTTTGTCTCAACTTTGTAATTTGTGTGCCCTATATGAGTTAATTTACAGCACACTACAAAGATAACACTCAATAAATGCATACATCAACAAATTATAAATAACTTCATAAACAAGAAAATTTATACACACAAGCAAATTAATTAATTAATTTATTATGGACAGTTTTTTAACGCAAAACCCGGGTACTGTTGCATAAATAGTATTCCAGAAGATAAAAAAGTAGTCACAACTAATCACAAGAAAGACAAGTGAACTAAATGTTCTAAATGAAAAATTCCCATCATCAAAATCAACAAGACACAGACGGTGTGAAGATCAATAAGGTGTGATAAAGTACCTATCCAATCGTGGAGCGCTGTGCAAGACCACCCAAACAGTCCAATAACGAATCACATTGATTTATTTAAAATCAACAAGACATTAGTAAGGTAAGGTAAAAACACAATTGCTGTTAAAAGCTCCAGAGATACTGTATAAAAAAATAATGAGTTTAATATTTCCTAAGAGCAGCAATACTTGTTTTTACTGTGCCCATTTGGTACTTTAAAACCCTCTTCTGATCTATGTCTATGTATCTATTATACTAGTCCCTGTCCAAGGGGTGAATGAAGAAAGAGTTACAATATCAGCTGGGATAATTTTTTACATAAAACTGTAGTATCTGCTGTTTGGATCTGATGTGAAATTCTCATTAGCAATAATTATATACCTAGTCTATGTTCAGTATCAAATAGATTCATCAAGTCCTTATAAATATTGTGACAATAATTACTTTAATTGTAGTTTTACTGAGAATAGATGTTCAGAAAACATAATTACACAACTGTTTATTGATACAGGCATCGGATCAGTACTCCTGAAATACAGCATATACAGTAACATGATATATATATATTTGATTATCTTACCTTGAAGAAGCCTTTACAACCCTCACATGTCCTAACACCATAGTGTTGACAGGCTGCATTATCTCCACATACTGCACAGGATCCTTCCCCAGTTGATGAGTTTCTGATGGGTGGTGATAGAGCATTGGTCTCACCCACCAGGCTAAGAGCTTGGCCAGTGAGTGGGGAAAATACTAAATCTGACATCTTGGCCATGGACAGATTAAATGACAAGGAGTCCACTAGCTGTGCTGAGTCTCTCTGAATGCCTGTTTGTATGTTATGGGTAGATTCACAGCAAGCTTGGGGGTTAAACTGTGAGTTATGTGGAGGAGAATTCCTAAAGCATAAAACTGGAAAACATGGAGAAAAAGTTCTATGTGAGGTTTCCATCAAAGTACCTGGAGTCATAGATGAAAGAGTACTTGGCAAGGCCTGAGTATCTTCCCAACGTGGTGACTTTTGAATTGAATATATTGGCGTAGTTGGTGTAGATGGTGGAGATGGTTTAAAATACATTGAAGTGCTTGGAGTAATATCGCCTAATTGATGAGAAGCTGAAGTCTGAAAAAAGGCTTCTTGGGGTTTGTCCATTTTTATAAGCGACTTCTGTTTCGATGTTTGTATTTGAAACAAGCAAGATGGTTTAAGTTCGTGGCTTCCTGAATATCCTTCAACAAAAGTACTAAAACTTGGCAAAGATGCAGTGGCTGAAGCAGTAATCTCTGTGCTGGTCAATTCCATATTATATTTTGAACTAGAAGAATTCATGATTTGAGTACTAATATTGGAGGGGTGTCCACAAGGCTGAGTAATGTAGGCAGAGTCAGGAGGTACTGTATTATATTGTATACAGGGCATGTCTGTACAGAAGATACAATAAACACAAAAAAAGTATTCATAAGTTCTTATTTATCTACTTCATGATAAAGCTAACAGAAGTAAGCCAAATCCATATGACCTTTTTATACAGGTCCTTCTCAAAAAATTAGCATATTGTGATAAAGTTCATTATTTTCTGTAATGTACTGATAAACATTAGACTTTCATATATTTTAGATTCATTACACACCAGTGTTCTCCCCAGGCTCTTTTAGCAGGGTGCTCCACCAGGCTAGTTTTGGTGAGCACCCGGCTGTTATCAGCTCACCTCCACCTATGCTGTAAGCAGAGTTGAGCGCAGAAGCACAGGCCCTGCATTCTCTCATCTCGCCCCACCCGGCTACTTTTTCATGCCACCCGGCTGGAAAAAAATTATGGGGAGAACACTGACTGAAGTAGTTCAAGCCTTTTATTGTTTTAATATTGATGATTTTGGCATACAGCTCATGAAAACCCAAAATTCCTATCTCAAAAAATTAGCATATCATGAAAAGGTTGTCTAAACGAGCTATTAACCTAATCATCTGAATCAACTAATTAACTCTAAACACCTGAAAAAGATTCCTGAGGCTTTTAAAAAACTCCCAGCCTGGTTCATTACTCAAAACCGCAATCATGGGTAAGACTGCCGACCTGACTGCTGTCCAGAAGGCCATCATTGACACCCTCAAGCAAGAGGGTAAAACACAGAAATAAATTTCTGAACGAATAGGCTGTTCCCAGAGTGCTGTATCAAGGCACCTCAGTGGGAAGTCTGTAGGAAGGAAAAAGTGTGGCAGAAAACGCTGCACAACGAGAAGAGGTGATGGGACCCTAAGGAAGATTGTGGAGAAGGACCGATTCCAGACCTTGGGGGACCTGCAGAAGCAGAAGACTGAGTCTGGAGTAGAAACATCCAGAGCCACCATGTACAGGCGTGTGCAGGAAATGGGCTACAGGTGCTGCATTCCCCAGGTCAAGCCAACTTTGAACCAGAAACAGTGGCAGAAGCGCCTGACCTGGGCTACAGAGAAGCAGCACTGGACTGTTGCTCAGTGTTCCAAAGTACTTTTTTCGGATGAAAGCAACTTTTGCATGTCATTCGGAAATCAAGGTGCCAGAGTCTGGAGGAAGACTGGGGAGAGGGAAATGCCAAAATGCCTGAAGTCCAGTGTCAAGTACCCACAGTCAGTGATGGTCTGGGGTGCCATGTCAGCTGCTGGTGTTGGTCCACTGTGTTTTATCGAGGGCAGGGTCAATGCAGCTAGCTATCAGGAGATTTTGGAGCACTTCATGCTTCCATCTGCTGAAAAGCTTTATGGAGATGAAGATTTCATTTTTCAGCACGACCTGGCACCTGCTCACAGTGCCAAAACCACTGGTAAATGGTTTACTGACCATGGTATTACTGTGCTAAATTGGCCTGCCAACTCTCCTGACCCCATAGAGAATCTGTGGGATATTGTGAAGAGGAAGTTGAGAGACGCAAGACCCAACACTCTGGATGAGCTTAATGCCGCTATCGAAGCATCCTGGGCCTCCATAACACCTGAGCAGTGCCACAGGCTGATTGCCTCCATGCCATGCCGCATTGAAGCAGTCATTTCTGCAAAAGGATTCCCGACCAAGTATTGAGTGCATAACTGAACATAATTATTTGAAGGTTGACTTTTTTGTTTTAAAAACACTTATTTTATTGGTTGGATGAAATATGCTAATTTTTTGAGATAGGAATTTTGGGTTTTCATAAGCTGTATGCCAAAATCGTCAATATTAAAACAATAAAAGGCTTGAACTACTTCAGTTGTGTGTAATGAATCTAAAATATATGCAAGTCTAATGTTTATCAGTACATTACAGAAAATAATGAACTTTATCACAATATGCTAATTTTTTGAGAAGGACCTGTATAACATAAGAATATTTTTCATGCTAACCCAAGCGGCTTTCTCATTTCATATGACTGAAGGAAAACTCCCCATCTTTTAAGTATATGTTAGGTTTTAAGATGAGTCACTCCAGGCGTTAATGTATCTAGACCTAAAATTACATATAAAGAAGGAAGAGCTATGCTCATCCTGCTTAGAGACCACGATTTTAATGGAAAAAGAAAGCAAATGCCGAGGGGAGTGGTAAATTTACATACAAACTATTGTTAACCCTCTGCACTCAAGATACTCACAGTAAGCTGGAACACTAGTAGCATTAAAAACAACGAGGTTGCAAAATGATGTAGTTGCAGAAAGGAGACATTCGCTTCCAAAATGAATTGCATGCAAAAGCATTGTGTACTAAACACTTTCACCAGCAATGAGGTTTCCCCTATACAAGTCAACAAGCAAGCAAACAATTCATTCTCATAACCCGGGATTCATGCTGAGGCACTGTTTTAGACTGTTTATAAGCAGTCCTTCTTTATAGTAACCAAGATGGCGCCTGACTGGTAGCCACGGCCACAGGGCTCCGGCTAAATCTATCTTTTTACCACCTTTCCCCCCTGGACTCATGGCCATGACTGCGTGGGTGGTCTCCCTCCAGCTCCGCCACACCAACGGAGGATGGGGGACACTCTGGCTCCCCGGACTCCAGCGACAGGGCACACTTGCGGGGTTTCGGCTCACCACGTGGTCGGCTTAGCTGTTGGCTCACGTGGTGCCGGCCCCAGCCGCTCCGTGTCGCTCCACCGCTGCCACTTCGCCGCCACCATCCGGGTCTCCTCACTCGCGCTGCCTGGGCGCTCCGATGAGCAGGTCTCCGCCGGCGCTGATCCACCACTTCATCGCCGCTGCACAGGGACATCGCTCACACTGCCTGCGGGAGGGTTCCACGCTGCTGC
Organism: Hyperolius riggenbachi; assembly: GCF_040937935.1. NCBI lineage: Eukaryota > Metazoa > Chordata > Amphibia > Anura > Hyperoliidae > Hyperolius > Hyperolius riggenbachi. The sequence continues at coordinate 186,749,499 of NC_090650.1, read as the reverse complement.
GGCTTCACCACCGGCCATTCCTGATCTCCCCTCTGCTGCCCGCTTCACCACCGGCCACTCCGATCTCCTCTCTGCTGCCCACGTCACCACCGCTGCCTGGACCACTGCAGACACACGGTCCTCCTGCCGCTGATCCAGCACTCCACCACTGTGACTGGGACACCGTGCAGCCTGGAGACGTGATCTTGGATGACCCACGTGGCTTCCACACCGCCGCTGCCTAGGGAACCAGGACGCATCCATTAAAGGTACAGGGCCTGCTCCGACACCGCTGCCACAGCTGCCTGCACACACTGCTGCCACTACACACCAGGCCACCTCGCCTGCCAGCACACCATCCAAGAGCCTTCGGCTGGGAGCCATCTCTGTCCCTGCTAGGCTGCCTGGGACCCGGCCCTTTTGCTCTTTAGCCAACTAGCAGCTCCTTGTTTTGACTGCTGCCAGGACCCGCTACATGCACCCAAGGGGGTAAGGACAGGACCAGGACACTAAACAGCCAGATTCCATCGGCATCCAAGGGGACTTTCTTCACTTTTTTCACCTCTCCCCTATCTTTCCTCCATCTCTTTCCCTGGGTCAGACCGTGGGGCATCTGATTCAAAATATCGCTACAAAAGCGTTTTGAGTGCCTAGATGGCAGCGGATTACCCCCCTGGTCCTTCCCCTGGGCCCACCTTATATGTATCTTCCTGTCTATGCCTATGTATGCAATGTACCACTGTATATATGTATGCATCTACTGTATGTGTCTGCATGTACCTGTATATACTCTGTAACTATTGCCTATCTACTGTAACCACTGTATGCACTTTTATGTGATTATACCATCACCGACCCTGCTTGTGCCAAAACCAATTCTGGGTACAACAGACTGCTGTACTTGGCGAAATAAACATGATTCTGATTCTGATTCTGATTATATTAGGGATGGGACGAATCCACAATTTCTTCGAATCGGAATCCGAATCTAAAAAGGTTCTTGAATATCTCAAACCTTTCAAATCACGAATCTAACTAATCCTGCACATAAGAATTGTTGCGATCCGTGGTATAATTGCCTGCAGTATAGGTACCCAGGCATAGGTACCCACAGTATAGGTAGCTAGGTAAAGGTGCCTTCAATATAAGTAGCTTTCAGTATAGGTAGCAAGGAATAGGGGCCTTCAGTATAGGTAGCAAGGTACGTGTGCCTTCAGTATAGGTAGCAAGGTATATGTGCTTTCAGTATACGTAGCAGGGTATATTGCCTTCAGTATAGGTAGGTAGGTAGGTAGATAAAGGGGCCTTTAGTATAGGTAGGTAGGTAAAGGGGTCTTCAGTATAGGTAGCAGGGTATACAGCCTTCAGTATAGGTAGGTAGGTATAGGGGCCTTCAGTATAGGTAGCAGGGTATAGGGCCTTCAGTATAGGTAGGTAGGTAGGTAGGTAGGTAGGTAGGTATAGGGGCCTTCAGTATAGGTAGCAGGGTATAGGGCCTTCAGTGTAGGTAGGTGGGTAGGTATAGGGGCCTTCAGTATAGGTAGCAGGGTATAGGGCCTTCAGTGTAGTTAGGTAGGTAGGTAGGTAAAGGGGCCTTCAGTATAGGTAGGTAGGTAAAGGGGTCTTCAGTATAGGTAGCAGGGTATAGGGCCTTCATTATAGTTAGGTAGGTTGGTATAGGGGCCTTCAGTATAGGAAACAGGGTATAGGGCCTTCAGTATAGGTAGCAGGGTATAGGGCCTTCAGTGTAGGTAGGTAGGTAGGTAGGTAGGTAGGTAAAGGGGCCTTCAGTATAGGTAGGTAGGTAAAGGGGTCTTCAGTATAGGTAGCAGGGTATAGGGCCTTCATTATAGGTAGGTAGGTAGGTTGGTATAGGGGCCTTCAGTATAGGAAACAGGGTATAGGGCCTTCAGTATAGGTAGCAGGGTATAGGGCCTTCAGTGTAGATAGGTAGGTAGGTAAAGGGACCTTCAGTATAGGTAGGTAGGTAAAGGGGTCTTCAGTATAGGTAACAGGGTATAGGGCCTTCAGTATACGTAGGTTGGTATAGGGGCCTTCAGCACAGGAAGCAGGCTATAGAGCCTTCAGTATAGGTAGGTAGGTAGGTAAAGGGGCCTTCAGTATAGGTAGGTAGGTAGGTAAAGGGGCCTTAAGTATAGATAGCAGGGTATAGGGGCCTTCACATACACTGTGCTGTGCCCCGTGCTCCAACCCCCCCCCCCCCCCCCCGTGCTCCTCTGACCCACCGCGGCCTCCTCCTCTGCTCGCCCCCCCCCTGCATAAATAAGTTCCCGCTCACCTTCCACTGGAGCACAGAGCGGCAGACTTCTTGTTTACTTCCCTGTTCCCCCTAGTGGCTGGACCGGCTTTTACTGATGACGTAATACTAAAAGCCGGTCACTAGGGGGAACAAGGAAGTCAGCAAGAGGTCTGCCGCTCTGCACTCCGCTCTGTATAGGTGAGCGGATACTTCTTAACTATGTGGGGGCGCGAACGGAGAAGGTGCAGGGGGATGGAGGAGGTAGAGTGCAAGCAGGGGCAGCGGCGGATGCGCGGGGACGCAGCATCGGGATTCGGCGGATTCGGCGAGCGGTAAATGGCGTCAGGATTTGAATCCACAAACCCCGAATATTCCAAATATTTAAGGGATTTGTGGATTCGCCGGATTTGTCGTCCCATCACTGGTTTATATGTACATGTGTGTGTTCCCTAGAATGGTAGAACCTGACAGTGCCTCAGCATAAATTTCAGGTTATGAGCATAAAATGTTTGCTTGGACGTGCCAATATAGAGCAACATATAAGATAAAGTGCTTACAGATGGGAATATGAGATGTGGAGAAGAACTTAGGAATACTGGTTGGTACCAAGTTAAACAACCATATTCAATGGTATGTCTGTATGGCAGGAGACATTGGCAGTGCTTCTAGACAGAGGCTGCACCAGAATTACCTTTCTGCCTGTCGCCATAATGTCAGCCAGTTGAGGGTCTAAGTGTTTGACTCTGAACCCCGCCACGGAGGGGGGTGATAGGGTCAAACAATTATTGAGACGGGAGCTATTTTGGATCAGGAAGCTGGATGCCCTTGGTCCTGGGCCTCTCAACCGGGAGTGCGAGTTGGATCCATGTGTTTAAAGATAGATGTCTTGTTGATAATAATTTGGTCTGGACGCCTGGAGTCTTCTTCTTGGGTCGGTTTTGTTTAATTTTTTCCTGATCCTCCCCGACCGGCTGCCGCATATTGGTGGGCGCCGGTCGGGAGGGAGAGGGGTATATATATATATATATATATATATATATATATATATATATATATATATATATATATATATATATTTAAATTTTTCATTTTGTTGGCTATCCAGAACTGGCCGCCGCTGGTATGCGGCCACCAGTCCGGGTGAGCCTTCAAATATTTTGTGGTTGTTTTGTTGTTTACCTATTTCTCTCCCGACTGGCCGCCATATGTGGATGCCAATCGGGATAGGATTGGTATTTTTATGTTCTCGCCAGCCCAGACTGGCCGCCGCATTTGGCGGATGCCAGTCTGGGAGGGCGAGATGTTATTATTTTGTTTGGTTTTTTTTGTGACATTCGTTGTCTGGCCGCCGCTTTGAGTGACCGCCAGACACCGAGCGCAAGTTTTTATTTTTTTCGTAAATTATTTTTCCTATTCTGCATTGTTTTTATTCAACCCATTAAGAGTTAGGAGCATGTACACTTTTTTTGCCTGAAAAGGCAAGTTTTATGTGTGATCGGTATAGGCGATTGGATTGGAACGTTTATGTCTTAGACGATTTACTCTTCTATTTTATGCGTACGTTTTTATGCATACATGCGGATTCTCAATGCGGATTTCCGCTTGCGGCAGTTATATGATGTTTTTTCATTCAGGACATGCTCTGCCCTTATTGGTCTGTGCTCCAGCGGCCATTTTAAAATCATTGGAGCATAAAAATAGATGCAGTTCCCCATCAGGCCCTCCACCAGATGGGAGGGTTTACATGTAGGAACTTAGCCTGAATGATTGACGACAGGGCGTCCAGACCATTTTGATTGGCTCCCTAGTGGAGCAAGCAATATTTAAAGCCGATTGAAGTTGTATGTATTTAGAGGGCTTGTCAGCTTGAGAAAGAGAGGAGGCTCCTCTCGAAACGTTGCACAGACTTGCCCTTTTTTATGTCTTTTGATGCTTTAAACAAATAAAGAGCTTGCAATACGTTTGAAGACGGTGCTTGGTCTCTTCTCTTGGAGTTTCAGAATTAACTACCTGCATAGATGTGCAGAGCTCATAAAACGGGCAAATTACACAACTTGCATTCAAAACAGGTACAGGCATTCAAAACAGGTACAGCAAAGGAGGGTGTTAGCTTCAGCAAAAATAATATGTGCACAAATCAGTGGTGCTCATCTGAGCTAGGATATCCGAGATACTCGGATATCCTAGCTCTTTTTTCACTATTCGAGCTCGAATACCGAGCTCAAATAGTATTAGCTATCCGGGCTGTGCTATCCGAGCGCACTCAGATAGCAAGCAGCTATCCGGAGATATCCTAGCTATCCAAGCTCGGATAGCGTCACCAGCTCGGATAGCGTCACGTCTGACGTCACCTCGAGTCCTCACAAGCGAATCAGAGGGTTCCCAGCCCTCTGACTGCAGCCAATCACAGAGGGGGAGCCTGGCCAAGCCCCCCTCTATAAATAGCGGACGCCATCTTGCCTCACTCGTCCTGCTTGCGACTTACTGACTGATTGTACTGAAAGATTGCTCCAGTGCATTTATATTGTTCTAAACCAAGCGTTTTTACACTCCAACACTTGATATTCAACTGTATTGCTTTGTATTGTAGATAGATTGTATTTTAGGCAGTTTAGTTTGTGTGATTAGGGACTAGGGAGGCAGCCAGCAGCTAGGCCCTGTGCCTAGGCAAGGCAGCCTGCCCTGCTCTGTGCTCTAGTCTCTAGTTACCTGTGCTCTCACCTGTCCTACTCTACTGTACTACTACTTCTGTGTTAGATAGATTTGTACTATTTTGTAGTTAGCAAGGCCCAGCTTTACTGCTATACCTGTCCTGTATCCGCTATCTGTAATCTAGTCACACCTGTTCTATTATTTAGCTAGATTCTTCTATTGTTTAGTTAGTAGTACTGTAGTGTAGTCTAGTCTGTGTATAGGGACCGCACGTCACCGCGTTACCTAAGGTCTTTGTGTGCGCAGTGCACGTCTGCGCTGTCCGCACCCTCTCGTTAGTGCTACACCCGTCCTATTGTTTATATTACTTCTATTGTGTATTCGCTGACTATACTGTACTGTAGTCTGTGTATAGGGACACCGTCAGTCAGCGTCAGCTAGGGTCTTTGTGTGTGCAGTGCATGTTTGCGCTGTCCACACCCTCTCGTTAGTGCTACACCCATCCTATTGTTTATATTACTTCTATTGTGTATTCGCTGACTATACTGTACTGTAGTCTGTGTATAGGGACACCGTCAGTCAGCGTAAGCTAGGGTCTTTGTGTGCGCAGTGCACGTCTGCGCTGTCCGCACCCTCTCGTTAGTGCTACACCCGTCCTATTGTTTATATTACTTATATTGTGTATTCGCTGAATTGTACTGTAGTCTGTGTATAGGGACACTGTCAGTCAGCGTCAGCTAGGGTCTTTGTGTGCGCACTGCGCACTCTCTCGTTAGCGCTACACCGATCTCTGCTGTAGAGTACACCTGTCCGTCACCTCACACACCCATCACCACCAGTCCCACCCCATTAAAGTACCCCACTTGTCCCACCCGCCTTTACATACATAAGGTTTTTTTTTTCATTTGTATAATATTAAAAAATACGATGTCTGGCACTGGCAGCCGCGGTTTGGGCAGGGGCAGCAAGGGCATTGCCTAGAGAGGAGGTTGTGGGCGTGGCAGCCGCGCCACCACCACCATGCGCAGTTCTGCGTCTGCACCAGTGGCTATTCCGCCATTAGCCACTGGCCGTGGACGCCTTGGCCGCCCAACAGCTGGGAGTCACGCTGAAGAGACACAGCAGCAGCAGCGTGTGGCGCAGATGTTCCTCCCACCGCCAGGTCGTAGCTGTCCTATTGAGGAGAAGGACGCAGACTCTGTGGTGGAACTGATGGTGGATGAGCAGGCCACCATTAGCTCTGGAACCGAGTCCTCCACCCCCGCCACAACTCCTGTTCGCAAGAGCAGCAGCAGCAGCCGACCAGCACTGCCTGGGGAGGAGGAGGAGGAGTGCAGTTCTCCAGCCCCAGCGGGCGACACCAGCACCCTGTCACTCAGCACCTTCTTATCCCCAAGCACGGCGGGGTTATGGAGTGCTGTTGCGGCAGAATTGGAGGAGGAAGGAATGCTCATGGGCACTTTGGGGGATGATGCTTTGGACAGTCAGAAAGTGGTGACTGTCCATCCGCCCATGCATGCAGAAGGGGAGTTTGTGGGATCCCAGCAGGACATGTTTGCGGAGGGGGAGGATGATGATGACAGGGTGAAGGACAGAGACTGGGTGCCAGGTCCGGGGAGTGGGGATGTCATCAGCTCTGAGGAGGAGGATGAGGATGCATCTGTGGGCCTTGCTAGAAGGATCAGCATCGCAGGCATGGACAGGATCACAAGTGGGCGTGGTATGCAGGCCACACAGCGTGCTGATCCGGAGACGAGTTCTGCCAGTGCCACCATCAGCCGCACCAAGAACCCCCCCCCCCCCCAACCACCACAGGGAGACCAGCCGAAGGGGCAACTTCACCTCCCCAATTTGGAATTTTTTCACCCTGCCATATGTGGAGTGCAAGTATGCCACCTGCAACCAGTGCCGCCAGCAGCTCATCAGAGGGAAGGAGCCCTCTGCGTTTGGCACCACCTCTCTGGTGAACCATCTGGCAGGGAAACACTTTCATGAGCATGAGGAGTTCATGAAGTTGAAGGAAGCTGGCAGTGGCAGTGGCAGACCTGCCACCACTGCGAAGCCGTCGGCAGCAGCCACCCGCCCTCCGCCACCTCCTCCAGCAGCACCAGCAGGAGTGCGTCAGAAACGCACTGCTCCTCCTCCCTCTGCAACTCCTGCCGCCGACACTGAGGCCTGTTCTGGCAGCCAGTCCTCAGTGGCCTCCTCTGCTCCGTCCACTGATTCCCGTGCCAGCAAAAGGCGTCGCCAGACCCTGCTCAGCGACACCTTCCAGGGGGTGGTCAGGGTTCTGCCTCCCAGCAGCCGTCGCGTGCGTCAGCTGGACGGCTTGCTGGCACGGGCCATGTGCTCCCAACTCCTGCCTTATTCCCTTGTGCAGGAGGGGAGCGACATGCGTGCGCTCCTGATGTGTGCAGCCCCCGATTAGCCAATCCCCAGCCGACATTATTTCGCACGCACGGCCATCCCTGCACTTCACCGCTCTGTGATGGCCTATGTCGGGAGAGGGCTGGAGCATGCGGTGGGTCAACGGGTCCACGTCACCATGGACTCGTGGAGCAGCCGGTTTGGGACAGGCCGCTATCTGTCCTTCACCGCGCATTGGATCAGCTTGGTGGAAGGGGGTGAGGAGGGGGGAGCAGCATCAGGCACTGTCAGAGCAGCAGCAGCACCAACAACGCAGTGGGTGGTGCCACCATGCAGGGCCAGCGGAATTGCAGCAGGTTCCTCTGATCCGCTTCCATCCTCCGGCACACCAGCCCAAACCCCCCGCCTCAGCAGCAGCGTGAAGCCCCGCCACTGCCAAGCGCTGCTGTAATTGGTCAGCCTGGGGAAGACCAAACTGACGGCGAACCATGTCCTGGCCAAACTCCGAGACGAGAGCAGGAGAGGAATTGGCTGACCCCCAGAGGCCTCAGAGTCGGAGAGGTGGTGTCCGACAATGGGGCAAACCTGGTTGCTGCAATCAGCAGGGGAGACCTGACCCACATCCCCTGCCTGGCGCATGTCCTGAACCTGGTAGTCCAAAAGTTCCTGCGGACCTACCAGGGGATGGACCGACTCCTTGAGGCGGCAAGGAAGGTTGTGCGTCATTTCCAGCACTCGCCTGCAGCCGTAGCAAGCCTGGAAGAGGTGCAGAAGGAGCTGCACCTGCCACAGCACCGGCTCATGATCGATGTTCCAACTCGCTGGAACTCCACCCTGGCGATGTTGGAGCGTCTGGTTGAACAGAGGCAGGCTGTCAGCTAGTACCTTGCACGAGCAACAGTTGCCTCCATCACTGCAACTGGGCGTGCCACCACCAACCTCCCGTCCATCATCTCCACGGAGCACTGAGGGCACATGCAGCAGGTGTGCTCAGTCCTGGCACCCTTCCTGCAGGCCACCAACATGGTAAGCAGGGACCATGCAATGGTGCGTGAGTGGGTCCCCTTGGTGTGTGTGCTGGACAGGGCCCTGTATGCATTGCTGGAAGAGGGAGCGGCAGCCTTGGACCAGCAGGAGCTGCAGGCAGCTTCACAGGCCACCTCTGAGGAGGAGGGCTTGTAGTTGGTGGAGGTCCCTGACCTTGCTGCTGATGAGGGGGAGCAGCAGAGCGCAGCTGGACTGGTGTGGGGGTGGAGAGAGGATGAGGTGGAGTAGGCAGAGGAAGAGGAGGACAGCACTGTCGGCTCTGGGGCTGCCGATGATGTGCCAACAGACGTGGCCAGACTCTTCCCAATGGCAGCGCACATGCTGAGGTGCCTGCGCAAGGACCCAAGGGTCATCCAGATGAAGCAGAGGGAGGACATCTGGATCTGCATGATGCTGAACCCACGTCTGAAGGGGAAGCTCAGCCAGTTCCTGCCTGCAGGAGGAGACCGTGCGCAACAAATGAGGGATTTTCAGCTGTCCCTTGTTGAGCGCTTGGAGGAAGCCTTCCCTCAGCCATTCACCCCCACTGCCCAGCCAGCGCAGAGGCAGCAGCAGGTGCCTGCATCCACCAGCAGCAAGCGCACGCGCACCACAGACCTGCTGTCTCTGACCAACGAGCTCTACATGAGTGTAGAGCTGCCAAGGACTAGAGAGGAGGTGCCTGCAGCAGCCTCCTTCTCCAGTCACAGGCAGCGCTTGACCCGCATGGTGGCTTACTACATGGGTCCCTCAACGGGCTTGACAGCATGGCCCCTGTTGATCCCATGGAGTATTGGGTCAAGCACCTGCCGATCTGGAGCGAGCTTGCGCAGTACGCCCTGGAAGTGCTCTCCTGCCCCCCTTCCAGCGTACTGTCAGAGCGTTGCTTCAGTGCAGCTGGTGGAGTCGTCACTGAGAAGCGATCTCGTCTGTCTCACAAGTCTGTGGACAGACTGACGTTTCTCAAAATGAACCAGGCTTGGGTGGAAGGCGAATTCCTGGCCCCTGTTGTCGGCGAGAGGGGGACATGAAGTGGCGCACACACATTACACCTGCTGCTGCTGTATTTCTTCCTGCTGTCTGTGTCTCCACTGCCAGGGAACACATTACAAGGTGTTGCTGCCCATGCGCCACCAGCTATTACGCTCAAAAATAGCTGCCTGCCCTGCATTATTTGTTTTGGGAAAAAAAAATTAAATTATTTTAGAGGTGTCCGGGTTGAAAACTGTGCTGTCCCAATTGTGTATTGGACACAAGGAGCTTGATTCACAAAGAGGTGCTAACCTACTCAGCACGTCTAAAGTCTTTAGACGTGCTAACCAGGGTGCTAAGTAGGTTAGCACCAGATTTCTCAATCAGATCGCGCACAATGTTTTGTGCGCAAAGTTTTGCGTGCGCAAAGTCCTATGCGCATGCTAAGTCCCATAGGCTTTAATGGGCACTTCGCGCGGAGCGCCCTGAGTTCTGTGCAGTGTGCGCGTAATGTTTTACGCGCATTAAGTTTTACGTGCATAAAGTTTTGCGCGCTAAAAGCTCGTTTAGACGTGCTAAGGGGGTTTTCGCAGGCGTGCTAACAGTTAGCACCGATTTGTGAATCAAGCCCAATGTGGGCTTCACCACCGCTGTCTGGAACCTCATGGTGTTTATTTACGGCCCTGGAACCACAGCTAGGACCCAGGGCCTTTTATGTCTCGCTGCCTGCCCTCCTGCCTGCTGCCAGTCTGCCACACACTCAACCGCCTGCTGTTGTATTTCCTCCTGCTGTCTGTGTCTCCACTGCCAGGGAACACATTACAAGGTGCTGTTGCCCATGCGCCACCAGCTATTATGCTCAAAAATAGCTGCATCAATTTAAAAAATAAAAAAAAATTGTAATTAATTTAGAGGTGTCCGGGTTGAAAACTGTGCTGTCCCAATTCTGCATTGGACACAATGTGGGCTTCACGACTGTCTGGAACCTCCAGACATGTTCCAGACATGGCTGTCTGGAACCTCATGCTGTTTATTTACGGCCCTGGAACCACCGCTAGGAACCAGGGCCTATTATGTCTCGCTGCCTGCCCTCCTGCCTGCTGCCAGTCTGCCACACGCTCAACCTCCTCACGCTGTCTGCTGTTGTATTTCTTCCTGCTGTCTGTGTCTCCACTGCCAGGGAACACATTACAAGGTGCTGCTGCCCATGCGCCACCAGCTATTACGCTCAAAAATAGCTGCCTGCCCTGCATTATTTATTTTGGAAAAAAAAAATTAAATTATTTTAGAGGTGTCCTGGTTGAAAACTGTGCTGTCCCAATTGTGTATTGGACACAATGTGGGCTTCACGACCACTGTCTGGAACCTCATGGTGTTTATTTACAGCCCTGGAACCACCGCTAGGACCCAGGGCCTTTTATGTCTCGCTGCGTGCCCTCCTGCCTGCTGCCAGTCTGCCACACACTCAACCTCCTCATGCTGCCTGCTGTTGTATTTCCTCCTGCTGTCTGTGTCTCCACTGCCAGGGAACACATTACAAGGTGCTGCTGCCCATGCGCCACCAGCTATTACGCTCAAAAATAGCTGCATCAATTTAAAAAAAAAATTGTAATTAATTTAGAGGTGTCCGGGTTGAAAACTGTGCTGTCCCAATTGTGCATTGGACACAATGTGGGCTTCACGACCACTGCCTGGAACCTCATGGTGATAATTTACGGCCCTGGAACCACCGCTAGGACCCAGGGCCTTTTATGTCTCGCTGCCTGCCCTCCTGCCTGCTGCCAGTCTGCCACACACTCAACCTCCTCACGCTGCCTGCTGTTGTATTTCCTCCTGCTGTCTGTGTCTCCACTGCCAGGGAACACATTACAAGGTGCTGCTGCCCATGCGCCACCAGCTATTACGCTCAAAAATAGCTGCATCAATTTGGGAAAAAAAATTGTAATTAATTTAGAGGTGTCCAGGTTGAAAACTGTGCTGTCCCAATTGTGTATTGGACACAATGTGGGCTTCACGACCGCTGTCTGGAACCTCATGGTGTTTATTTACGGCCCTGGAACCACCGCTAGGAACCAGGGCCTATTATGTCTCGCTGCCTGCCCTCCTGCCTGCTGCCAGTCTGCCACACACTCAACCTCCTCAGGCTGCCTGCTGTTGTATTTCCTCCTGCTGTCTGTGTCTCCACTGCCACGGAACACATTACAAGGTGCTGCTGCCCATGCGCCACCAGCTATTATGCTCAAAAATAGCTGCATCAATTTAAAAAAACAAACAAATTGTAATTAATTTAGAGGTGTCCGGGTTGAAAACTGTACTGTCCCAATTGTGCATTGGACATAATGTGGGCTTCACGACCGCTGTCTGGAACCTCATGCTGTTTATTTACGGCCCTTGTACCACCGCTCGAAACCAGGGCCTATTATGTCAGTCACATCACACTGCCTGACACACACTACTACTCCTCCTGTAGCTGCATTGAGCTTCTGCTGTCTGTGTGCTGCTACCACTGCCAGGGAGAACAGTAGAAGAACTATTTTTTCTGCTGCCACCCACTCTCCTACCAGCTACCACACTACAACTTGCAACTACTTCCTCCTCCTGCTGATGTCTGTGTTTTGGAAGGGTTTCCACTCTAGCAGCGTTCTTTTCCTCTCACGCCTTGGAAGAATTCCCTTGTGCATCTGGTAGGCCTGGATGCCTGTGCCACTATATGTAGTTTTCTGGCCTTTGTGCTGATTGACTGTGCCATACAGAAATTTGCATTACGGCCTGATGAAGGGCATACATATGATATAAAGAGCCCGAAACGAACATGTGTCGTTGCCGCCTGTAAAATACAATATTTATTCAAAGTTGCATCAAGCCAGAATATAATACCTACCAATCAGCTTCAATTATCCATGTCCTATGGTTGATTATTGATTATATGAAGACAAATCATGTGGAATTGAAGAAGCCTTTTAAACAATTTTTTGATATTTTGTACCAATAAAGTTTTTCTATAAGATTTTGCTAAAATTGCACTGTATTTCCTCGTTTTTTGAACCCAAGTCCTTTTCTATAAAATTATTGAGGTCTTATGGGCAAGGTGGATTGCCCTTAAGAGGACTTTGTGTTTTTGATCCTTCACTTTAAAAAGGATGATACCCAATTATACGTATTCAGTTGTGTTTTACCACCGCCAGGGTACACAGAAAAAGGCGCTGTGGCTTGCAATGTGCCACTACCTATTATGCCATCAACACAAATATAACTATGGTGTTGTTATTAAAATAAAATATTTCCACAAATGAAGTAAAAAAAATATTACAAAAGAAAGGAAAACCAAGACACATAATATAATGATTGAGAAGAAGAGGAAGAAGAAGAAGAAGATATAGAAGAAGAAGAAGATATAGAAGAAAAAGATGAAGAAGATATAGAAGAAGACGAAGAAGAAGTAGAAGAAGAAGACGAAGACGAAGAAGAAGAAGAAGATAATTGAAGAAGATACAAGAAGTAGAAGATGAAGAAGATTTGAGTAGAAGAAGATATAGAAGAAGAAGAAAAGGAAGAAGATATAGAAGAAGAATTAAGAATTGCGCAGAATTGGGTTCAAGGTGCGTTTGTAGTCTCTGGGGGGGCTCAGCGCATCTCTGAGCTGAGGCCATTCAGAGGCGGCCTGGGTATGCGCTGATCCCACTTTTTCTGCGCAATTCTTAATTTTACTGGTAGCGCGCCCAGGCTATGCATATGCATAGGTAGGATTTAGTTAGTGTTAGGTCCCCTCCCATGGAGGAAAGACTTCTTCGACAGTGGGAGGGACAAGTACCTAACAAATTGCATGCAAGCTTGTTAGTGGAAACTAACATCCTCCAAGTGGTAGACAGGTTGTATGTGTGCTCATTGTGTATTTGTATCCCATGAGTGGGGTCTGCACTTTTTTGCAGGTAAGCATTCATCTGTTTTTAACCACCTTGGCGTTCTGATTAAATCGCCAGGGTGGCTGCGGGAGGGTTTTTTTTAAATAAAAAAAAAACTATTTCATGCAGCCAACTGAAAGTTGGCTGCATGAAAGCCCACTAGAGGGCGCTCCGGAGGCGATCTTCCGATCGCCTCCGGCGGCAAGAAATAACACGGAAGGCCGCAATGAGCGGCCCCCCGTGTTTCGCTTCCCTCGTCGCCATGGCGACGAGCGGAGTGACGTCATGGACGTCAGCCGACGTCCTGACGTCAGCCGCCTCCGATCCAGCCCTTAGCGCTGGCCGGAACTGTTTGTTCCGGCTACGCTGGGCTCGGGCGGCTGGGGGGAACCCTCTTTCGCCGCTGCACGCAGCGGATCGCCGCGCTGCAGCGGCGATCAGGCAGCACACGCGGCTGGCAAAGTGCCGGCTGCGTGTGCTGCTTTTTATTTGGTGGAAATCGGCCCAGCAGGGCCTGAGCGGCAGCCTCTGGCGGTGTTGGACGAGCTGAGCTCGTCCAGACCGCTCAGCAGGTTAAGTAGCGCTGTTCATTTCTTTGCTATGTTTGATTTAATTCTGGTCAGCTGCTCCCACTTGTTAGTTTTTCTTTGGTGTATATGCAGAGCCTCTGTTTGGGTTCAAGGTGCGTTTGTAGTCTCTAGGGGGGCTCAGCGCATCTCTGAGCTGAGGCCATTCAGAGGCGGCCTGGTGATGCGCTGATCCCACTTTTTCTGCGCAATTCTTAATTTTACTAGTAGCGCGCCCAGGCTATGCATATGCATAGGTAGGATTTAGTTAGTGTTAGGTCCCCTCCCATGGAGGAAAGACTTCTTCGACAGTGGGAGGGACAAGTACCTAACAAATTGCATGCAAGCTTGTTAGTGGAAACTAACATCCTCCAAGTGGTAGACAGGTTGTATGTATGCTCATTGTGTATTTGTATCCCATGAGTGGGGTCTGCACTTTTTTGCAGGTAAGCATTCATCTGTTTTTAAGTAGCGCTGTTCATTTCTTTGCTATATAGGAAGGATATTGACATACTAGAACAGGTACAAAGAAGGGCAACTAAATTAATCAGAGGGATGTAAAGTCTCACTTACCAAGAAAGATTGGGCAAACTGGGCTTATTTAGGAAAGTTTATTTTGGAAAAAAGACAGCAAGGGGTGACTTTGTTAACATGTATGAATACATCAGATGGCAATACAAAAGCTTAGGAGATGAACTTTTTCCCCTAGGCTTGTACAAACGATTAGGGGACATGTTCTGCATATAAAGGTAAAAAGTTGGTAAAATGTGGAATATTTTCTATATTCTATATCTGCATTTAAAGGAAGCTTGGATGTATCCTTGCATTGAAGGACATCCAGGGCTATAATTACTAAGTCACTATTGAATTTTATCGATTTTAATAGAACAACGAAGATTGCCAACCAAATACAAAGGTAATAAATTGAATACATAGGTATTGAGTTATACTACAACCATATGATCAAAGTACTTCACTGTAGAGCTTGTAGAAAGGCAAAAAAACTCAGGAAGGAGGAAAGCGAAGGAAGGGAATAGGGTAGAGGAAAGGGGGAAGGGGGGGGGGGGGGCAGGATAAGGGACAAAGTTAGGGAAGGAGTGGAAAGATAGGGGAGGGAAAGGAAGGCTGGAAGAACAAACAGAAAACGCACTGCAAGGTTAAATACGTTTTCAGATAACATGCGTTGATATGTGTCGCTACTGCAGATATACAACTCATCTGTCAGCCAGCTAAATGTTTAATGGGAGGATGTTCATAAGAGCATTTAGTGTACAAATAATGCGAAGGACCCTGAAAAAAGAAGCCATTATTCTGTAAGGAAACTATAGAGAAGGAGAATGCTGGTTCATGTGAGGACAATCATTTTTATCTGACTGCCACCAGGAGTCGGGAAGGATATTTTTCCCCTTAAAGAGAATCTGAAACCTAGAAAAAAACAGGTTTTTACTTTAAAAACCTGTTTAACATAATTGCCCCTCCTAAAACGCTGCATCCCCGCGGCTGAAAACTCCATAAATCACCCCAAACTCACCCGTGCACATCACAGGGCTCCTTCCACATAGAGGCAGAGCTTTGGGCTGTAGCTCTGCCTCCACACTGTCCATCAGCACAGGTCGCCACCTCTCCCAGCCTCTCTCAGTCTTCTTTCACTGAGAGGGGTGTGGGAGAGGCGGCGATCAGCGCTGATTGACGCGCATGGAGGCAGAGCTGCAGCTCAAAGCTCTGCCTCCCTGGGCAGCAAAATCCACGACCAGTAAAGTCGTGGATTTTTGCCACGGGTATTTGGGGTGATTTATAGAGTTTTCAGCCATGGGGATGCAGTGTTTTAGGTGGGGCAATTATGTTAAGCAGGTTTTAAAAGTAAAAACCTGTTTTTTTCTTGGCTTCAGAGTCTCTTTAATGTGAACTGCATTGAAAGAGAAAAGCTTTTTGTTTTGTCCCCAAAGCATCTCAATAGTTTAAAGGACACCTGAGGTAAAAATAAACTAATGAAATAAACAATTGTATTTATCCTCCTTCTCCTAAAAATGACTTAAGATATTCCACAGTTTTATTTTATACTTAAATCTACTTTTTAAGTTTTTACTGTTTAATTGTTTTTGCTCAATGACATATTCATTGAAGTGTGGCAGAGCTAAAATCTATGAACGATTGACCCTTTTCATCGCTTTCCTGCTCTCAGAAGCCATTTTCTGCTAGGAAAGTGTGTTATAGTTGTAATTTCTTATCAGTGAGGGTCACACTGTGGTCACCCAGTCCTGACTCAGACAGGAACTGCCACTTACATAACTGATGTTTAACTCTTTCAGGCAGAGAAAGAAAAAAAAGGAACAAAGCATAGTTATTAGTGTGCTAGGCACTGTACATACACATCTATCACATCATCTCACATGTCACCTCGGGTATCCTTTAAAGACTGCTGTAATTAGCAGTAGCAATGAGCAAACAAAAGTTTTCCATGGGAGCTGGGGCGGGGGATAGACACTGTACTTCAAACAGTTTAGGGAAGTTACACTTGATTGCATTGTAAGGGTTTTTTTTGCCTACCCCTGGATTAACTGAGGGTGCAGGACAGAAAGGTACATAATGTTTATTTATTTATTATTATTATTATTATTATTATTATTACTAGTTGACCTAAGCCCGTTTATAAACAAGCTCTAGGTCTTTTCACGGTGCCGCCAGTCAGTGCACATGCGCGCACCTGTCCCCCGTGCGAGCAGCCGGCTGTCGCGTGCGCACCCATCCGTCCGGCTCCCTGGCCCCGTCGTCCTGTCCCAACAGCTGTCCGTGCTGCGCACATGCGCAGTAGCAAAAAACACAGACACAGGGACAGGATGATGCAGGATGATCCTTATTTTATAGGATGATGATTATTATTATTATAATTATAATAGGTTGACTTTATGGATGGATTACCAAACTAACTATGTAACTACTGTATACCTGGCTTATGTTTTGTATTAATTACTTTATATTGCATGCATTTTTTTTAAATATTAACACTTACGTAAAGCGGGAGAATTCAATTAAATCAACTAGCAAATATAGCATAACACTAGCCAAATTTTGAGAGCTATTATCCCTCCCCCTCCCCCTAAACCCCTTTGTCCACCCAATCAATCCCAAATAGAAGACTTCACATGACAGCATGAAACCAATATATTACAGCTTCCTTGCAAAGTGACTTTAAGGGAAAAAGATTCAGGGTTAGAGCATCAGTAGAATGTTGCTAGCCCACACTAAGACATAATAGATTTATAATCATCTGATCCCTGAATGTCCACATTGCCCATAATAATACAAGAATCTTCTCTTCTGCTTCTCTTATTTTATGTATTCTAAGGAACTATTTTTTAATAGTCTGATGATTCCCTCCTGGTGGGTATCGCCCCCTTAGCTGGATCTATCAGTAAGGGACCAGAGATCACTTGAATTTACCACTTGGAAAAGAGGAGTTTTTTTTTAAAGAAAGTAGACTAGAGGTCATTAGACAGTTTAGTCAAAAAAAGTTTTTCTTTAAGTGAATTCACCACCAGAATATATGTATGCTCTTTAATTTAATTTATAAAAGACACAGACATATTTCAGTTTCTCGACTCATCGAGTTCAACCAGAAAACAAAGTACAACACCAGCCTGCTCCCTCACATATCCCGGTTGATCCAGAGGAAGGGGATAAACCCTTACAATGGTCCAATTAGCCCCAAAAGGGAAAAAATTCCTTCCTGACTCCAGATGGCAATCAGATAAAATCCCTGGATCAACACCACTGGGCATTCCTAGTAATTATAGCCATGGATGTCTTTCAATGCAAGGAAAGCATCTAAGCCCCCTTTAAATGCAGATATAGAATTTGACATAATTAATTCCTGTGGCAATGCATTCCACATCGTAATCACTCTTACTGTAAAGAACCCTTTCCTAAATAAATGGCTAAAACGTTTTTCCTCCATGCGCAGATCATGTCCTCTAGTCCTTTGTGAAGGCCTAGGAACGAAAAGCTCACCTGCCAAGCTTTTATATTAGACGCTTGTCAGCCAATCAGGTGCACTGTCATACACCCTTTGCCTGCTGTACCATACCTAGCAGGAATTACATAGATTAGCATTCAGGTGGGAGGCTTCGGTTGGACGCAATTGTGAATTGCGTCGTTTAACAGGGACGCCCCGTGTAGGCACATCTCCCACACGGTCCCCTCCCTAACCACTCACCTGTCAACCGCATCGTAGAAGCTGCAAAAAATAAAATTTAAAATCACAAACACTGGTCCACATGACAGCCCAGGGGCCCCAGGTCTCTCTCACTCACTGGGGCCCCCAAACCACCATGCGACACCTAGAGGGAAGGGCGGGCAAGCCCTGGACCTCTCACCTCCAGGGAACTCACCCCACCACCTCTAAACTGAATGCCAACTGCAACAAACACAATTGCTAACTTCCAGTCAGAGCAATATCCTGCCTCTATCTGGCCAGCAGACGCTTGTCAGCCAATCAGGTGCACTGTCAGGTGCCCTGTGGGACCCTAGTGCTAACAGTCACCCATTTTGAATATGATCCATTGACCACAACTCTTTTATTTCTGTCCATTAGCCAGTTCCCTATCCATGCACACAGACTCTTCCCCAGTCCTTGCATCCTCAACTTTTGCACCAGACTGTTGTGTGGAACAGTATCAAAAGCCTTTGCAAAGGCCAAGTATATCACATCTACAGCATTCCCAATATTCACATTAGCGTTCACTACCTCATAAAAGCTGAGCCCTTTCCCTGGCTCACCCACACTTCGCCCACCATATTCCTCCCAACCCTTTACCACCCCTCCACCACTACCACATGCTATTCCTCTACCTGCTTCTCCAGCTTGTCCCAGTACTTTCTCCCTCCATCCTCTACCCACCCATTCCTAGACCCCCACTGTTCCCCAAACTCCCAGCCCCACCACACTCCTCTTGCATCCACAGACCACACCATAATAATCTCATTCCCATCCATTCAACCCCCAAGCACTCTCTCCCTCTGTTTTGTGGTCTCTGGAATGCCTGATCTGTCCGCAACAAGCTCACATCCATCCATGAGCTCTTCCTCTCCAAATCCCTTACCTTCCTCACCCTCACAGAGACATGGCTCACCCCCTCTGACTGTACCGCAGCCGCTGCTCTCTCCTATGGGGGACTGCACCTCAGTCACACCCCAGACCTGACAACAGGACTAGAGGAGGGGTGGGTCTGCTTCTTTCCGCATCCTGCACCTTCCGGGTCCTATCACCAACCCCTTCCCTGCACTTCTCTTCCTTTGAGACCCATGCAATCCGCCTGTACCAACCTCTCCCAGCCATCATTGCGGTCTTATATCACCCCCCATCTTCACTCTTCCTTGACAACCTGGCTTCCTGGCTCCCCCACATCCTGTCATCTGACCTCCCTACCATCATACTCTGAGATTTCAACTTACCTATCGATGAGCCTAACTCCACTGCTGCCAAACAGCTACCCCCCCTCACCAAATCCCTTGGTCTCTTTCAGCACACAAATTCCCCCACCCACCACGCTGGTCATACTCTTGACCTCATATTCTCAAAGTCCACCTCCCTCAGCAACCTGGACATTGCACCTTTCCCTATCTCCGACCATCACCTCCTCACCTTCAACATTTCCCCATCAACAACTCCTCTCCCCACCCCTCAGCCTGGTCGATGGCAGAGAGACCTACGTAATCTCAGCCCAAATGTCCTAGCAAGTCTCCTTCTCTCCCTCTCCTCCCACCTACCCACCCTCACATGCCCCAATGAAGCGGCTGCACAATATAACCTTACCCTCTCATCTGCTTTAGATCAAGCTGCCCCCTCAATCTTCCACCCTAACAAGCCCCTCAACCCTGGCACAATACCCACACACGTAACCTCAGGAAAGAAACTCAAGCAGCCAAATGGAAATGGAGGAAATCACGTCTCAATTCTGACTTCCTAGATTACAAGGCCAAACTGTTACTCTTCCACACTGCCCTCTCTGAGGCTAAACAAAGGTACTTTGCAGCACTGATTGGAACCCAAGCTTCCAACCCTCGACGGCTTTTTGCTACCTTTAATTCCCTCCTCAACCCCACTCCTCCCCCTCCCAGCTCTTCCCTCTTAGCCAACGACTTTGCCAACCACTTCACCACTAAAATTGCAACAATAAGCAATGAAATTTCCCTCCTCCATCCCTCCCTTCCCAACGCCTCTCAGGTTGTCCCCTTGCCTTTCCTCTCAGCTGCTCCCCTGTCTCATTCACCCCTCACCTCTTTTGCTCCTGCCACCATTGATGAAGTCAGCCTGCTGCTAGCGGCTCTCCCACTGTGATCCTGTACCCGCAAATACTCTTCGTCCCCACTTCCATGAACTGGCCCCAGTCCTCACTTCCTTGTTCAAACTCTCCTTTTCCACAGGCACCTTCCCCAAAGCGTTCAAACAGGCCCCTGTACTTCCCCTGCTGAAAAAACCCTCACTCGACCCATCCCTACCCTCAAACTATCGCCCAATCTCCCTCCTTCCCTATGCTTCTAAACTCCTTGAACGCCTAGTCCACCAATGCATTACCCAATACATCAACACCAATACCCTACTTGACCCCCTACAGTCTGGATTCCGACCTGCACACTCAACTGAAATAGCCCTCGCCAAGGTGGTCAACGACCTTACCCTTGCCAGGGCCAAAGGCAGTTATTCCATCCTGCTCCTCCTTGACCTCTCTGCAGCATTTGACACTGTTGACCACCCCCTCCTCCTCCAATCACTACAGTCCATGGGCATCCATGGTCTTGCCTTGGCCTGGATCTCCTCCTACCTATCCAATTGCTCCTTCACAACTTCCTTCAATGGCTCCTCCTCAACCCCTGCCCCCCTCTCAGTTGAGGTCCCCCAGGGCTCTGTTCTGTGCCCCCTTCTTTTCTCCATATACACTTCCTCAACTGGCAAGCTTATCTCCTCTCTGGACTTCAAATACCACCTTTATGCCGATGACACTCAGATTTACCTCCATACCCCCGATCTCTCATCCACCACCATAAACAAGGTCTCCTCGTGTCTCTCAACAATTTCCTCCTGGATGTCTGCTAGGTTCCTGAAGCTTAACCTAGACAAAACTGAGCTTCTGATCTTTCCACCCCATGCTGCTGCACCCCTTCCAGATTTCCGCCTCACAATCGACAACACAACCATTCGCCCTACCACCCAGGCCTGCTGTCTGGGTGTCACCTTGACCTCTCACCTCTGACCTCTCCTTCATCCCACACATCCAAAACATCACCAGAGCCTGCAATTTCCACCTCTGTAATATCTCCAAGATCCGCATCTTCTTAACCCCGGACATGACCAAACTGCTCATCCATGCCCTCATCATCTCCTGCCTTTTTTACTGTAACTCCCTCCTTTCTGGCCTCCCCTTGAAATGCACTGCCCCCCTTCAATCAGTGATGAACGTGGCTCCAAGACTCATCCATTCTTCACACAGCTCCGCATCCACATCTCCCCTTTGGTAATCCCTGCACTGGCTCCCTATCCATTTCAGGATAACTTTCAAGATTCTATGCCTGGCGTATAAATCTGTGCACAAAGCCTGCCCTACCTACATCTCGGAGCTTGTTCACAAGTATACACCAGGTTGACCCCTCCGATCCTCCAATGACCTTCGCCTCACCACCCCACGCATTTCCCACTCCCATGCCCGCCTGCAGGATTTCTCAAGAGCCGCCCCCACCCTCTGGAATGCCCTTCCACCACCCATCAGACTTGCTCCCTCTTTCAACACATTCAAGCAAGCCTTCAAAACCCACCTCTTTAGGATGGCCTACCCACCTCCTACCACACAGTAACACTCTACTGAATATTTCACAGCCCCACCTAGTATTTCCACCCCACCCTTTAGATTGTAAGCCTCTGGCAGGGTCCTCCATTCCCTAGTGTAATCTACAGGATCATGTGCTTCTGTCCTATGACAGCCTGTACTTGTATTACTGGGCCTACCTAACCAGCCCATATCGCATGTTCATGTATTTTGTACAATTTGCATGTATAACTTTGTTCTATGTTGTATAACCTTGTTATGTCTGTTATCCTTGTATCATTGTATATATTTATTGTCCAGCGCTGCGTAATATGTTGGAGCTTTATAAATACAATAAATAGATTAGTCAAACAGGACCTGTCTTTAGTAAACCCATGCTAATGCTCAGAAGTAAGATTATTTTCTACTATGAAGTCTTGCATAGTATCTCTTAGCAATCCCTCAAATAGTTTGCACACAACTGATGTTAAGCTTGCAGGTCTGTAATTTCCAGGATCTGATTTTTTTTGCCTTTCTTAAATAATGGGAAAACGTGGGCTGTACGCCAATCTACTGGAACTCTGCCAGTTGAAAGGGAGTTGCAAAAGTTGTAAAAGATAAGATAAAGGGGTTTATTGATAACTGAACTTAATTCCCTTAGGACCTGAGGATGTATACCATCTGGCCCAGGTGCCTTGTCTATTTTTAATTTATTTAGTCTTGCCTTCACTTCTTCCTGCGTTAAAGGGAAAGTTTAAGCAAAATAAAAAAATGAGTTTCACTTACCTGGGGCTTCTACCAGCCCCATGCAGCCATCCTCTGCCCTCGTAGTCACTCACTGCTGCCCCAGTCCCCTGCTGGCAGCTTGCCGACCTCGGAGGTCGGCGGGCCGCATTGCGTACAGTTTTACGCATTCCCGCTAGTGCAGGAACATTAACACATACATTTTTACGCATGGGCATTTACGCGAGAGCACAGGATGGCTGCATGGGGCTGGTAGAAGCCCCAGGTAAGTGAAACTCATTTTTTTATTTTGCTTGAACCTTCCCTTTAAGTATTTAATATTACAATTGGAAGATTGAGACTCTTCTGCATCTGTCATTTGCAACAGTGATGTTTCCTTTGTGAAGACAGAAGCAAAAAAAGCATTTAATAACTCTGCCTTACCTTGATCATCCACCGTTGAATTCCGACCCTCATTCTTTAGGAGTCCAGTACTGTCAAACTTTTTTTTTTCTTTAGAGTTGATGTACTTGTAAAACTTCTTTGGGTTAGTTTTGATATCCCTAGCGATTTGATTTTCAGCTTCAATCTTTGCCTAATTTTTCTTTTCCAACTTTTATTGCACCCCTTATAATTGCTTAATGCAGCCTCGGTCCCCTCCTGTTTTAGGAACTTATAGGCATTCTTTTTCCACTTCATTTTATCATTTATATTCATCCATAGAGGCCTTTTTTTATTCCTAGACGTTTTGTTTCCATGTGGGATATATTTACTACAATATTGATTGAGAATGATTTTAAAAGCTTGCTCTTTCCCTACATTGTCCTTCCCTTGTAGTACATTATCGCAGTTCACCAAACTTAGTGCCTGCCTGAGTTGACTGAACTTTGCTTTTCCAAAATTCATAGTTTTAGTGGTCCCGCTGCCCCGTGGCCTATCAGTCTCCAGATCAAACATTATCATATCACTATTTCCCAAATGTTCTTGAACCTGCACATTTGATACATTATCTGGTCTGTTTGAAATGATCAAATCCAGTAATGCATTACCCCTAGTTCAGTAGATAAATGGTAGTAACAAAGGTGCCAAATAGAGTAAAATAATTAAAAACTGTTTAAAAGGAGGGGGGTAGGTGGACACCACCCTCAGGTATACAACGACCAGCCAATGAGTCGTTATAAAATAACAGTCAAATTTATTATAAGCTCTCCAGATATGCAACGCGTTTTACGGGTCAACAGCCCGCTTTATCAGGCAATCAAAGTTGGAGATACAAATTGTAATATATACTATTCTAAATGCCAAACGAAAGAATAAATGTAAATTGTCGTATACATCATGAAGAGCCAGTATAGTCTCAAGGTCACGAATAGCGCCTCTGTACCTTTTCCCTACATCGTCCTTCCCTTGTAGTACATTATCGCAGTTCACCAAACTTAGTGCCTGCCTGAGTTGATTGAACTTTGCTGTTCCAAAATACATAGTTTTAGTGGTCCCGCTGCCCTGCGGCCTATCAGTCTCCAGATCAAACATTATCATGTCACTATTTCCCAAATGTTCTTGAACCTGCACATTTGATACATTATATAGTCTATTTGAAATGATCAAATCCAGTAACGCATTCCCCCAGTTGGTTCACTTACCATTTGAGTCAGGTAACTGTCCTGTAATGTTGCCAGAAATCTGCCGCTTTTACCAGAATGGGTAGCCTCAATACTCCAGTCAATGTCTGGAAAGTTGAAGTCACCCATAACTATGACCTCATTTTTACTTGCAGCTTTTTCAGTCTGCTGTAGTAATCGTAGTTCTGCAGCTTCATGAATATGTGGTGGTCTGTAGCATACCCCAATAAGCAATTGGCAAAAGTTATTTCCACCATGAATATTTACCCAAATGGACTCATACAACCGGCAGGAAAGGAGATTCCGCTACACCAAATGGCTTGGTGAAAAAAGTCTCCATCCATTGTCACATCAGTGAATACAAAAGTTAAAAGCTCACGCGTATCGGAGCTCACGGCTCCTTAATCATAGCTTACAATCTGTTACACAGCACTGGTTTAAATAGTCTAGTGCCGCCCCACTAAATGGGGGCGTGGCCACTGGCCTTAAAGTAACACATACATCTATAGCAATTAAAATGGCAATGCCAGAATACAAACTTATGTATAAAATCATGGTAAATGCAAAAATGCAAAAACACATACCGTATATACTCGCATACAAGCCAAATTTTTGACCCCCAAAAAGGGGGCCAAAAGTTGGGGGGTCGGCTTGTATGCGAGTCTTGGGTGGTGGGTGGTGGTCCGCGGCCCGTTACCAGGGGAACCGCTCTCTCCTGCCTCGTCACAGCAGCAGCGCCGCCGCGCTGCTGTGACACACTTATACGCATGATGGAGAGCGAGAGGGGAACCCGGATTAGAGGAAGCGGCCGCTGGCTGAACAGGTAATAGCACTGATGTTACAATGGATGGAGACTTTTTTCACCCAGCCATTTGGTGTAGCGGAATCTCCTTTCCTGCCATGAAATAGGCTACTTGAAGTTTTACCAACCTTCTTACTCTTTACACTGCCACCACCCCCCTCTCAACCTCCCATAATGTTAGGCTCCCACTGTCTTTTTACCTTATCTTTTCCACATACTGAGACTTTACCCTCCCGCCTTCCCCCCAGATCCTAGTTTAAAATCTTCTCCAACTGTTTAGCCATCTTCTCCCCCAGTGCAGCTGCACCCTCCCCATTGAGGTGCAGCCAACCCCTGCTGTAGAACCTGTAGCCGAATGCAAAGTCTTCCCAGTTCTTCAGGAACCCAAATCCCTCCTTCCTACACCAATTTTTCAGCCACTTATTTAATTGCCTAAGCTCCCCCTGTCTCTCAGATGTAGCAAGTGGCACTGGCAATCAGGGATGCTCATCCGGATTCCGGATATCCGGGTAACCCAGATATCCAAACGTTTTTACGCTATCCGGCCGGATCCGGATCCTGAGCCCAAATCCGGATAGCTCTATGCGAATATTTGGTCGCATACCCGGATATCCGCGGATACCGGTCGGATATCCGAATCCGGGTACTGTTACCATGGAGATGACGTCCATGACATCATTGAGCCTATCAGAGGGCTCCCAGCCTAAGCCCAAGCAACCAATCACAGAGGGGAACCTTGGCCAGTCCCTCCTGTATATAAGGAGGGGGCCATGATGAGAATCTTGTCCTTGCTTTGTGACTGCCACTGAGAGACAACTCCAGAGTGTTTGGCTAAAGCAAGTGCATTATACTGTGTTAAACCCAGCATTTTTATACCCTAACACCTGTACTATAACAGTGTTTTATTGTTGTTTAGCTAGTAGTGTGTTGTATTGTGATTGTAGTTAGTGTGTGTGTCTGTGAGCTGTGACAGTCTCTGCTGTCTGTGAGCTGTGACGGTCTCTGCTGCAGCCTGTAGCAGCTCTGCTAGTTAGGTGTCTGTGTCTGTGAGTGCTGTTTGTGCACACAGGCCAGGCCTGTGCTATTGCCTTAGCTACACGGTATAGTTTAGGGCATAGGGATTACTGTATTATTGTGTAGTTATTTAGTACTGCAGTGCTAGTTGTTAGAGTAGTACTTTCTGTGTTAGCTTACTAGTACAGATTACTGCATTTCTGCTGTGCTGCTGACTCTGAGGGTCAGTGTGTGTGACAGACAGTTATGCTAGGTACACACCATCAGGGGCGTCTGTGCCATTAGGCAACTATAAATTTTTGCCTATAGCGCAGTTGGTGGCAGTGGGCGCTCCTCTGTGCGTCAGTGTTTATTTATTTATTTTTTTTCCTTCTGCATTCAGCCAGCCAGGTCGGCGCCGGCTGTGACAGGCAGCTCAGCCTGTGCCCGGCGCCGCCTACTGGTCCGCCCCCTTCCTCGAGTCTTCTCCATTCAGAGCCTCCGAGTCCGAGCAGTTGCAAGCCTGCACGCACGTTAGTTTATATGTGCTGTGCAGACAGTGCGTGCTGGCTGCCGCCTACTGGTCCAACTCCGCCCCCTCTCCTTCTCAGACTGTGCTGATTGCTGAGCGTGCGATCGCAGCACGCTGATTTATTTACACACTCGGCGCCGCCCCTAACTCTGCCCCCCGCCTGGCTGTCACACGTGGGTAGAAGTCTAGAAGAAGTGACGCACCAGGGCGGCTGGCTGCTACATGCAGAGAGAGGCGACACCGGCTCACAGAGTCACAGTGAGTGCCCTCTGCTCTGCCTCTGCTGCTCGCAGCTATTGATCATTTTTTTATGCCCCCCTGGCTGGCCCTGGGAAGGAAAGAAGAGGAGCCGAGGGAGTTGCGCGCCACAAGGAGGTCGGGATAGGAGGAGATCGTGACAGGAGGAGATCGTGACAGGAGGAGATCGTGACAGGAGGAGATCGTGACAGGAGTTCTTCTGACTAGGTGAGTAAATGGGTTTTTCTTTTCAGATCTGCTTAAGGATTTGTGCATATTGGGGTCATATCTGCTAACGATTTGTGCATATTGGGGTCATATCTGCTAACGATTTGTGCATATTGGGGTCATATCTGCATATTGGGGTCATATCTGCTAACGATTTGTGCTTATTGGGGTCATATCTGCTAACGATTTGTGCATATTGGGGACATATCTGCTAACGATTTGTGCATATTGGGGACATATCTGCTAACGATTTGTGCATATTGGGGTCATATCTGCTAACGATTTGTGCATATTGGGGTCATATCTGCTAACGATTTGTGCATATTGGGGACATATCTGCTAACGATTTGTGCATATTGGGGACATATCTGCTAACGATTTGTGCATATTGGGGACATATCTGCTAACGATTTGTGCATATTGGGGTCATATCTGCTAACGAATTGTGCATATTGGGGTCATTTCTGCTAACGATTTGTGCATATTGGGGACATATCTGCTAACGATTTGTGCATATTGGGGACATATCTGCTAACGATTTGTGCATATTGGGGTCATATCTGCTAACGATTTGTGCATATTGGGGTCATATCTGCTAACGATTTGTGCATATTGGGGACATATCTGCTAACGATTTGTGCATATTGGGGACATATCTGCTAACGATTTGTGCATATTGGGGTCATATCTGCTAACGATTTGTGCATATTGGGGTCAGATCTGCTAACGATTTGTGCATATTGGGGTCATATCTGCTAACGATTTGTGCATATTGGGGTCAGATCTGCTAACGATTTGTGCATATTGGGGTCATATCTGCATATTGGGGTCATATCTGCTAACGATTTGTGCATATTGGGGTCATATCTGCTAACGATTTGTGCATATTGGGGTCATATCTGCTAACGATTTGTGCATATTGGGGTCATATCTGTTTTATAATGGTTTTGCGGCTCCCAGTTTTTTTTCTCTTTTCGGAAATGGGCCCAAGTGGCTCTTTAATTCTTAAAGGTTGCAGACCCCTGGCATATAGCATCATGCCTGCTGCGTGTGGGTTTGGGCAGTCTCAGAGTCAGAGGGAGGGAGACATACATGCTGCACAGTGCACAGAGTGTGCGCACACAGTCTGCAGAGGGGAGACAGACCCTCATAGTGAGTGGCGAATGGCGTGCCCCCTCTTAATATTATATGCCCCCCTCTCCCCTGGCTGGCCCTGAGATTTGGGGGGGGGGGGGGGGGAGGGGGCGCCACAGGTTTTCTTGCCTGGAGTGACAAAGTGGCTAGAAACACCCCTGCACACCATACAATTTTCTGTTAGATTCTTCTGTCAGATTTACCTACAACATGGAAAAAAGCTATCTGGCAGGTAAATCTAAGAGAAAATCTAACAGAAAAGTGTATGGTGTTGTGCACACTGTGTTCTACTCTGCTGTCTGTCACTCCATGCAGATTCATTCAAGTCCAACACCAATTACCCAGATTTCAATAAAGTGCAAGTACCCCACATCCATCTGGTGACATCATCATCACACAAACTTGTACTATGTCAAGGCCAAGAAGAGAGAGAACATTGCTGGCACCGTCACCGCCTGCAGTTCTGCCAGACCAGTGTCCATTCCGCCGCTAGCCACTGGCCGTGGACGCACTGGGCGCCCAGCTGATAGGGGAAGTCACACTGCAGATGCGCAGCAGTGTGTAGAGACCATTTTTTCAGCAGGGTCGGCGCCGCAAATTGGAGAGGAAAGACGCAAAGTCTGTGATGCAGCTGATGGTGGATGACGAGCAGGCCACCACCACCTCTACAACAGACACCTCCACCCCCACCACCACTCCTGTTCACAGGAGCAGCAGCAGCCACCCAGCAGTGCATGGGGACTCGTCGGTCATCATGTCGACCCCAGCGGGCAGCCTACCCTCAGTCAGCGCGCTCTGTAGTCCAGACACCGCGAGCGCAATGAGGGCTGTTACCACCACTGACATTCTGGCCACACTGAGGTTTGCGGAGGAGTCAAAGATGGTGACGGTGATTGTTGGGGGGGATTCCTTGCCTGAGGTGTCCGCAGAAGAGGAGTTGGGGTCATCAACATCCAAGCAATTGTTTGAAGAGGGGGAGTATGATGTGTATGATGCTGGTGATAATTATGATGATGACGAGATAAAGGACTGTGACTACCAACCACAGGAGGGGGATGTTGGCTCAGAGTCTGAAGAGGAGGAGGCATGCGTGGGTCTGGAACGGAGGATCATCATCGCTGACATTGGCAGGAGCAGCAGTGGGCGTGGAATGCGGGACCCACAGCCTGCTGCTTCATCTTCTGCCTTTACCACCAGCGCACCACTCAACCTCAGGCCCCAACCACCGCAGGCTCAACCACCACAGGCCGAAAAAAAGCAGCAGTAGCCCATTCCGGGTGTAAGGGCAAATTTCTATCCCCAATCTGGCAGTTTTTTGACCTGCCTTCAGTGGACAGCCAGTTTGTCACTTGCAATGTGTGCCCGCTGAAGCTGAGCAGAGGTTGTAACCCCTCCAACTATGGCACCTCTAGCTTCATTAATCATCTTGCCAAAAAGCATTATGTTGAGCATGAGGAGTTCAAGAGGCTGAAGGAAGCTGGCACTGGCAGTGCCCTAGCCAAAAGCACCACCAGAACCCCCTTTGCCACTCCTGCCGACACTGAGGCCTGTTCAGGCAGCCAGTCCTCAGCGGTCTCCTCTGCTCCCTCCTCCTCTTCGTGTGCAAGCCAAAAATACCAACAGACCCTGCCGAGCGAGTCCTTTGTGGTCAGGGCTCAGCCTCCCAGCAGCCGTCGCATCCGCCAGCTGAACGGCCTGCTTGCACGGCCCATTTCTTCCCAGCTCCTACCGTACTCCTTTGTGCAGGAGGGGAGCGACATGCGTGCGCTCCTGCAGAGCGCAGCGCCGGATTAGCCAATACCCAGCTGGCACTACTTCTCACGCACAGCCATCCCAGCACTGCACCGCTTCGCGATGGCCAACGTGGAGTGTGGGCTGGATCATGCGGTGGGTGAGCAGGTCCAAGTGACCATGGACTCCTGGAGCAGCAGGTTCGGGACAGGCCGCTATCTGTCCTTCATGGCGCACTGGGTCAGTTTGGTGGAAGGGGGTGAGGAGGGGACAGCAACATCGGGCACAGCAGCAATCCAGTGGGAGGTGCCACCCCACAGTAGGGTCAGGGGAAGTGCAGCAAGTTCCTCTGCTCCGGTTCCACCCTCCGGCAAACCCGCCACCGTCAAACGCCCCCGCCTAAGCAGCAGTGTGAAGGCCCGCCACTGCCAAGTGCTGCTGGAGATGGTCAGCCTGGAGAAGCACAGACTGATGGCAGACCACGTCCTGGAAAAAGTCCAAGAGCAGGAGAGGAGTTGGCTGACCCCCAGAGGCCTCAGAGTCGGAGAGGTGGTGTCCGACAATAGGGCCAACCTTGTTGCTGCCATTCACCAGGGAGACCTCACCCACATCCCCTGTCTGGCCCACATCCTGAACCTGGTGGTGCAGAAATTTCTGAGCACCCACCAGGGGATAGACCCACTTTTGAAAGCGGCTCGGAAACCGGTGGGTTATTTCCGCCGCTTGGGCGGTGCCTCAGCGGCCCTGGAAGGCGTGCAGAAGGAGCTGAACCTGCCACAACACCGTCTGATCATAGACGTTCCAACATGGTGGAATTCCACCCTGGCCATGTTGGAACATCTGGTTGAACAGAGGCAGGCTGTCAACTGATACATGGCCAGAGCCACAGCGGACGCCACCGAGTTTGGGACCGCCACCACCCACCTCCCGGACATCATCCTCAATGCAGAGTGGGAAAAAATGCAGCTGGTGTGCTTGGTGCTGGCACCCTTCCTGGAGGCCACCAACATGGTCAGCCGGGACCATGGGTCACTCTGTGAGTGGGTGACCATGGTGTGCATTATGGACAAGGCCCTTGATGCTCTGCTGGAGGTGGGAGAGGCAGCCTTGATCCAGCAGGAGCAGCAGCAGCACCAACCTTCACAGTCCACCTCTGTGCGTCAGGAGGAGGAGGAGGAGGTTGAGGACTTGCAGTTAGAGTTCTTGGAGGAGTTGGAGGTCCCTGACCTTGAAGATGAGGGGGCATGGTTGAGTGCAACTGCAGTGGTGCGGGGGTGGAGAGAGCAGGGGGAGGCTCAGGAATCAGAGGAGGAGGACAGCACTGGGGGTGATGAAGACGAGTATGTGTCAGCAGAAATGGCAGCCCTCTTCCCCATGGCAGCGCACATGCTGCAGTGCCTGCGCAGTGACCCAAGAGTCAAGTAGATGTGTGCTCGGGAGGACATGTGGATCACCCTGATGCTGGACCCACGGCTGAAGGGAAAGCTGTATCAGTTCCTTCCTGCAGGAGGAGACCCTGTGCGCCGAATGATGGATTTGCAGCGGTTCCTGGTTCGGCGCTTGGAGGAAGCCTTCCCCCAGACTTCCCACCCCCCTGCTGTCACAGTCCAGCCAGCACAGCAGCAAGTGCGTGCATCCATCAGCAGCAGGTGCCCATCAAACCTGCTGTCTCTCACAAAGGCACTGTACACCACGCTGGTACAGCTGCCAACTGAGAAGGTGCCTGCAGCAGCATGTGGCTATCAAAGCCAGAACCAGCGCCTGACCCGGATGGTGGCAGACTACATGGGGTCCTAAAGCGGGCTTGACAGCGACACCCCTGTGGACCCCTTGGATTACTGGGTCAAGCACCTGGATATTTTGAGCGAAATGGCGCAGTACACCCTGGAAGTCCTTGCTTGCCCCCCTTCCAGCGTGCGGTCTGAAAGGTGCTTCAGTGCAGCCGGTGGCGTGGTGACTGAGAAGCGCTCTCGTCTGTCCACCCAGTCTGTGGACAGACTGACGTTCCTCAAAATAAATCAGGCTTGGGTGGTTGGTGAATTCCTGGCCCTTGTTGTTGGCAAGAGGGGGAAATGAATTAGCTGGAAATCACTATGCCTGCCTTAACACCCTTTACCACCACAACCTCCAGGCTCCGTCTTAAATCATCATAAGCCTGGTTAAATTTTTTTTTACTGAGCCGTGATACCACCAAGTGCCATGGTGAACTATCTAAACACAATTGCTGTACAATTTTTTTGAAGGTGCCTGTGCTGTCCCAGTTGTGGGGAGGCCCCAACTGCGGCACTATGACTGCTTCCTGGAACCTCTCCTAATTTTTTACTGAGCCGTGGTACCAACACTAGGTGCCATAGTGAACTATCTAAACACAATTGCTGTGTAATTTTTTTGGAGGTGTCTGAGCTGAAAACTGTCATGTCCCAGATGTGCGGTTGGACTTTGGACACAATGTGGGCTGCACGACCGCTGCCTGGAACCTACTGCTAATGTTAATTTACAGCCATTTTTTTTTTAACTCCCCCCACAATAAATTAATGTTTCCCTTTAAAAAAAACATGATGCTACATGCATCATTTACCTCAAAAAACGTTTTGGAAGCTATTTATAGGCCACTTCCAGTTTTTCTATCCGGATATCCGAATCCGCCCCGGATAATGCGTTCGGATACCGGCATGTACGCAGATATCAGAACATTCGATCGGGGTATCCGATCCAGATATCTGGGTATCCGGATCAATTCGGATTTTGAAAAGGGGTATCCGAGCACCCCTGCTGGCAGTATTTCAGATGACACCACCTTGGAGGTCCTTGCTTTAAGTTTATCTCCAAGCACCTGAAAATCATTTTTGAGGACCTTCCATCTTCCATTAACTTTGTCATTGGTACCAATGTGTACCATGACAGCCAGGTCTTCCCCAGCCCCACCCAATAATCTGTCAATTTGTTCCCCCACATGCCGAACCCGAGCACCCGGAAGACAACAGACTGTATGGCATTCACAGTTTCTTTGACAGATTACACTATCTGTGTGCCTAATAATTGATTCGCCTACCACCAGTATCTGTCTAGCCTTAGCTGTACTCCTATTCCCATTCTTACTGCAGCGGTCTGTCCCTTGGCTGCTAAGGTAAACATGCTGCTGCAGCATTGCTTCTCCAGAATCATCATCCCCAATATTACACAAACAAGCATACTTATTAGGGAGGGACAAATCGGGACTAGCCTCCCAGCCACTTATTCCCCTACCCCTTATAACTGTGCCCAACTAGCGGCTACCCCTGCTTCTTGCTCTGGCTGTACTCCACCCACCACATCTTCACCGGTTCTATTCAGTGTGTGGATCATGAGATCCAAGCTCTTCTCCGTGTTGTCTATGCTTCTCAGTGTTGCGAGCCGCTCATTTAGCTCTCTGACTTCAGCCTCTAATTGAGCAACACACACACACACACCCAGGGCAACAGTAAACACCCTCAATCTGCTGATCAAGGCACGCATACATGTTGCAGGATGTACACTGTACTGCATTGTCCAACATGATGACCATGGTGTGGGGAAAAATTACTTAATGTAAACTGTGGTAGTAAACGATGAAGCGGGAGAGTGAGTGAAGCGGGGGTGGAGGAGAGGGAGAGTAAGTGAAGCTGGCTTGGAGGAGAGGGAGAGCGAGTGAAGCGGGAGAGTGAGTGGAGTGGGGGTGGAGGAGAGGGAGAGTAAGTGAAGCTGGCTTGGAGGAGAGGGAGAGCGAGTGAAGCGGGAGAGTGAGTGAAGCGGGGGTGGAGGAGAGGGAGAGTAAGTGAAGCTGGCTTGGAGGAGAGGGAGAGCGAGTGAAGCGGGAGAGTGAGTGGAGTGGGGGTGGAGGAGAGGGAGAGTGAGTGAAGCAGGAGAGTGAGTGAAGCTGGGGTGAGGAGAGGGAGAGTAAGTGAAGGAAGAGAGAAAAAAATAAAATTTAAAGATTACACCACAAGTGTCTAGCACATTCTAACCAATGCAAAAAAACACAATATTGGTGGAAAAAATGTTGGGTTTTTTTGCTACATAGCACTACTGCTCGCAGTGTGTGCAATTACATTTTAACTTGTGCTGCTCTATTTAAGCTGCACTGCTTTAGCAGCCTTTATAGTCTAATAAGGTTTTCATAATGTTATATAATGCAATTTGTACAAATAATTATATTAATAATATGACAGTAATAATGTTGACTTGTGTAACAGATAGTGGAACAATCCTAATCTATGGCTTAGAAATAATTATGTGGTGGAGGTAAATAAAAAATAATGCATTAGATATGGCTAGTAACACTAGATCCATAGTATAATTGCTAACTGCTACTGGTAGCCAGTGCAGTGAGCGAAGGATCGGTGTAATGTGACAGTGGCGAGGCTGGTTTGTTAGCAATCTGGCAGCAGCATTCTGCACTAATTGCAGGCAATAAGTAAGGACTATTTATTCTTCATAAGAATAAAGAGTTTGAATTTCTAACTATGTTTCTTACACACATGACACAATTCTTATGTACAGGATTTGTTAGATTCAAGATTCAAATGGTTTGAGATATTTGAGAACCTTTTTGGATTCGGATTTGAGGAAATTTGGGATTTGTTTCATCTCTACATGTTACTCAGTGAAAAACACACAGATGATCTTATCACACAAATCCTCCAATCTAAATGCAGCCCCTTCCTAAACAACCTCTTGAATGGGGCCCCAATACATGCAGAGTAGCTCCATTACGATGTAGTGCATTTTTAAATTAGGTGACACCAATCTTACAATTCACCATATACTGATATTAGCAGGGGCACCTTAGGCGATACGTGATGAGATAAGGCATACCAGTGGAGACCAGCTCCTATGTCAGAATTCTAGCGGTTTATTTATGCAGCAAAGCTGTCATACGTATATGCACAATTCAGTGTAAACTGTGGTGTTAGAGTACCACTTGAACTATTGAGAATGTTCATTTGAGACAGTGAAACTTTCATAAGATTGTTTTAATTTTAAAGCTAGAAGACAGATAACATTTCCCAGCCAGAGAAAGTCAAAATATGAAAAGCATAAACAAACTGAAAGTTTCATACCATTGTCTTATGATGCCATCTGGCGGTTTCATAGTCTTATAAAATTAATATTATTAATATTATTTTGCAAACAGATAAAAGTGGTTTCCTTATTATTTAAAAATAATTAAATAGTGACATCTGCCGGTGGAAATTATTAAATGTATTTGTTCATAATACAAAATTATTTTAAACTATTAGGTTTTAATGTGCAATTATGTTTTACTGTACATGATTAATTGCTTTAAGAAGAATTATATAATAAGCTCTACATTTAAACTAGTGTATTAGAAGTTCTGTGTACTTCAATATGCATTCAATTACTATATGTGTAATTCACAGATTTTCTGGGTCAACATGGCCGATTTCATGACTTTTCACGCACATTCCAAACTAATTATCAGTAGCACACATTATCAGAAATGTGTCATGAATGACATTATTTAATATTTAAGATCCCAATGTCAAGGGCAAATATGTCAAATCAGCAGACAAGATGGCTGGTGATGTCCATCTTTAATTAACTGCGTCAAAAACGACCCAATAATCAAATGTCAGTATGTGTAAATATCCCAAACTACATCAATTCCCACAGATAAGTTAAATAAGGAATTTGTAAATAGAGATGGCCTGAACGGTTCGCCGGTGAACTTGTTCGCGCAAATTTCCGCTGTTCGCGTCCACGGCGAACTGCGAACACATAGTGAGTTCGACACGCCCCTATACCTCATCATTGGGCTAAACTTTGACCCTCTACATCACGGTCAACAGACACATGGCAGCCAATCAGGCTGCACTCCCTCCTGGACCCCCCCCCCCTTATAAAAGGCAGCAGTGTCGGCCATCTTATCCCTCTGTCTGCTGCCTGTGCTAGTGAGAGAAGGGAGAGACATTGGAGAGATAGGGAAAGCATTAGTTAAGCTCTTGTTAGCTTGCTCCTTGCTGATATTTGTTGCTGAAATCACCCCAAAACAGTTCTTTTGAGAGCTAATGTTCTTCTGATGTGTTTTTTTGTGTGTGTGCCACAGTGACACTTCATATATACAGCCCTGTCTGTTGCAGCTGGCTCTTGCTGTACTATGCCAGGCCCAGCACACTGTATTATACCAGTCACTGCATACCTTTCACTGCATCTGTGTGACTGCACACTGTATTATACCAGTCACTGCATACCTTTCACTGCATCTGTGTGACTGCACACTGTATTATACCAGTCACTGCATACCTTTAACTACATCTGTGTGACTCACTGCACACTGTAGTATACCACATGTACATGTGTCAATTCCCCTTCGTGATTGTTACCTTGCTGCGGTGAAGGGGCTTGCGTATCACAATGAAGCAATGACCTATATGAGTGTGTTGGGGGGCACACCCAATATAATAAGGTTGTTGCTTCATTGTGGACAGACCAAATTCGATCAGCTGGATAGTCACTGTTGTTCTGTCATTGAGCTACCTCAGCCTGACCATATGGGCTGGAAAACCGCCATCACCTACACTCTTACCAATGTGCGCACTAGCACAGCCATCACTACACAAACAGATGCTTGCAGTGCGTTACACAGTGAGTTTGGTCTGTCAGTGTGAAGCAGTACACTACTTACACTACCTGATCCATGTATACACATGCAATATGTTTTCAATCACTTTATGCCTTCAATTTACGAATGTAATGTGATTTCTGCCCTTTAGGGATTATAACCCTGCTTTGCATCAAATCCGTAATTTTCCCAGGGACTTTTGGCATGTATCCCACTCTGCCATGCCCCCTCCAGGTGTTAGACCTCTTGAAACACCTTTTCCATCACATTTGTGGCCAGAAACAGTGTTTGTAGTTTTAAAGTTCACCTGCCCATTAAAGTCTATAGCGGTTTGCAGAGTTCGCCGGTTCTCGGACTTTTGCGTATGTTTGCATTCATGGTTCACGAACCCAAAATCTGAGATATGAGCCATCTCTATTTGTAAACAAAAACTGTAATGAGTATTTTTTATGTAAAGTATTCAATACAAGATAGCGAGTTACGCACAGAAATTTCAGCCAATCAGAACCTGAGATTTAGGAAAAAATTCCAAATTAGGCAGCCATATTGCATCCAATCACTATAAAAGTAGGAGCTGAAAGCTCATAACTCGCACTTGCCTACCAATCTCCAGAGAAGACCCACAAGCCAGAAGCTACCTTCCCACAAATGGTTCTAGATGCTGAAAAGATGGCAGAGAAGGGGTAATATGCTTAATATTCTTACTTTATTAATTTTTCAGCATTAAGTTCTGTTAAGATGGTAGCAAGAAGTTCTTTTAGAAGCTATTTTTTATGCTATTTCTTTAAGAAGATTATCACGTAAGTAACTTACGTTTTTACTCAGCTACCAATGCAGATGAGACGACTTTTGATCCTACTCTACATAACACAACTGTTATATTACATTTTTTGAATGTGCTTTGAATATTGATGATTGCTTGGCCCTAAAGGCCTGATGAGATGGAATACTGTTAAAAGGAAATGCTACTTAGAACTGTTCATATTTTGTATATATGCTGTATGATAAGCAAATACAATTTTTAAAATATAAAATCATATACTGAGTGCTCTGATTCAATTCAAGGTATACTATCAATCTATAATTACTGTAATAGAGGGTTCAGACCCCGCTAAGCAGGATTTATATGCTAGCAACGCTTTAAAGGCTGGACCTTTACTGAGTTAGCGATCATGCAAAAGGCAAGAACCGTACAGGTTTTTGACATCTAGATATAGAGTTTTCAAAGGAAGGGCTATTTCTAGGCATAGCCACCAAAGAATGTGCCTAGGTCACCACCTAGTTGTAAGGGTGTGCTTTGCACCCTTTCACTATGGAGCTGCTGCTACCTACATGCTGTGCATGAGCTCAGCAGTATGGAGAAGAGAACAAACAACAACATTTGCACTCTAATGGAGCAGCCTGGCAGAAGAATTAACTTAGGAAGCCTCCTCCCTACCGTCTTGTGATAGTTGCTGGTATGAAGAATTGAGGATTCAGGCTGCACAGGAGGAGGAGTAGGAGGCTATGGGAATGCAGGCAACATGTTAGAGAGGAGATGGAAATGTGGTAGTAGGTAAAGTGAAGCATATTGGGCTTGATTCATTAAGCTGCGCTGCTAAAGCTGTGCTGCCTTACATAGCAGCACTCATTGCTATGTAAGGAGCGTGCCTTCCTTAGTTATGCACATTGCTTACATAGCAATGCGTGTAACTTTAAATGTGAAGTGACCACGATACTTCACTAGCGGCCGCTACTATGTCAATTAAAATATGTAGTAACGGCACAGTCGCGGCCACTAGTGAAGTATCGCTGTCGCGATACTTCAAAGCAACCTCAGCATTTAAATTTATGTGTGTTGCTATGTAAGCACGCGTGTAACTAAGGAAAGCACGCTCCTTACATAGTAACGAGCACTGCTATGTAAGGCGTGCATAGCGGCCACTCCTTCACATTAACTACTTAAGCATTTTGGACGCAGCTGCTACAGTGGGTTGCAAAAGTATTCGGCCCCCTTGACGTTTTCCACATTTTGTCACATTACTGCCACAAACATGAATCAATTTTATTGGAATTCCACATGAAAGACCAACACAAAGTGGTGTACATGTGAGAAATGGAACGAAAATCATACATGATTCCAAACATTTTTTTACAAATAAATCTAATATCTAAGTGCAGTCAGTTGCCTATAGACATTGCCTGATGAGTGCTAATGACTAAATAGAGTGCACCTGTGTGTAATCTAATGTCAGTACAAATACAGCTGCTCTGTGAGGGCCTCGGAGGTTGTCTAAGAGAATATTGGGAGCAACAACACCATGAAGCCCAAAGAACACACCAGACAAGTCCACAACAGGCCAGGGATCAAGTTATTGAGAAATTTAAAGCAGGCTTAGGCTACAAAAAGACTTCCAAAGCCTTGAACATCCCAAGGAGCACTGTTCAAGCGATCATTCAGAAATGGAAGGAGTATGGCACAACTGTAAACCTACCAAGACAAGGCCATCCACCTAAACTCACAGGCTGAACAAGGAGAGCGCTGATCAGAAAAGCAGTCAAGAGGCCCATAGTGACTCTGGACGAGTTGCAGAGATCTACAGCTCAGGTTGGAGACTCTGTCCATAGGACAACTATTAGTCATGCACTGTACAAAGTTGGCCTTTATGGAAGAGTGGCAAGAAGAAAGGCATTGTTAACAGAAAGCATAAGAAGTCCCGTTTGCAGTTTGCCACAAGCCATGTGGGGGACACAGCAAACATGTGGAAGAAGGTGCTCTGGTCAGATGAGACCAAAATGGAACTTTTTGGCCAAAATGCAAAACGCTATGTGTGGCAGAAAACTAACACTGCACATCACTCTGAACACACCATCCCCACTGTCAAATATGGTGGTGGCAGCATCATGCTCGGGGGGTGCATCTCTTCAGCAGGGACAGGGAAGCTGGTCAGAGTTGATGGGAAGATGGATGGAGCCAAATACAGGGCAAACTTGGAAGAAAACCTCTTGGAGTCTGCAAAAGACTTAAGACTGGGGCAGAGGTTCACCTTCCAGCAGGACAATGACATTCAACATAAAGCTAGGGCAGCAATGGAATGGTTTAAAACTAAACATATCTATGTATTAGAATGGCCCAGTCAAAGTCCAGATCTAAATCCAATCAAGAATCTGTGGCAAGATCTGAAAACTGCTGATAACAAACGCTGTCCATCTAATCTGACTGAGCTGGAGCTGTTTTGCAAAGAAGAATGGGCAAGGATTTCAGTCTCTAGATGTGCAAAGCTGGTAGAGACATACCCTAAAAGACTGGCAGCTGTAATTGCAGCAAAAGGTGGTTCTACAAAGTATTGACTCAGGGGGCCGAATAATTACGCACACCCCACTTTGCAGTTATTTATTTGTAAAAAATGTTTGGAATGATGTATGATTTTTGATACACTTCTCACATGTACACCACTTTGTATTGGTCTTTCACGTGGAATTCCAATAAAATTGATGCATGTTTGTGGCAGTAATGTGACAAAATGTGGAAAACTTCAAGGGGGCCGAATACTTTTGCAACCCACTGTATGTCCAAAATGCTACACTAACTGCTGCTGACCCCCGCGCGTGCTTCCGATGCCTTCCATTAGCCTGGAGATCAATAAATGGCAACACAGTTCCATTCATTGATCTAAGTCCCCGTATAAAAGACCGACGCCGTCTACGAGACGGCTGTCTTTCAAAAAGCCCCACTGTCATGTCCACGCATTACTTCCGCTTTGCGTATAAATACTACACATACGAAAGTGAGCTGTGAGGACATCTTGTGTCCAAATAGTAAAATTACATCTGGAAATTAAAATATTCATATAATGGCATTTTATTACTTTTAAAATTAGCTCCTTACCTCCCACACTCCCCAATAGCTACACAAACATTTTTTGTAATATATATATATATATGGGCTTGTAATAAGTGATGGACGCAAAAATGCACCTTAATTTCCAAATAAAATATTGGCACCATACATTGTGATAGGCACATAATTTAAATGGTGCAATAACCGGGACAAATGGGCAAATACAATATATGGGTTTTAATTATGGTAGCATGTATTATTTTATAGCAATTATTGCAATGTAGCAATGTTGCTATTTTTGCAGATGATGATACAAAATTGTGCAGAATCATCAACTCTCAGGAAGATAGGGACATATTGCAACAGGATCTGGACAGGATGGCTATATGGGCACATAAATGGCAGATGAAATTCAATGTTGAAAAATGTAAAGTCATGCATTTTGGTCGTACCAATGGTCTAGCACCATACAAAATAAATGGGATACAGTTGGGTACATCAAACTTGGAGAAGGACTCATCAACAACAAGTTAAATAATCACACTCAATGCCAAGCCACTGCAGCTAAAGCTAACACAATTTTGGGATGCATTAAAAGGGAAATAAAAACTCGAGATGCTAGCATAATATTGCCCCGGACTCTCTAGTAAGGCCACATCTGGAATATGGAATTCAGTTCTAGGCACCACATTACAGGAAAGATATTGCAGTTTTAGAGCAGGTGCAGAGACGAGTAACAAAATTGATACGTGGGATGAAAGGTCTCACTTACCAAGAAAGGTTAGATAAACTGGGTTTATTTAGTCTAGAGAAAAGACGCCTTAGAGGGGATTTAATTAACATGTATAAATACATCAGAGGGCAATTTAAAAGCTTGACAGATGAGCTTTTTGTCCCTAGGCCTTCTCAAAGGACTAGAGGACATGATCTGCGCATGGAGGAAAAACGTTTTAGCCATCTATTTAGGAAAGGGTTCTTTACAGTAAGAGTGATTAAGATGTGGAATGCATTGCCACAGGAAGTAGTTATAGCAAATTCTATACCTGCATTTAAAGGGGGCTTAGATGCTTTCCTTGCGTTGAAATACATCCATGGCTACAACTACTAGGTAATGCCCAATGATGTTGATCCAGGGATTTTATCTGATTGACATCTGGAGTCGGGAAGGAATTTTTTCCCTTTTGGGGCTAATTAGACCATGTCTTGTAAGGGTTTTTTGCCTTCCTCTGGATCAACAGGGATATGTGAGGGAGCAGGCTGGTGTTGTACTTTGTTCTCTGGTTGAACTCGATGGAAGTATGTCTTTCTTCAACCCAAATAACTATGTAACTATAATGGCTGAAAACTAAGAAATAATGATTTTTTTCAATTTTTTTCTTAATCTTCCTGTTAAAATGGAGTCATAATAAAATAATTCTTAGCAAAATGTACCACCAAACGAAAGCCTAAATGGTGGCGGAAAAAAACAAGATATAGCTAATTTCGTTGTGATATGCAGTGAAAAAGTTATTGGGGAATGAATGGGAGATGAAAGTTGCTCGGATGCATAA
Organism: Hyperolius riggenbachi; assembly: GCF_040937935.1. Lineage (NCBI taxonomy): Eukaryota > Metazoa > Chordata > Amphibia > Anura > Hyperoliidae > Hyperolius > Hyperolius riggenbachi. The sequence continues at coordinate 186,708,003 of NC_090650.1, read as the reverse complement.
GGGGAAGCAACACTGAAGGCTGAAGTGGCTAAGCTGCACTGCTTTAGCTAATGAATCAATATTTAGATAATGAATCAAGCCCATTGTTTTCATTAACTATGCATGTGCTGATGCATATTATGTGTATTATGCTGCATGATTATATATTTTTATGTGTTTATGTATGCATGTTTGGGCAGATATTAATGTATGCATACATTTTATATGTATGTATGCAAGTGTAAATGTTTGATATAATCATGTATGTATGTGTCTTTGGTGTTGGTAGACCTTTTACCAAGACTGCTCTATGTTAAAGAACTGATACTTGGGGCCTAATTTAAAAAAAATAAAAGAAAATGGGAATTGACAGGTCAAATTGTTAACCTACCCCAGAAAAAAAATGTTATGTATGATCTAAGATGTCATGGGCAAATCTTTGCCATAAAATAGCACCATCAGCCATATTACAACCACTTGCATAGTGTGCTGCAGCTAATTAGAGGATGGGCAAAACAGATTGTGTCTGGGGCCAAATAACATGTATAACTTAAAAGAACTTTGATGTGCTTCAATTCAACAGAAAATCAATTCCATATTCGGGCAAAACCAGCCATATCCACATAGATCAAACAGGACGATATCAAATGAAAGCTACCAGGGGTGTAGCAATAGCTATAGCAGCCATAGCAACTGCTATGGGGCCCTGGAGAGGAGGGTGGCTCAGGTTGTACTTGATATGTTCACTTTATTTCTTCACCTTCTGGCTTTGTCTCAGTGTCCATGAACTATACATAGGGTACATTGCATGGAAATGTAAATTTCACAGTCAACTTATATCCATAAGGTAGGGTCAGGAGGCATTGCTCAAGAGTGCCTATATCAGATGGCCCCATAAACATCATAATTAGGCAAACTATCCAACACTGAAATATATTTAGATAGAGTGCCCTCCAATTAGCAATACTCAGAATGTCCCCAAATAGCAATATGTAGAGTATCTCCAAAATAATAAGCAGAACAACAAACAACAACAAATAACAATATACAGACTGCACCAAACAATATGCAGAACAGCCCCAAATAACAAGACTAGCCCACAGATATGAGGCAGTGTGACACTCAAATATTAAGGGGCCCACCAATTATACAGAGTGACCCCCAGTTAGGTAGAATATTCTCCAATTATGTAAAGTGACCCCCAAATTTTCACCCCTGATAGGCACAGGGACCCCAAAATATTATGTAGAGTTTCCCCCAATAAGGCTAGAGTGACCCCCTGAAAAGATATTATTATTATTTAGCATTTATATAGCGCCGACATCTTACGCAGCACTTTACAGAGTATATATTGTCTTGTCACTAACTGTCCCTCAAGGAGCTCACAATCTAATCCCTACCATTGTCAAATGTCTATGTATGTATCATGTAGTGTATGTATTGTAGTCTAGGGCCAAATTAGGGGGGAGCCAATTAACTTATCTGTATGTTTTTGGAGTGTGGGAGGAAACCGGCGTACCCGGAGGAAACCCACACAGACATAGGGAGAACATACAAACTCCTTGCAGATAGTGCCCTGGCTGGGATATGAACCGGGGACCCAGCTCTGCAAGGTGAGAGCGCTAACCGCTACGCCACTGTGCTGCCCTTCCCCTTCAGGAAGACTAACTCCTAACCAACAGGCACAGTGACCCCCCCCAAAAAAAGGATTTCACCACATTAAAGCAAAGTGACCCCCAAAAGTTAGGCAATTGAACCCTCCTTTTAGGCAGAGGGACATCCAAATCTTAGGTAGCCCCCTTAGTTAGTCTGGTAGAACCAGGAAAAGAATCGTACAACACTGTCCTGCACCTGCACATAACCCAACTGATCCAGAGGATGGCAAAAGACTCTAACAACACTTGGGGCAATTAGCCTTAAAAGGGAAAAAAATCCTTCCTGACACCAGATGGCAGTCTACATAGTATGTGGGTGTCCTTCAACGGAAAGAAAGCAACCAAGTGCTCTTTAAATGCAAATAGAGAATTTGCCATAACTACTTCCTGTAGTAAAACATTTCACATTTTAACCAGTGTTACTACAAGGATCTCCTTTCTAATTAGATAATTTCTCCATGTGCAGATCATGTACAAGCCTAGGGATAAAAGCTCAACTGTCAAGCTTGAAGGCTTCTTGCACACTGCAAGCGATTCCGATTCAGATTCCGCTTTTTAATCAGTTTTTACATCAGATTCAGATTCCGATTTGCAGTGTGCAGGGAGCAAACTGCAAATCTGAATCGGAATCGGAAGTAAAAACAGATTAAAAAGCGGAATCTGAATCTGAATCGCTTGCAGTGTGCAAGAAGCCTCAAACTGCCCTTTGATACATTAAGCTGTTTAAGGTTTATTTTCTACAGACTAAAGCTGGGTTCACAGAGATGCATTGCATAACGCATGCATTAAATTGTGTGTGAACTGCAATGGAGATGCAACATAGATGCTACTTCAGAGCTGCATGCAGCGAGTTAGAGTAAAGTGATCCATTACATCATAGGGATGTGAACAGGCCCATAGAAGTCAGTGAAGTGTACAGGCAGTGAGTTGATATGCAGAATTATTCTACAATGCAACTGATGCACTGTGAACTATCCCCAAAGGTACTTATACACTGCTAGACATTCCCTGGCAGATATGAGTCTGCCAAATATTGTCACCCCAATGTGACTCGATTTCTGGCCAAAATCAAGCGGGATTACTGATTTAGGCAAGACTCCTTTTTAGCAGTCGAAAGGGGGCACCTAGAGCCGGTGACAGGTACTAAGGTGCCCACTCTGTTAATATTGCTCCCCGAGGCCCTGGAAAGATAGTATCACAGCGAAGCCGTGCTCTCACACCCTCTCCAGCTGACACACTCCCTCCTTTGTGCTTCTGTCATCTCTTGGTTCCTGTAGTGACCTGGCAGCATGAACGTACCAACATACACCACCAGGTCACTGGGTATAGGTGCTGGTAGATGACAGCAGCAAAGAGGAAGGAGCATGCAGGTGAGGACCATGGTAAGAGCGTTTTGCTAATCTGCAGGGGCCAAGGTGAGTAGTGTTAGCAACTGAGTAGAACTGGAGGGGAGCATTTACTAGCTCATCTTCATCTACTAGGTCATTTACTCAATACAGACAAATACGTACAACAGTTAAAATTTGACTTCACTCTATCCAAATCTTAAAACAAAATCCTGGATAGAGATCCTCTTGAAGGGTGTTATATACTATTAGAGATGGCCCGAACCTCCGATTTTCGGTTCGCGAACCGGGTTCGCGAACTTCCGCAAAACTTTGGTTCGCATGAACTTTCGTGAACCGCAATAGACTTCAATGGGGAGGCGAACTTTGAAAACTATAAACACTTATGCTGGCCAGAAAAGTGATGGAAAAGATGTTTTAAGGGGTCTAATACCTGGAGGGGGGCATGGCGGAGTGGGATAGACGGCAAAAGTCCCGAGGAAAAATCTGGATTTGACGCAAAGCAGCGTTTTAAGGGCAGAAATCACATTGAATGCTAAATAGCAGGCCTAAAGTGCTTTAAAACATCTTGCATGTGTATACATCAATCAGGGAGTGTAATTAGAGTTCTGCTTCACACTGACACACCAAACTCACTGTGTAACGCGCCGCAAACAGCTGTTTGTGTAGTGATGGCCGTGCTGGACTGGTGCGCGTCGTGGCCGGAGTGCAGGCCGTGGCGGTTTTCAAGCCCAGTGCTTTAAAACATCTTGTATGTGTATACATCAATCAGGTAGTGTAATTAGAGTACTGCTTCACACTGACAAACCAAACTCACTGTGTAACGCACCGCAAACAGCTGTTTGTGTAGTGACAGCCGTGCTGGACTGGTGCGCACCATGGCCAGAGTGCAGGCCATGGCGGTTTTCAAGCTCATATGGTCGCCGGGCTGTGGTAGCTCAATGATAGAACAACAGTGACTGTCCAGTTGATCAAATCTGGTCTGTCTACAATGAAGCAACGACCTTATTATCTTGGGTGTGCCCCCCCCCCTCGAGACACTCATATAGCCGGCAGTCATTGCTTCATTGTGATACGCAAGCCCCTTCACCGTGGCAAGGTAATGATCACGAAGGGGAATTGGCACATGTACATGCCTTTTGTTTTGTTGTGCAGCCAGAAAAATTAGGCAGGCATGTACACGCAACAGAAAAATTAGTATAGCGGCCGCTGCTAGCAGCGGCCTTAAAAATTCAGGAATCCACCTGGAGTCCTGGACCCTGTTGGTGGTGGCGGAGAAGGCAGTCAAGCGGCCTGCGGGCAGAGGTGCTGGGTGTGGTGGGGACTGACTTAGTCTTAGGGCGGGCAGTAGCCCTCCGGGATCCATGCATGCCTCATTCATTTTGATAAAGGTGTGGTACTGAACACTTTTGTGACTTAGGCGACTTCTCTTCTCAGTGACAATGCCTCCAGCTGCGCTGAAGGTCCTTTCTGATTGGACGCTTAAGGCAGGGCAAGACAGAAGTTGGATGGCAAATTGGGACTGCTCTGGCCACAGGTCAAGCCTGCGCACCCAGTAGTCCAAGGGTTCATCGCTGCTCACAGTGTCTACATCCACACTTAAGGCCAGGTAGTCGGCTACCTGCCAGTCCAGGCGTTGGTGGAGGGTGGATCCAGAAGCGCTAAGGCGAGGCGTTGGACTAAAGAATGTCCGCATGTCCGACATCACCATGAGATTGCTGGAGCATCCTGTCCTTGCCTGCGTGGACATGGGAGAAAGATTACTGGCAGTGGTACCTTTATTGCGTTGTGCTGTGAAATCACCCTTAACCACTTGAGGACCACAGTCTTTTCGCCCCTTAAGGACCAGAGCCTTTTTTTCCATTCAGACCACTGCAGCTTTCACGGTTTATTGCTAGGTCATACAACCTACCACCTAAATGAATTTTACCTCCTTTTCTTGTCACTAATACAACTTTCTTTTGGTGCTATTTGATTGCTGCTGCGAGTTTTACATTTTATTATATTCATCAAAAAAGACATGAATTTTGTCAAAAAAATGACTTTTTTAACTTTCTGTGCTGACATTTTTCAAATAAAGTAAAATTTCCTATACATTTGAGCGTGAAAGTTATTCTGCTACATGTCTTTGATAAAAAAAAAAACATTCAGTGTATATTTATTGGATTGGGTAAAAGTTATAGCGTTTACAAACTATGGTGCCAAAAGTGAATTTTCCCATTTTGAAGCATCTCTGACTTTTCTGACCACCTGTCAGGTTTCATGAGGTGCTAGAATTCCAGGATAGTATAAATACCCCCCAAATGACCCCATTTTGGAAAGAAGACATCCCAAAGTATTCAGTGAGAGGTATGGTGAGTTCATAGAAGATTTTATGTTTTGTCACAAGTTAGCGGAAAATGACACTTTGTGACAAAAAAAAAAAACAGTTTCCATTTCTTCTAACTTGCGACAAAAAAAAAATAAAATCTGCCACGGACTCACTATGCTCCTCTCTGAATACCTTGAAGTGTCTACTTTCCAAAATGGGGTCATTTGTGGGGTGTGTTCACTGTCCTGGTATTTTGGGGGGTGCCTAATTGTAAGCACCCCTGTAAAGCCTAAAGATGCTCATTGGACTTTGGGCCCCTTAGCGCAGTTAGACTGCAAAAAAGTGCCACACATGTGGTATTGCCGTACTCAGGAGAAGTAGTATAATGTGTTTTGGGGTGTATTTTTACACATACCCATGCTGGGTGGGAGAAATATCTCCGTAAATGACAATGTTTTGATTTTTTTTACACACAATTGTCTATTTACAGAGATATTTCTCCCACTCAGCATGGGTATATGTAAAAATATACCCCAAAACACATTATACTACTTCTCCTGAGTACGGCGATACCACATGTGTGGCACTTTTTTACACCCTAACTGCGCTAATGGGCCCAAAGTTCAATAAGTACCTTTAGGATTTCACAGGTCATTTTGCGACATTTGGTTTCAAGGGCCCCTAAAATGCCAGGGCAGTATAGGAACCCCACAAATGACCCCATTTTAGAAAGAAGACACCCCAAGGTATTCCGTTAGGAGTATGGTGAGTTCATAGAAGATTTTTTTTTTGTCACAACAAGTTAGCGGAAATTGATTTTAGTTTTTTTTTTCACAAAGTGTCATTTTCCGCTAACTTGTGACAAAAAAGAAAATCTTCTATGAGTATAATGTGTTTTATGGTGTATTTTTACACATACAGATGCTGGGTGGGAGAAATATCTCTGTAAATGACAATTGTTTGATTTTTTTACACACAATTGTCCATGTACAGAGAGATTTCTCCCACCCAGCATGGGTATGTATAAAAATACACCCCAAAACACATTATACTACTTCTTCTGAGTACGACGATACCATATGTGTGACACTTTTTTGCAACCTAGGTGCGCTAAGGGGCCTAACGTCCTATTCACAGGTCATTTTGAGGCATTTGGATTCTAGACTACTCATCACGGTTTAGGGCCCCTAAAATGCCAGGGCAGTATAGGAACCCCACAAGTGACCCCATTTTAGACAGAAGACACCCCAAGGTATTCTGTTAGGAGTATGGTGAGTTCATAGAAGATTTTTTTTTGTCACAAGTTAGCGGAAAATGACACTTTGTGAAAAAAAAAGACAATACAAATCAATTTCCGCTAACTTGTGACAAAAAATAAAATCTTCTATGAACTCATCATACACCTAACAGAATACCTTGGGGTGTCTTATTTCTAAAATGGGGTCACTTGTGGGGTTCCCATACTGCCCTGGCATTTTAGGGGCCCTAAACCGTGAGAAGTAGTCTTGAACCCAAATGTCTCAAAATGACCTGTGAAAAGGTACTCATTGGACTTTGGGCCCCTTAGCGCAGTTAGGCTGCAAAAAAGTGCCACACATGTGGTACTGCCGTGCTCATAAGAAGTAGTATAATGTGTTTTGTGGTGTATTTTTACATATAACCATGCTGGGTGGGAGAAATATCTCTGTAAATGACACATTTTTGATTTTGTTTACACACAATTGTCCATTTACAGAGAGATTTCTCCCACCCAGCATGGGTATGTGTAAAAATACACCACAAAACACATTATACTACTTCTTCTGAGTACGGCGATACCACATGTGTGACACTTTTTTGCAGCCTAGGTGCGCTAAGGGGCCCAACGTCCTATTCACAGGTCATTTTGAGGCATTTGTTTTCTAGACTACTCTTCACGGTTTAGGGCCCCTAAAATGCCAGGGCAGTATAGGAACCCCACAAGTGACCCCATTTTAGAAAGAAGACACCTGAAGGTATTCCGTTAGGTGTATGGTGAATTCATAGAAGATTTTATTTTTTGTCACAAGTTAGTGAAAAATGACACTTTGTGAAAAAAACAATAAAAATCAATTTCCGCTAACTTTTGACAAAAAATAAAATCTTCTATGAACTCGTCATACACCTAACAGAATACCTTGGGGTGTCTTTTTTCTAAAATGAGGTCACTTGTGGGGTTCCTATACTGCCCTGGCATTTTACGCGCCTCAAAACCGTGAGTAGTCTGGAAACCAAATTTCTCAAAATGACTGTTCAGGGGTATAAGCATCTGCAAATTTTGATGACAGGTGGTCTATGAGGGTGCAAATTTTGTGGAACCGGTCATAAGCAGGGTGGCCTCTTAGATGACAGGTTGTATTGGGCCTGATCTGATGGATAGGAGTGCTAGGGGGGGTGACAGGAGGTTATTGATGGGTGTCTCAGGGGGTGGTTAGAGGGGAAAATAGATGCAATCAATGCACTGGGGAGGTGATCGGAAGGGGGTCTGAGGGGGATCTGAGGGTTTAGCCGAGTGATCAGGAGCCCACACGGGGCAAATTAGGGCCTCATCTGATGGGTAGGCATGCTAGGGGGTGACAGGTGGTGAAAGGAGGTGATTGATGTGTGTCTCAAGGTGTGATTAGAGGGGGGAAATAGATGCAAGCAATGCACTGGCGAGGTGATCAGGGCTGGGGTCTGAGGGCGTTCTGAAGGTGTGGGCGGGTGATTGGGTGCCCTAGGGGCAGATAGGGGTCTAATCTGATGGGTATCAGTGACAGGGGCTGATTGATGGGTGATTGATGGGTGATCAGTGGGTGATTAGATGGCAGAACAGATGTAAACAATGCACTTTGGAGGTGATCTGAGGGTTAGTCTGGGGCAATCTGATGGTGTGTGAGGATGATCAGATGCCCGTAAGAGTCAGGTTAGGGTCTGATCTGATAAGTGGCAGTGACAGGTGGTGATTGACGGGTGATTGATGGGTGAATGACTGGTGATTGACAGGTGATTACAGGGGAGAATAGATGTATACAGTACACAGGGGGGGGGGGGGTCAGGGGGGTCTGAGGTCGTTCTGAGGGTGTGGGTGGGTGATTGGGTGCCCTAGGGGCAGATAGGGGTCTAATCTGATGGGTAGCAGTGACAGGGGGTGATTGATGGGTGATTGATGGGTAATTAGTGGGTGTTTAGAGGAGAGAACAGATGTAAACAATGCACTTGGGAGGTGATCGGACGGCAGGTCTGCAGGCGATCTGATGGTGTGGGTGGGTGATCAGATTGCCCGCAAGGGGCAGGTTAGGGGCTGATTGATGGGTGGCAGTGACAGGGGGTGATTGATGGGTGGCAGTGACAGGGGGTGATTGATGGGTGGCAGTGACAGGGGGTGATTGATGGGTGATTGATAGGTGATTGACAGGTGATTGACAGGTGATCAGTGGGTTATTACAGGGAAGAACATATGTAAATAATGCACTGGCGAATTGATAAGGGGGGTCTGAGGGCAATTTGAGCGCATGAGCGGGTGATAGGGTGCCCGCAAGGGGCAGATTAGGGTCTGATCTGATGGGTAACAGTGACAGGTGGTGATAGGGGGTGATTGATGGGTGATTGATGGGTAATTAGTGGGTGTTTAGGGTAGAGAACAGATGTAAACAATGCACTTGGGAGGTGATCTGACGTCGGATCTGCGGGCGATCTATTGGTGTGGGTGGGTGATCAGATTGCCCGCAAGGGGCAGGTTAGGGGCTGATTGATGGGTGGCAGTGACAAGGGGTGATTGATGGGTGATTGACAGGTGATCAGTGGGTTATTACAGGGGGGATAGAGGCATACAGTACACGGGGGGGGGGGGGGGTCTGGGGAGAATCTGAGGGGTGGGGGGTGATCAGGAGGGAGCAGGGGGCAGTTTAGGGTTAAAAAAAAATAGCGTTGACAGATAGTGACAGGGAGTGATTGATAGGTAATTAGGGGGGTGACTGGGTGCAAACAGTGGTCTGGGGAATGGGCAGGGGGGGGGGGGGGGTCTGAGGGGTGCTGTGGGCGATCAGGGGGCAGGGGGGGGGAAATCAGTGTGCTTGGGTGCAGACTAGGGTGGCTGCAGCCTGCCCTGGTGGTCCCTCGGACACTGGGACCACCAGGGCAGGAGGCAGCCTGTATAATAGGCTTTGTATACATTACAAAGCCTATTATACGCATGTCATGCGGCGATCCAGGTGCTAGTAACCCGCTGGCGCTTCCGAACGGTTGGCGGGTTACAGCACGAGGGGGCGGAGCCAGTCGCCGGCGGCTGATCGCGTCACAAATGACGCGATCGCCGCATAACCACGCCCGCCGCCACCACCGCCGATGGGCGTATTGCGGTCGTTTGGGCCCAGCCCTTGCCGCCGCCCGTCGGCTTAAGGCGGTCGGCAAGTGGTTCAATAACAATAACAACAATAACAATAATATTTATATAGCGCTTTTCTCCCTGGGGACTCAAAGCGCTGTGACCCGGCATTATGCAGTCTCAAAGGCTAGGGAAAAGAGGTGAGTTTTTAGCCTTTTTTTAAAGCTATCCAGAGAGGGAGCCACTCGTACTGATTGTGGAAGTGAGTTCCATAGAGTAGGGGCTGCATAGGAAAAGGCCCGAGCACCAAATGTTAAGTGTATCCTGGGAATAATCAGCTTCATCTTGTTGGCAGAGCGGAGGGTGCGTGGAGGGGCATAAAGTTCCAATAGATCCGCTATGTATTTGGGTCCCATGTGGTGTAGAGCCTTGAATGTCAGCAGGCAGATCTTAAAATTGATTCTCCAATTTACTGGCAACCAGTGAAGAGTTTGCAGTACTGGGGTGATGTGTGAGCTGCGGGGGGCATTGGCTAGGAGTCTGGCTGCAGCATTCTGTACTAGCTGTAAGGGGCGCAGAACCTTTTCTGTAGATCCGATGAACAGGGCGTTGCAGTAGTCTAGGCAGGAGGATACAAATGCATGAACCAGGGCAGGTAGGTCTTCAGCTGGGATAAGGTGTTTGATTTTCGCTATATTTCTTAGATGGAAGAAGGAAGACTTGACGACAGCTGATATCTGCTGTTTGAGTTTTAGATTTCCATCCAGGATCACCCCAAGGTTTCGCACAGAGTTTTTATACTGTACAGTATCTCCCCCAATTGCTAGTTTGAGGTGGTGAGCATTTTGAACTTTATCCATCATGTGTGGACCACCTACCACCAACACCTCTGTTTTGTCAGAGTTCAGCCTCAGCCAGCTGGTGTTCATCCAATTTTGTAAATCCACTAGACACGCATTTATGGATGCTGATGGGTCTTGGGTGCCAGGCTTGAAGGACAGATACAGTTGTGTGTCATCTGCATAACAATGGTATCCTAGGCCATAGTTCTGGATTATTTTGCCCAGTGGGAGCATGTAGACTGCAAAGAGTAATGGTGATAGTACAGAACCCTGTGAAACTCCATAGGGAAATGGCACTGGATTAGAGTAGTGTGTGCCCAGACATACTTGCTGTGTCCTGCCAGATAGGAAGTTCTGAAACCAGCTAAGAACAGTACCCCTTAGGCCACAGTTATTCTTCAGTCGCTGGATTAGTATTTCATGATCCACAGTATCAAATGCTGCAGACAAGTCAAGAAGAATCAGAATTGAGCAATCACCCTTGTCCCTTGCAGTAAGTAGATCATTCATTACTCGGACTAATGCCGTTTCAGTGCTGTGCCTTTTCCTGAATCCTGACTGAAAAGCATCAAAGATGTTGTTATCTGTAAGCCTGGCTTCCAGCTGGTTGGCGACTGCTTTCTCGATAACTTTTGATAGGAATGGTAAGTTCGCCACAGGTCTGTAGTTGGTTACAGAATCAGGATCTAGTGATGGTTTCTTCAAGAGGGGTTTTATGATTGGTTTCTTTAGTTCTTCTGGGAAAAGTCCACTTTGCAAGGAGCACTGAGTGATTTTGTGAAGTGCTGGCCTGATCAGCTCTGGGCACTGCATTAAGGATCCAGTTGGGCCAGGATCCAGGTCGCAGGTAGTGGGGCGGAGACTTTGAATGAGAATTCCAAAATCTTCTTCACTCAGAGTGTCTTGCCATGGTGATACGGTAGTAGGCAGATGCAAAGTCCAGTGGTCAATTGATGTTGGTGTAGTGCTGGCACGGATGGTAGACACCTTGTTTGTGAAGAAGGCAGAGAATTCTTCACACCTTTCCCTGGAGAATGTGGTTGGGGCTTTTAGGCAGGAAGGATTGCAGAGTGATTCTACTGTGTGGAAGAGTAGAGCAGCTCTGTTGTTGGCTGTAGATATTTTGTGCGAGATAAAGTCTGATTTTTTCTTGGTTATTGCTTGTTGGTATTGTCTGAGTTGTTGAATTAGGCTAGATTTGTGCTCCTCAGACCCTGATTTACGCCACTGTCTTTCAAGTCTGCGCCCTTTCTTTTTTTAGATCCATGATGGTTTTGTCAAACCAATTAGCTTTCTGCTTTTTGGTTGCGCCATGGGGCAATACTGTTAAGTGTTTCATATATCGTGTTGTTGTACTAGGTTACTAGAGTGTTTGGGTCCATTTGACTGTGGAGCAGATTTGTAAAATCCAGGTTGGCAGTTATCCTCTCCGGTGTTAATTTATTCAGGGGACGGATTTTGATTGTTTCTTTAGGGAGCTGCTTGATAGGGTGATGTTCAATAGTAAACTGTATTATGTGATGGTCTGACCACACCACTGGGGTTACTGTTATGTTACTAATGTCCATTCCAAGGTGGAACAGTAAGTCTAGCGTATGCCCTCCTCTGTGGGTAGCAGATTTTACAACTTGTGTGAAGCCTAGTCCACCCATGAGATTTATTAGTTCATTTGCATTGTAAAGCATACTTGCCAGCTTGTTCTGCATGTTCTGCATCCTTTCTGCCTTCAGGTGAGTTGGTAACATGTCCGCCACTTTGTGCCTATACCGGATTGTTTGATCCTCATCAGTGCATGGCATGGATTAATTTGGCTCTTTGCATATATTCAGCAGTGGTGCCTGGGAGACATCTCGAGCTCACTCCAACCTGAATTATCGCAAATTCTTTCTGTTTTAGGAAAGCAAACTTTTGTTTTTCTTAATATCTTAGTAAGGGGGCTTTTAGGACCATTGTAGTCCCTTACACACCCCAATGAGTTCTGGGTCACCATGAGCTTGCTGGTTAGTCTGCGCCTCTCGGATTTACAAGCCCTACTCCATAGAGCCAAATTAATCCATGCCATGCACTGATGAGGATCAAACAATCCGAAACAGTCTGTATGCATGTTGGATTATTATGGCTCTGTACATATTAACAAGCTGACACATCATTGCATTCCAGCGGTTCTGGAGGTGTGTTTAGCTTCTAAGGGTACAATGGTTAATTTGCATATATTCAGCAGTGGTGCCTGGGAGACATCTCGAGCTCACTCCAACCTGAATTATCGCAAATTCTTTCTGTTTTAGGAAAGCAAACTTTTGTTTTTCTTAATACATATGTGTATAACAAAAAACTCCCCTGTGTTCACATGCAATGTTATCTGCTAAAAGTGGTATGACATCATAGTAACCACGGAGGGAGACGCTGAACCTCGAGGACTGTTTTACTGATATGCGCATTTTTACTGGAACTTTGTGAGTGCAATTTTAACTTTTTTAAATGAAATAAAAACGGTGTTACGCTATGGAAGTATCTGTTTGAGTTTAAAGGTGCTGTACTACTTGAGAAGCAGAGCTAAAGAGGAGACTGTTCATAAGCGTTGTTGCTGGTCTTGATCGGTCAGCCATAGCATCTGGTAAGAGGCTGATTTATTGGAGCCTGAGTGCGAAAGAGAGAGCGGTGCTGGGTCACAGCCTGAAAGGGCTTGTATGTTAGGCACTTAAGGGTGTGCACTTAGGAATAACATACTACACCTTAGAAGCATTTTCTTTTATATGTGCGGTTGATATGCAGCTGATACGCGGTTGAAAACGCGGAGGATAGCAGCGCTGGCTGGGCCACATGCGAAGGAGCCAACTGTTATGATTGGCACTGCTTTTTGGTGAGCATAATCGTTTATTGATGAGGATTTTCTATGCTGTTGTGACAAGAGTCTGCAAATCTGGGAATAGACACTATGAACTAGGACCCACAACTTTCCCCAATTCTGAGAACTGTGTTGCTGTTCTAACAGACTGAATTATTTTATACTATGATGTCATACCACTTTTAGCAGCTAACAGTGCATGTGAACACAGGGGAGTTTTTTGTTATACACTTATGTATTAATGTTGGAGGTTTTGGATGATGCCTGTTGAGCTCTGATATCACTTAATATTATAACTCTTGCGAACTGTCAAATGTAGCGGATGTGGTACTTGGAGTAGTGCTGGTGGCTGCAGAAGATGAGGTGTTCTGTGTTAAATAGTCAACCACGTCCTGACAATCTTGGGAGTTGATGGGACATGCCTTTTTCTGAGCACTGTACTTCGGTCCAGGGCCGCACGAAATCACATCACCACGACCTTGCACAGACCTGCCGGATGGCCTTCCTCTGGGTCTGCCTCTACCACTGCCTCTACCTGTTTTGTCCGTTTGTCCATATCGGGGGGGGGGGGGGGGGGGGGGGGGCTGAAGTGAAAAGTATACATTGCCTTGAGTAATACAATGTGCAGTCACACAGGTGCAGTTAACATGTATGCACGGAGTGGTATATCACACTGCATGCACTCACGTAGGTAGGTGGGTGCACTGAACACAACAGGTAGTTATATGCAGTGATGGGTATTACAAATGTGCACCTGTCACACACACACACACAGGTACCGAGCAGGCACAGTGACACTGCGTGCGCTCACGTAGGTGGGTGGGTGCACTGAAGTGAACAACAGGTAGCAGGTATATGCAGTGAGGGGTATTACGATGTGCACTTGTCACACACAGACAGGTACCGGACAGGCAAAGTGACACTGCGCACGCTCACGTAGGTGGGTGGGTGCACTGAAGTGAACAACAGGTAGTAGGTATATGCAGTGATGGGTATTACAATGTGCACCTGTCACACACAGACAGGTACCGGACAGGCACAGTGACACTGCATGCACTCACGTATGTGGGTGGGTGCACTGAACTGAACAACAGGTAGTAGTAGGTATATGCAGTGATGGGTATTACAAATGTGCACCTGTCACACACAGACAGGTACCGGACAGGCACAGTGACACTGCGTGCACTCATGTGGGTGGGTGGGTGGGTGGGTGTATTGCACTGAAGTGAACAACAAGTAGTAGGTATATGCAGTGATGGGTATTACAATGTGCACCTGTCACACACAGACAGGTACCGGACAGGCACAGTGACACTGCGTGCGCTCATGTAGGTGGGTGGGTGCACTAAAGTGAACAACAGGTAGTAGTAGGTATACGCAGTGAGGGGTATTACAAATGTGAACCTGTCACACACAGACAGGTACCGGACAGGCACAGTGACACTGCGTGCGCTCACGTAGGTAGGTGGGTGGGTGCACTGAAGTGAACAACAGGTAGCAGGTATATGCAGTGAGGGGTATTACAATGTGCACCTGTCACACACAGACAGGTACCGGACAGGCACAGTGACACTGCGCACGCTCACGTAGGTGGGTGGGTGCACTGAAGTGAACAACAGGTAGTAGGTATATGCAGTGATGGGTATTACAATGTGCACCTGTCACACACAGACAGGTACCGGACAGGCACAGTGACACTGCGTGCACTCATGTAGGTGGGTGGGTGCACTGAAGTGAACAACAGGTAGTAGTAGGTATATGCAGTGATGGGTATTACAAATGTACACCTGTCACACACAGACAGGTACCGAACAGGCACAGTGACACTGCGTGCGCTCACGTAGGTGGGTGGGTGCACTGAAGTGAACAACAAGTAGTAGGTATATGCAGTGATGGGTATTACAATGTGCACCTGTCACACACAGACAGGTACCGGACAGGCACAGTGACACTGCGTGCGCTCATGTAGGTGGGTGGGTGCACTGAAGTGAACAACAAGTAGTAGGTTTATGCAGTGATGGGTATTACAATGTGCACCCGTCACACACAGACAGGTACCGGACAGGCACAGTGACACTGCGTGCGCTCATGTAGGTGGGTGGGTGCACTGAAGTGAACAACAGGTAGTAGTAGGTATACGCAGTGAGGGGTATTACAAATTTGAAACTGTCACACACAGGCAGGTACCGGACAGGCACAGTGACACTGTGTGCGCTCACGTAGGTGGGTGGGTGCACTGAAGTGAACAACAGGTAGTAGTAGGTATATGCAGTGAAGGGTATTACAATGTTCACCTGTCAAACACAGACAGGTACTGAACAGGCACAGTGGCACTGCGTGCGCTCACGTAGGTGGGTGGGTGCACTGAAGTGAACAACAGGTAGTAGTAGGTATATGCAGTGATGGGTATTACGATGTGCACCTGTCACACACAGACAGGTACCGGACAGGCACAGTGACACTGAGTGCGCTCACATAGGTGGGTGGGTGCACTGAAGTGAACAACAGGTAGTAGTAGGTATATGCAGTGATGGGTATTACAATGTGCACCTGTCACACACAGACAGGTACCGGACAGGCACAGTGACACTGCGTGCGCTCATGTAGGTGGGTGGGTGCACTGAAGTGAACAACAAGTAGTAGGTATATGCAGTGATGGGTATTACAATGTGCACCTGTCACACACAGACAGGTACCGGACAGGCACAGTGACACTGCGTGCGCTCATGTAGGTGGGTGGGTGCACTGAAGTGAACAACAGGTAGGAGTAGGTATACGCAGTGAGGGGTATTACGATGTGCACCTGTCACACACAGACAGGTACCGGACAGGCACAGTGACACTGAGTGCGCTCACGTAGGTGGGTGGGTGCACTGAAGTGAACAACAGGTAGTAGTAGGTATATGCAGTGATGGGTATTACAATGTGCACCTGTCACACACAGACAGGTACCGGATAGACACAGTGACACTGAATGCGCTCACGTAGGTGGGTGGGTGCAATGAAGTGAACAACAGGTAGTAGTAGGTATATGCAGTGATGGGTATTACAATGTGCACCTGTCACACACAGACAGGTACCGGACAGGCACAGTGACACTGCGTGTGCTCACATAGGTGGGTGGGTGCACAGTGAACAACAGGTAGGTATATGCAGTGATGGGTAATGTGCACCTGTCACACACACAGGTAGTCACTGGATGTGCTGGGCCTGGCAGTGGCTCACACAGTAGGAATTACCAAGGCTGTCTATGCCACACAAGTGTCAGTGGGACACACACACACACAAAAAATAGATCACAAGAACAAGATTAGCCCTCAAAAGAGCTGTTGTGGGGTGCTTTTGTAGCAATAAGAATCAGCAAGGAGCAAGCTAAGAAGCCTACAAGAGCCTAACTAAGCTTTCCTTATGAGAGTCTGCAGCAGCTATCCCTAATTACTGCAGGCACACAAGTGAGCCCACTGCCTGACGCTGCCTGCCTTTTATAAGGGGGGGCTCCAGGATGGAGTGTAGCCTAATTGGCTACAATGTGCCTGCTGACTGTGATGTAGAGGGTCAAAGTTGACCCTCATGATGCACTATGGGGGCGAACCGAACTTCCGGAAAAGTTTGCGGTTCTCCACGATCGCGAACCCCGGAAGTTCGCAGGGAACCGTTCGCCGGCGAACCGTTCAGGCCATCTCTATATACTATACATGTAATGTTGTGGCTATGCAATACCATGTTTTCTTGAGAGACAATGCTTTTTGTTCTGTATGTTTGATGAATTTCTGTATGGATCATTGGTTTTCTTTCTTCATTGTTCATTCAGAATGTTTTCTTTTAGCCCTGAAAGCTGAAGCCCAGAATTGCTTCCTATTTACCTTTATTGAAGAAAAGGCTACAAAAGGAAAACTATGCACTTTCATCCTTGTGCTGACAAAGAATCTGCAGCTTGTCATACATGATTTATTGGGTATTTCATAGATACTATAAGAAATCACGAGAGTGAGTTATACCTACCGAAATTCATTGGTTGTTAATTATATATAAATGCGAGAAAATGTATAATAATTAGAGATAGCTGTGTGGGCCAGATAAAACAACTTGAATTCACCAGTATGTTTGTGATTACTCTCAATTAAACACCCTCAATGGGAGTCTCCTTTAAAAACACTCTAAAATGATATGTGTCCTGTAAGGTGGTATCAATCACAGTTAAAATACAGTTTTCCTTGATTGATGAAAACAGTACACCTCAGACTAAATAGTCCTGCTCTCGCACATGTGGGCTTGATGCAGAGCCTTCACCAAAGCAATCACCCGCAGGCCAAATCTATCTATTTCAAGTAAACCTAGAATTCACAAAAGAACCGCAAATCAACCTATGTACTAAATGATGCACCTGGGCATGCACACCACAACCATTGTCTAAAATGTGAACGCCACCCTTTTGTCTTCATAAAAAATGTCACCTCAGCCCAAAGCCTACTGCTGCCCAAAGGCTGCCACAGTCTGTCCACGCATATCTACATCCTTCATTTAGTATGTAGGATGACAGTCTCAAGTGATGCAGAGTGATATGTGCTGCAGCCACATCACCCAAGAATTTAATACAGTCAAGCCTAATGGCACATGGAAGATATGGTTGGGGCTCTTCTGGAGACTGAAGTCACAGGGATACAGGCTACAAGATGACATTGACTTTGAGTTACACCACTGCTAGGTTCATGTACATTTGGCCTGCCCTCAACTTGCCATGACCATACTCACTTTTTGCACATTGGAGCCTCTCTTTCTTGTTGCCCAAGGATACCATGGATCTTTAAGAATTCTACCAATGCCCCTGGGTAAAATGCTTATGAGGGCTGGAACCCACTAGAGCGTTTTTTTTGAGTGTTTAGGGATCGCTTTCAATCGCTAGCGATTTCCCTAAATGCTCAGCCAATGTAAATGGATGGGACAGATTCCACCAGAGCGATTGCGATTAGGCAAATTGCAGGATATGCAGTAGTTTCCATTCTAATGTATTGATAGGAGCAAGGAAATCGCTCCCAAAATCGCTTGCAAAGTGCTACCACAAATTGCTTGTGATTGCGAGTCCCAGTTTTAAGGGCTATTTCACACCAAAAAGTACTAGCGATTTTGGAGTGATTTTATAGGATTTTATTGCCCAAGAGCTTTTTAAAACACTGGACAGCACTGGGGATCAGAAAAGCTCTTCAAAACGCTCCTGGTGTTAAACTACCCTAAGGGATATGATGGACATGTATGTTACAGGCTAATTTTAGTGCTTTGACATATCACATAATTTATTTATTAACATACCTTTTTCCAAACAAAATAAGCCCAGTTTGTCCAGCCTTCCGTGGTAAGGGCTTGTTCACACCTAGAGCGTTTTCGGGTTTTTTTTAAGCGCCAGCGATTTTGAAAATCGCCCTAAAAGCACTTGTGCAATGATTCCCTATGAGAGTGTTCACATCTGCTCGTTTCGATTGCTTTCCGCTGACCAAAGCGCTGCCTGTACCATTTTCTGAGCATTTTGGCTATAATGGAAGGCATAGGAAAATCGCTAAGTGTTTGAAAAATCGCTTTGTATAGTGATTTCTTGAGTGCTTTTAAGAATAAATACATTGTATTTATTCTTTTTCGGGTCAAATAGTTCACTTCCTGATTGATGTCAGGAAATGAAAATCTCAAACGCGCATCAAAAGCGCTTAGAAAAGGGTTTACACAAAATCACCCAACGCTCAGAAAAAGCCAGGAATCGCTAAAAAAAATTGCGCTCAAAAACACTCAGCGCTTGCGATAGCACTGGGCAATTCATAATGTGAACAAGGCCTAAGTGAGATCTTCCATCCTTCTGACTAATTTAGTTGCCCCACTGTACCCACTGTAGAAGGTCAATGGCCTTTCTATAGTGTGGTGCCCCAAACTGTATCTCATACTCCAGATGTAGCCTCACAAGTGATTTATACAAAGGGAGTAGTATCCTAGCATCTTGAGATATTATTTCCTGTTTTGTGCATCAAATAATTGTATTTTCTTTAGTTACAGCTGCTTAGCATTGTATACAATTACTTAACTTGTTATCAACCAGTATTCCTAAGTCCTTCTCCAAGTCAGATGTGCCCAGCTGTATGACATTTATTTTATATGGTGATCTATAGCTCCAAGCTGCATGACTTTACATTTATCAATATCAACATTAAATTTGCATGACTTTACATTTATTAACATTTAATTTAATCTGCCATGTGCCTGCCCATATGGCCATGTTGTCAAGATCCTGTTGTAATATGTCTCTATCTGTCTTAGTGTTGATAATTTTTCATAATTTTGTATCATCTGCAAAGATGGCTATATTAATCTGTATTCCGTCTACTATAAAGTCCTATACTGTACCGTTTAGAGGACAAAAACCAGGGGAAAAAATTAATATACTAAATCTGGTGCATCCATAGTGAAGCAGCATTATGCCCCCTTTGTACCTCATGCCCTGTTGTGCCTCTTGTGTCTCCCTGTTTCCTCCTCTGTCCCCCTTGTGTCTTCCTGTGTCCCCCATGTGTCCACCTCTGTCCTCCTTGTGTTGTACTCTATGCTTCTTTGTGTTCCACTGTGTCCTCCGTTTGTCCACCTGTGTCCTTCTCTGCATGGGCACACTACAGGGAGTTCCCGACATTGCAGCGGGTTGGAGGTTCGTATTGGAAGATGTTCACAAATCAGGAACTCCCTGCATTTGGAATATACAACGCAGTGACTTTGTGAGTTTTATATTCCAAAAAATACAGTAACTTTATATCAGTAGCCACTTTTTTATCTGCTTCCAGTTTCGCAAGTTCCATACTTTTATGCAACTTTTGTTACATTCCTTATAATTTAGTGCAGATGCAGTCCCCTTATTCTTTAGGGCACTAAAAGCATTTTTTTTAAATTGAAAGGAGTCATCAGGGAAACATGGATAAAATAAGTGCTACTTACCGGGGGCTTCCTCCATCCCCAAGCACCCAGCATGTCCCTCGCCGCAGCTCTCCCTGCAGCCGTTCGCCGCAGCTCGCTCCCGGTCCCCTGCGATGACGTCAGGCCGACCCCCAGGTCGGCCTGCACTGTGCCTGCGCGAGCGGCGCTGTCAATCACCGCCACATGAGCCGGAGTGGACTGCGCAGGCACAGTAGTTCTGCGCCTG
Organism: Hyperolius riggenbachi; assembly: GCF_040937935.1. Lineage (NCBI taxonomy): Eukaryota > Metazoa > Chordata > Amphibia > Anura > Hyperoliidae > Hyperolius > Hyperolius riggenbachi. The sequence goes on along the minus strand of NC_090650.1, from coordinate 186,687,536 downwards.
CACAGTCCGCTCCGGCCCACGTGGCGGTGATTGACAGTGCCGCTTGCACAGGCACAGTACAGGCCGACCTGGAGGTCAGCCTGATGTCATCGCCGGGGACCAGGAGCGAGCTGCGGCGACCGGCTGCAGGGAGAGCTGCGGCGAGGGCATGCAGGGAGATTGGGGCTGGAGGAAGCCCCCGGTAAGTAGCACTTATTTTATCCATGTTTCCCTGATGACTCCTTTAATCATGTCAAAAACAGTATTTTTTATCCATACTGGCCTTTTTTAGATCTAGAATTTTTATTTCCATAAGGTATGTACATTCTACAACCCAATTGGTTCGGTTACCATCTGAGTAGGGTAATTGTCTTGTAGTGTTGAAATAAATCTGTCACTTTTAGTAGAGCGAGTGGTCTAAATTTCCAAGGTAATGTCTGAGTAATTGAAATCACCCATTATTATGACCCCGGTTTTGCTTGCAGCTTTTTCAATCTGCTGCAGTAATTGCACTTCCTCCATGTCATATATGTGTGGAGGTTTATAACAGACCCTAATAAGCAATTGGCAACTCTTATTTCCAGCATAAACCCTTACCCATACAGATTCCACGCTGTCACAGCCCTCTGTCATGTCATCCATCAAAATTGGAGATAAGGACTTTTTGGTTTCAAAAACCTTTTGAATCTGGATTTTGCAGAAAAATATAGGCCATATCGACACAAAAACTCACACAAGGGCTATAACATATTCATTAGAGAACATCAACATTATAAAACAAGAACAACGACAATGGTTGGACAGAGTAACTAAAGTGCACAGATGCACAAGCTATAAAGAGTATTATTGTAGCATACTTATTAGAATGTGTGTATAACATGAAAGAGACCAGAAGCGTCTAACCATGCTATCCATGGTGACCAGGTTTTGTGAAATCCTTGCATAATATCTGTGACATTTGCAGATATAAAGGCTGCCAACATAATTTCTGAGAGCAAGGAGAAGACATCATTAACTGGTAAATTAGGGGAATTCCAATTTTGAGCCAGCACTCTTTTGGCAGTAGATGCCACATGTTGAAAAAACTTATGTGCAAGGAGTCTGACCTTGGGGGCCTATCTCCCTGTAAAAATATACTTGTATGGAGAGAACAGCTAGAACCCTGTACCATATAGAACACCTGTAGGCCTGAGCTTTAGGGCAAGACCACCACACATGCCATAGAGAGCAAATGGCACCAATCCTCTATAGTATAGTGGGGATCTAGAGTGATCCAGCTTATGAAGCCTTTCAGGTGTAAAGTACACTCAGTATAAAAGTTTACAAGACGTTCCCAACGTAGAAAAGTACATGCTACACTTGGTAGGGGTTTGGCAACAGTATGCCCATCTTTTATTAGATGAAGACCGCCCAATATCAGCCTCCCACCGAAGAATAAATGAGGGTTTATGGGATGAGTTTGGTTCCCCTATCCAATAGAGTCACTTTGCATATTACTTCAAAGACAGAGTAATGGAGAATGCCAGTAGGAGCCACAAATGTTTTCAGGAAATGAAAAACCTGATGGAGGCTAAAGGCCTTACTAGGAGGAGGATAACAATTTTGGATAAAGTATTGTAAGGTCATGACTTTAAAGCCTCTAAGAAATTAACCTTCTTTAGTCAATTTATGAAGAGACCACCATTGAAATGGGTTTGGGGATTGCCCCGGTATAAAATCAGGGTTATAATAATAATAATAATAATAATTCCGCCATTAAGAAGATAAGGGATTGATGATAAGGACGTTTTAACAAACATACAGACCCCCTCCTTTTTTTATTGGATCTATCTTTTCTGAAAAAAAATGCAATCTTCCAAACTCACCATCCAATCATGGCTAGCATCCATCCATGTTTCTGTAATGCCTACAATATCATAGTTTTATCACTCATCGGCAACTCTAGTTCACCAATCTTATTTGCTTCTAGCATTGGTTAGCATGCATTTTCTATTATTACCATAACACTTTATTTTTTTTTTGTAGCATATCCTGAAGCAGTAGAAGGTTTAATCACCTCCCTATGGTTAGTCCCCTCCTTACTCTTTGAGCTTCTCATATCCCCCCTTATAGTTTTTGCTCACTTCGGAACATGCAATAAACAAACTTTTTGCAGTGATGCACCCTGCCAGCAGTAAAGATGTAGCCACCTGTGATAAATTTAAGAATGTGAGGAAAGATTTTACAATGGACAAACACAGACTGAGGAGAGAAAAGGTAGGTAGGAGGCAAATCCGTGGTAAGAAGACAAGGCCCTTGATCCAGTGCAATGCGTAACTGAACTATTTATTTCACAGAGGCAGAACAAAAAAATGTTCTAAACTGAACAATAACCACAAGCATATATAACAACTGGCCCTGATCTAAGGTTAAGATAGCCTAAAATGATTGTTTTCTTCAGAAAATAAAAACTAAGCAAAGGTCAACAATGCATGAGTATTTAGTAAGGAGCAAAATATATACTGTATATGTTTTTTGCACCAGTTTCCCCAGAAATTTACTCTTGATTAGTTTATATTTTAATCCTTTATATTTTAATTATTCATAATGAGGGTTCTGATGGCAGATTGTGTCTTTGAAAACAGTGTTGGACTAGGAGCTGGAAAAGTTGAGGAAATCCACTTGCTGGCCAAGCAACAGTAATTAGGTGGTGCTGCTCATAGTGAAGACTTGCTGCAGGTTTCTATTGGGAGTGATAACACAGGGTTACTGCTGCTGGCTGGGCCAGCAGGTGGATTTCCTCAGTTTTTCCACCTCCCAGTCTGACACTGTTTGAAAATCATTTGAAGGATAGAGCAGGGAGTAAAGGAGTTTTGTCTCTTTGGAGGGGTGGAGGAGGGAGGGGTTTGTCTCTTTGTTAAAAAATATTTTACAACTGCCATGAATGGAGAACTGGGTGAAAATTGTGAAGAAGCGGAGTTTGTTTTGGTATATATTCATGTTGAAAATAACAGTTGTCAATTGCTCACTGGGGTGTGCTATAGGCCGCCACATATCCATGATACTGCAGAACTGCAACTACTACAGCAAATTGAAAAAGCTGCAAATAAAAGTGAGTTAGGGGTGACTTCAACTATACAGACTCATTCTAGTAAATTTTGCAGATTTCTAGCAACACTACAGGACCGTTAGTTGACTCAAATGGTAACTGAACCTACTAGAGGGAATGCACTACTGGATTTGGTCATTTCAAATAGCACAAACATAGAATTTTCCATTTGCAAACAGCTAACTCGAACTTCCGCAAATGTTAACGAACATGCGAACCCAGGCGAACCGCCATAGACTTCAATGAGCAGGCAAATTTTAAAACCTACAAAGATTCTTTCTGGCCACAAAAGTGATGGAAAAGTTGTTTCAAGGGGTCTAACACCTGGACTGTGGCATGCCAGATGGGTATCGATGCCAAAAATCGCACCAAAAATTACGGAGTTGAAGCAAAGTTGGGTTTTAATCCCTGAAGGGCAGAAATCACATTATGCACAGCTCTGGGTGTCAGTGGGCTGTGGAGTGTCACACACAGAGAAATGCAATAGTACTATCAGAATACAGTGAAATAATAATGCACTGGAGTGGTTCTGTGAGGGCAACTTAATGAGGCAACAACAATAATAGTAGTGTGCACACAGCTCTGGGTGTCAGTGGGCTGTGGAGTGTCACACACACACAAAAAAAAACACAGGAGACCGATGTGATTAGCCCTCAAAAGGGCTGTCTGGGGTGCTTTCACAGCAAGTGAGGAACAAGAACACAGGCCTAGCTAATGCTTTCCCTACCTATCTGCCGCAAGCCTGACCCTGCTCTTACTAACAGTCAGCAGCCAGCATAGAATTAATCCAATATGGCCACCGCAACTGCTTTTTAATAGGGGGGTGAGAGGTCCAGGAGGGGATGCTAGCTGACTGGCTGCCATGTGTCTGCTGACTGTGAGGTAAGGGGTCAAAGTTTGGCTCCCTGATGAGGTATAGGGGGCGGGTCGAACACGTCATATGTTCGCAGTTCTCCTAGGATGAGAACAGTGGAAATTCACCAGGAACTGCTCGGGCCATCTCTATTGGAGAATAGTGATCACAATATGATAATATTTGATCTGATGATGAACAGGTCATGAAACAGGTGAACAACTAGAAGTGGCCATACACGATTCAATTTTTTAAAAAAAATTTAAATCTGAAAAATGTCATCAATTATTTCACCATATCGACTAAATCTAAAAATTGGGTTTGAGGTACCACACACTAATGATCAATTTTTCCAAAAATCTGGGAGAAATTATTGAACAATCAACAAAAGCTGGATTTGGTATGTGTGCTCTGCTACTGCTGCTCGATACATCACTCACGGCCACTACTATGTTAATTTATCACTACTAAGTGAAGTATCGTGGTAATGATACTTAACAGGACCCCCCGCTGTTAAAGTTACATGCGTTGCTATGTAAGCAATACATACCTGTCTTACATATGCAGCAAGCGCTGCTATGTAAGGCAGGGAAAGCGGGCGCTCACTCACATTAAGCAGCACAGCTTGATGAACCAGGCTCATGGGGCTTGATTCACTAAACCGTGATAACTGATATCACGGTCGCGTTAATGTTTTGCGCACGTTATAATGCACTTAAAGTTTTTGTGCGCAACTGCAAATTTTCACACGAAAATTTGCGTTTGTGCGGGTCAGATGCAAGTGGAGGAGCACTCTTGAATAAGGAGGAATTTTCGTGTGCCCAAGTCTCAGATCCCAGTATCCTCAGGGTCCATACATCGTATTTGCAAAAAAGGCTGGCATTTGTGCGGGAAAATACATGATTGCGCACACAAAAATGTAACGCGCGCAAAATGCTAGCACGGCCGTGATATGAGTTATCAGGGTTTAGTGAATGAAGCCCATAGTCTTTCCTGCAATGTGTATGCTATTTTAAAATAAAGTATGTATACCATTTTAGCTCTGTATAGGTGTGCACTCATTTCTGCCTTTTTTGTACTTTCCACTGTTATCAATTTATATCCATTAGATATCCATTAGATAATTTTATCAAACCTACCATAACAATAACAACATATCTATAGCACTTTTCTCCCATAGGACTCAAATCGCATAGGCTCTCTCAGATTCAGTAAATGATAGTAGGATGAAGTATTAACACTGAGGATAATATATTTCTGCAAATGCCAAGGTGGATTTCCAGGTGGATTTTCAGTCTGGATTTAAACACGTTCAAAAACCAACAAAATACAAATTGAGGGTTTTACGGCCTGGTAGTGTTATGCATAAAACATAGCTTTTAATTGTAATGCCAATAAATAGTCATACAAGTGATATAGCATAGAAATTTGCTTAATACACATCTCTTTATATAATATCCCTGTCTCTGCGTCCGCTATCTCCCTGTGTCAGTGCTTTTTTGCACTGCGCATGTGCAGGGAGGGCCGCAGAGACACTAAGCTGAGGGAGGACGGGGCCAGAAGGGGCGGGCGAGTGTGCACGCGCAGCGGGTGTGTGTGTGCGTGCGGGGATGGCGCTTGGCAGAGTGGTGACAGGCCTAGCCCATTTTTAAATGGGCTAAGGTCACTAGTAGGTCATAATGTCAATAGCCTAATGCACGTTTCATGACCTATGACCACGTCGCTTCTTCAGAGACAGAGGCTTTTATTTGAGTTCATGGTTCATGAATGCAGGATGGTTTATAAAATCATAAGAAAAAACATATATACAGTCACATCCAGGTATGTATTGCACATTTTTATCGTCCTGTCAGCCCAATACACAGCCAATTAAAATTTTGGGGGTAAAATGTGTAGGTCATGTGTAGGTCATGACATTGCCTGGCCTCTGCTACATTGGCTGTAACAAAACTAATTTTTTTCTCAAATTAAATTTGTATGTGTAAACCTGCACCATCAAGTGCAGAGCCAAGTCACCGTATCTCTGGCACACAGTGTTGGGGCAAGGGCCGCTTCTGACACTGATACCTGGTCTGCAAAGCATGGTCAGGGCAGGTATATTATGTATACCGCACATTGGGTAAACCCTCTGACTGCTGGCAAGCCTCCACTGCATGGCTCTGCATTGGAGTTGGTGACACCGCCACGAATGGCAGGCAGGCCTGCTGCCAGCCCTTCACCTGCTGACGAGCCTTCACTGCATGGCTCTGCAGTTGGTGACACCGCCATGAATGGCAGACAGGCTTGCTGCCACCTCCTCTTCTCCTCCTACTCCTCCTCAATTATCCTCTTCGCTATTGTCCTCGGCTGAGTCCTCCTCTGCTGCTACTGTGCCCTCCTCTACTACAAGTGCCCACCCCAAGCTCCCCAGGGCCTATTCCACATCCCAGTGGAGCTACAGTGCTGCAACAATAACATTTTTTATAAATAACATTGACTTTATAAATAACATTGACTTTTTTTTCAAAATAACATTGACATTTTTTTCTAAATAGCTTTTTTTTTTTTTTTTTTTAATAAATAAAAATAACCTTTTTTTTTTCAAATTAAATTGGTATGTGTAAACCAGCACATACATGTGCAGAGCCAAGTCACCGCATCTCTTGTCAGTGACACTCACCAGCTATGCAACAAACTTTCAACTTTTTTGGGTCAAATGTGTAGGACATGACATTGTCTGGCCTCTGCTACAGCGTTTGCAAAACATTTTTCAATTTTTTTTGTCAAATTACAAAACCTATACATGCATAAGTAGCGCTAAGTCACAGCATCTCTTGTCAGAGTCACAGACCAGTGTCACATTCCAGACCTGTTAGCGCTCAATCTCGCGTGGCTGCATGATCGCATAACTAGTTAGCATGGTAGCGTTCACAAATAGGTTAAAAAAAAAAATAGACTGTCTGCTTGTTATCATTAGAAAGTTCCACTAGCAACTTCCCATCCCAAAACATGGCCTCTGCTACATGCCCACGCTGGTCCGTTCAATGGAGCGTGCATGCAGCACCACACATCGAAAGGGCCTTACAGACCTGTTACACTCAATCTTGCGTGGCTGCATGGTCGCGTAACTAGTTAGCATGGAGGAGTTCACAAAGAAGGCAAAATAAACAAAAATTAGGTTGTACACTGGTTCCATTGTACAGTTTTTTTTAATAACTTTCCATCATGACCTGTGCTACATGCCCATGCTGGTCCGTTTAGTTGAGCGCACATGCAGCACCACATACCGAAGGGCCTTACAGACCTGTTAGCACTCAATCTCGGTAAATGCAGCATTTGGTCTTGAAGTGTGAAGCGGCCATAACCCTTACATTACCACTCTGGATATTTTAACTACTTGAGGACCACAGACTTAAACCCCCCCCAGTGACCAGGCGATGTTTTACAATTCAGTGCTCTGTAGCTTTAAAAGCTCGCTACAGAGCCATGCAATAAAGCGCACAAATGAATCTCCCCCCTTCTCTTGCCGCCAACAGAGCTTTCTGTTGGTGGCATCTATTGCTGCTGCAACGTTTTTTTTTGTTTTTTTTATAAATTTTATTCTTATTATTTTGTATTAAAATTTACACATTTTCTATTTACTTCCCTTACCACCCTCCCTCCCCCCGTGAGCCAATCAATGTGATCGGCTCTCATAGGCATCAGCCTATGAGAGGTGATTATCTTCAGAGCTCCTTGAGGGGACAGCTCAGTGACAGAGCTGTCCCCATACAGCGCTGCAAGAGATCACAGCACTGTCCATGTAAATAATCGCTGTTTTCAGCAGTTAAACAGCCTGTCAGCCGCGATCGTGGCTAGCAGGCTAAACACGGAGCTCTTCTCCATGTCTCGGCAGGGAATGATCGCACGCACGTTCCCTGCTAATCCCCGCCCACCGCTCTTGACACCTTTCTGCGTTAGGAGGTCCTGGGGCTACCACCTTTCCAACACCTATCGGCGTTAGGTGGTCAGGAAGAGGTTGAAGCAAAAATGTATTCATCAAATGTAAGAATGTACTGTGATTTCTACCCTCTAGCGATTAAAACATGACTCTGCATTAACTACTTCATTTTTGGTGGGACTTTTGACATGGATCATGCCACAGTCCAGGTGTTAGGCCCCTTGAAACAACTTTTCCATCACTTTTGTGGCCAAAAACAGTCCCTGTAGGTTTTAGAATTTGCCTGCCCATTGAAGTCATTGCGATTTGCCAGATTCGCAGATTTTTGTGGAGATTCGGATTCGGAATATGCAAACCCAACATTTGATATTCGGCCCATTTCTATTAGGCTGGGCTGCAGACCAAAGGGCATTTCATGTGGCGATTTAAGGTTTTTTTGGGAGGGGATGTCTCTGCCTACCAATGTTGTGGGACACACTGCCTAATCCCTGCAAACTGATGTGAAATGCTGCCCAAATATGTCTAGGAAATGTGTTGCCTAATTTTATTTGGGGAATGTGCTGCCTAATTTTGTTTGGGAAGAGAAACGCTGCAAATGATGTTGTCTTGCACGCACGCTATTGAAAAATATGTTTTTTGAAGGGAACCTGCTGCATAATTTTTGAGTGGAGATATTTCTGCTTAAATATAAATTAAGAAGTGGTTACATAGTTACATAATTACATAGTTATTTTGGTTGAAAAAAGACATATGTCCATCGAGTTCAACCAGAGAACAAAGTACAACACCAGCCTGCTCTCCCTCACATATCCCTGTTGATCCAGAGGAAGGTGACTGTGAATTACTGTGAATCATTTCTCTTAAAGCTAATGGGAACCGGGTTTAGAAAAAAAAAGTCAGATACTCACCTAAGGAGAGGGAGGCTCTGGGTCCCATAGAGCACTTCCTCTCTTCTCCCGGTCCCCGCTGTTCCGCTGGCTACCCCGTAGCGGTATTAGACCGTTTCGGTCAAATACCACTGGCTCCCAGTCGATGCTTCGGGAGCCCGAGTGCTCCCGAAGACGGGCCGCTCTACACTGCGCATGCGCCTGCGCCCTCTATGACGCATTCAAGTGTGCGCCGCCTGCCTTCGGGAGGACTCGGCTCCCGAAGACTTCCGAAGTCCCCTTGGTGTGGGACGAGAACGGAGGAGCCAGCGCAGCACCGGGGCCACCTGGAGAGAAGAGGGATGGCTCATTAGGACGGAGCCTTCCCTCTCCTTAGGTGAGTATCTGCCTTTTTTTTTTTAGATCCTGGGTTACATTAGCTTTAAAGAGAAGGTGGTCACTGCTGCTAGGTTTATGTACATTTGGTTCTTCTCATGACCGCAATTCATAACATCTCATGATCCTCCCCACTTTTTCACTGTGGCACACAGTGTGTGCACACATTTATTTGGGGGAATGGCTGGAGGTGTGGCAGGGATGCATCTTAAAGTGAGTTTTTCCTTTCTTCAAAAGTTGGAAGATGTGTTATAACTGTATTTCATGTGTGTGGTAACATTCCATGCATTTCATATGCAGGGTAATATTTCTGGCATTTCATATGTGGAGTAATGTTTCCTACATTTTATATGAGGGGTAATGTTTTCTGCATTTCATATGGGAGGTATTGTTTCCTACATTTCATATAAGGGGAAATGTTTGCTTAATTTCATATGTGTGGTAATGTTTCCTGCATTTCATATGTGGAGTAATATTTCCTGCATTTCATATGTAGAGTAATGAAAGAGGGCAGGTTCCTCCTCCTTATGTCTCCGACCTGTTCACGCATGCTATCATTAAGATAAACAGAGAAAAGAAAATGATGGTACATAATGAAAAAGAAAGTGCTTACTTTAGAAGTAGAGCTTTTGTTAAAATGTTACTATGGAGATGTAGCAAAAGAAAAAAAAGAGGAAAATTGTGGAAAGGTGTTGTTCAATTCTTTACAATATCCTCAAAAACTAATCAAACCAGGTGGTAGGAAGAAGTGTAATTAACAGGTGCAGACTTCCACATAATAAAAAAGGCAACAGAATTTATGAAAAGAATTGACAGTACAGTGGTGAAAAAGTGCACAAAATAGACAAATGATAGGGGATAATCTAGATAGTCTAGCCAGATTCATTATAGATGTATTTCTAAGATACCATAAAATCTAGCTATATTATATCTGTTAAGACGTACTTATAAGATAGTATAGCAAAAAAATCTAGCTAGACTCCTTAACCACTTTACCCCCGCCCGTACGCATTTCTCCGTCCCTTTTTCCATCCTTTCACCCCCAGGGACGGAGAAATTCGTACTTTCCGTGCTCCCGCTGCTGCGCGCACTCCCGCTCGCTCTAGTGCACACTCCCGCTAGTAAACACGCCGCCGGCCGCTCACCCGTAGATGAATGAACGGGAAAATCCATTCCCGTTCGTTGATCTAAGCCCCGCAATGATCCGCTGCTTATCCGATAAGCAGCGCGATCATTGTGAAAAAAAAAAAGTTCTCAGCCTCCTAGTACTTCCTGCAAGCGTCCGGAAGGACGCTTGCAGGTCGCATTAAACAAACAGTTATTGTTGCCATCTTGTGGCCAAATAGTAAAACTACACCCTAAATCATTTTTCACATACAAATAAATGTTTTACACTAAAAATTAACTCTTTACCTCCCACACTCCCCAATTTTTTTTTTTTTTGTAATTAAAAAAAAAAAAAATTACAATGAAAAAAAAATACATAAATACTTACCTTAGGGACTGAACTTTTTAAATATTTATGTCAAGAGGGTATAACACTGTTACTTTATAAACTACGGGCTTGTAATTAGGGATGGACGCAAAACTGAAAAAAATGCACCTTTATTTCCAATTAAAATATTGGCGCCAAACATTGTGATAGGGACATAATTTAAACGGTTTTATAACCGGGACAAAAGGGCAAATACATTTCATGGGTTTTAATTACAGTAGCATGCATTATTTAAAAACTATAAAGGCCAAAAACTGAAAAATAATAAATTTTTTCCCACATTTTTTCCTATTTTCCCATTAAAACACATTTAGAATAAAATAATTCTTGGCATAATGTCCCACCTAAAGAAAGCCTAATTGGTGGCGGAAAAAACAAGATATAGTTAATTTCATTGTGATAAGTAATAATAAAGTTATAGACGAATGAATGAGTCCTCGTCCACCCCCAACCACCTCTCGGTGGGAGTCCCCCAAGGTTCGGTCCTTGGCCCCCTACTGTTCACCCTATACACATCCTCCATTGGCAAGGTTATCTCCTCCATGGGTTTTAACTATCATCTGTTTGCAGATGACACCCAGATCTACCTCCACACCCCTGACATATCCACCACTACCATGGACAAGGTCTCCAAGGTCTCCTCCTGCCTATCAGCCATCTCCTCCTGGATGTCCGCTAGGTTCCTGAAACTAAATCTAGACAAAACGGAATTTATGATCTTCCCACCCCGGCCATCCACGAACCTCCCATATGTGCATGTCACTGTTAACCACACTACCATTCGCCCTACCTCTCAAGCCCGCTGTCTGGGTGTCACCCTGGACTCCACACTCTCCTTCACTTCCCACATCCAAAATCTCACAAAGTCCTGCAACTTCCACCTTCGTAACATCTGTAAGATTCGCCCTTTCCTGACCTCTGCCACCACCAAACTCCTCATCCATGCCCTCATAATTTCCCGCCTTGACTACTGCAATGCCCTGCTGTCTGGTCTCCCTATGACCCGAACAGCCCTACTGCAGTCCATCATGAATGCGGCAGCCATAATTATCCACTGCTCCCATCGCTCCACCACGGCAGATCCCCTCCTAGAATCCCTCCACTGGCTTCCTATCCAGTCCAGAATCAGATTCAAGATACTGTGTCTGACATACAAATCTGTCCACAAAACCTGTCCAACCTACATTTCCGATCTTACTCAGAGGTACACACCTAGCCGCTCACTCCGCTCTTCCAATGAACTTTGCCTAACCGCCCCCCGCATCACCCAGTCCCATGCACGCCTCCAGGACTTCTCAAGAGCTGCTCCAACACTATGGAACTCCCTACCTCCAACCATTAGGGCAGCCCCCTCCTTCAACATCTTCAAGAAAGCCCTCAAAACTCACCTTTTCACTCTGGCCTACTACCCCTCACAAGTGCTCTAAACCTACAGCTGAACTCTAGTCCCCTACCATTCGTGTCCTTACCTCTCCCTCTAGATTGTAAGCCTTTGGGCAGGGTCCTCCTCATTTTGTGTCCTACCTGATCTTGCACCTCCATTACTGTGAACCCATGCTATGCATCTGAGTGAACCTAACTTGCCTAATCTCCATGCTCCATCCAGTCACTGACTAAGCATTACCTGGTACTCATACTATGGTGTGTGATCTGGTTTTCTTGTATTCCTGTATTGTCATATTGCTGTATGTCACCCCTAAATATTGTCTGTAACCTAAATTAATGTTCAGCGCTGCGTAATATGTTGGCGCTTTATAAATACAATAAATAAATAATAAATAAGGAGCGCTGAAAATTGCTCTGGTGGTCAAGGGGTAAAACCCCTCAGTGGTGAAGTGGTTAAAGACGTAGTTCTGAGTTAGTACATCATAAAATACAACTGTACTTATAAGATAGTATTGTATACCATAAAATCCAAGTAGACTACTATATGCTATATTATAGCATGAAATCCAATCAGCATCAAGCTGTTGCCTCTGTCTGCCAACTTTGCACACTAAAACATAACATTTTAGCAGAATAATACCAGTTGTTATTTGGTTACAAAAGGATCTATGTGGTACAAGTTAGTTACTTTTTGCCATATTTCTGTCTAAGATGCATAAGATACATTCAGAGGAATGTTTATGATTAGGTGCATATCCTCACAAACAAGTCCTTGGTCCTAAACGATGCAAAACAACAGTGAAATGAAGACAGCCAGCGGTTGCCTTGTAGTAATGAGACATTAGTGTGATGTATGTTGTACTTTTTTTTAAAAGTAGTATTCTAAAATCATTGCACATTCACAGGATATGCCTATAAGTCAGAGGATTGTTTTAAAGTTACGAGATACAAAACAAAACAATAAAAAATAAATTTGCATAATTTCAGAAAGAGACAGTGCACTGTACAATAGTTTAAGGCTTCTTGCACACTGCAAGCGATTCCGATTCAGATTCCGCTTTTTAATCTGTTTTTACATCCGATTCAGATTCCGATTTGCAGTGTGCAGGGAGCAAACTGCAAATCGGAATCGGAAGTAAAAACAGATTAAAAAGTGGAATCTGAATCTGAATCGCTTGCAGTGTGCAAGAGGCCTAAGAGTTAGAAAATTGTAATAAAAGTAGGTAGAATTATTATATATATACATATATATATATATATATATATATATATATATATATATATATATATATATATATATATATATATTTTTTTTTTTTTTTACTGTTCATGGCCATCTCATGTGTATGAATCTGCCATTTGTGAAGCAAAACCCCAACTTTGCTGGGCAGGCAGCGAGGCTACAGAAATCACTTTACTTTTGTACAAATTTAAATTGCTATGGATAAAAAATCAAAAGGATTTGTGTTTTTTATCAAAAGTTAAGTTATTTTTCAAAGAGTAACCTGTAATGTGCACAGAAGAGACACAGGACATTACATTGAGGCTAGATTCACAGTGGGACGTTGCATTGTGATGCAACGTTAAAGTCGCACCACAAACTTACAACGCAAAGCACCCAAAAAGTCGCAACGCAGCGTTACCATCGCATACAGCAGATACAGTAAAAAATACAGGCAATGAAAAATATGCTTCTAAGTCATTACTGAGCATGTGCAAACAGTCCAACGCAGCTAATAACATTTAGAACGCACAGCATGCAGTACTTTTACTTAACGTGCAGCGTTAGACACCAACGCAATGTGTGCACTGTGAACGGGGTATTGATTTTAATTGCAGTGCGTTATTCTGCGTTAAAGGGACACTTAAGCCAGAAAAAAAATAGTTTTACTCACCTGGGGCTTCTACCAGCCCTCTGCAACAGTCCTGTGCCCCCGCAGCCACTCACTAATCCTCTGGTCCCCCTGCTGCCAGCTAGTTTCGTTTTTGCCGATAGGCCCGTCAGGACTGGCCACGTCTAGCTTTTTCTGCATTCCCGACTGTAATTGGCGCTATTGCGGGCCGCAACACGTACAAAAATATGCATTGCCGCATTACAAACGCATAGATATGCGGCAACGTGTATTTTTGTACGCGTTGCGGCCTGCAATAGCGCTAATTACAGTCGGGAATGCGGAAAAAGCTATGCATGGCCAGTCCTGACGAGCCTGTCGGCAAAAACGAAACTAGCTGGCAGCGGGGGATTATAGGATTAGTGAGTGGCTTTGAGGGCACAGGACTGCTGCAGGGGGCTGGTAGAAGCCCCAGGTGAGTAAAACTCTTTTTTTCTGACTTAAGGTTCACTTTAAATGCTGTTTTAACATGTAACATTAACGTCCCACTGTGAACTTGGCCTCACAGAATTGTAAGTATACTACTCTGCCTAAGGACAAAACTGCTCAAAAGGGGCAAATGTAATTGCATAGGTAGCCAGAAAAAAAAGACAAAAAGTATTGTGGTGACCATAACAATGCCCTGTCTTTGAAATAAAATAATAAAAAACACACACCATGTCAAACTGACTGACATGAGTCATTGCCAATTAAGCTTTACACATAACACCAGGTTTACCTAGGGATGATTCTTATATCACTTTAGTAAGTTTCCCCCCCCCCCCCCTCCAAATAAAAATAAATAAATAAATAAAAACACACAAACAAACATAATGAATAGCATAGACATTTTGTTTTTTGTTTTTGTTTAAGCAAAATGCATTGTTTATGCAGTGTTTGTTTAGTATACAAAACATGCAAAATGCATTGTTTATGCAGTGTTTGTTTAGTATACAAAACATGCAAAATGCATTGTTTATGCAGTGTTTGTTTAGTATACAAAACATGCAAGATGCATTGTTTATAAACACTGTTTAGTTATTTATATTAAAAGTAAAATGAAGTGTTTGGCAGGGAACACACTTGTCTTTCAGTTTTCTGCCTGCGTTTTTCTGCATACTTTTTCTGAACGCTAATGTGTTTCTATGCAGGAAAACGTGTGCATTTTCCACAGCAGCTGATGTAATTGATAGAAAAAAATTACAAAATGTGCATAGTCATCATCCAGAATGTCAGTTTTTTTTCTGTGCGAACAACTAGCCCATTGATTAAACATGAGTTCTCAGTTTTTCTGTGCAGAAAACACGCACAAAAACAGTCAAGTATGTTCCCTGCCTCAGTCTAAGGTCTTCACTCTAAGGTGTGCCCAAAATCAGATTAATTCTGTGGTCAGTAGGATTTACAGATAGACAGCTGTCTGTTTTATAATGTGTCTGTCATCCTGTTACAGATGCATGTTGTCAATGTTAGTCTATATTACCATAGTCAGTGCTTGCCCCAAAAGTCAGTGATTGTCAATATTTGTCCACAACTGTATCCTTTTTTGGTATACAACCCTGGCTATCCAAGGTGCTGTAATATATGGATAAAGTGTTCAGTTTCAGGTTTCATTCATACACTATAGTAAGTTACAAACACATCTTTACTTACAACTGTTGTATGTGAAAAAAGCTCATCAGCACTGCACGATAATGTTCATGTTACCATACTTGCTCATATTTTCTGTTAACGCACTGCGCGCTATTAGGAGCAAAACCATATTTAAAGTATACTGGCAAAATGCATCAAGCTAGCTATATCATGCTAAAACCCCTTTGAAATTATTACTACCTGGAGGGTGTCTTTCTTGCGCAATGGTGGGAGTATCTTGAAGGTAGGACAGAAAAGGAACTTTAGAAGAAACATAATCTGAAAAAACTGGATCAGGATTGGGTATGGCTGCACTTTCTGTCGGTCGTTCTTTCGACCCACATTCTAAGGAGAAAGTAGAAAACAATTACTTAAACACAGCAACAATATGCTAGCTGCTACTATTTTTAAAATTGTTATTACTAATTGGAATTGAGTACTTTTCTAATTCGAACACAATCTGTTTACATAGGTATGGAAATCGTCAGGTATTTATTGATAAAACACATTTTCCGTTTAGATGAATTACTGTGGCAGAGATCTCGTGCTCGTGCCAAGAACATCGAAAGCAAGTGCAAATTTAAGCACTTTTATAATTATTTTCAATTTACTTCAATCCAGCGTATGAAGCAGCCACTTGTGCTATACATGGCTAGTGGTTGTACGTTTACCTTTCTAGTTTGCCAGTTCAAATCCTGATTATAAACCACCTATTTAAACCTGACACTTGTATAGTCTTGTAAGAAGTTACAATCAAATCTTTTGGTTACCGAAGGAACAGTCATCGGGTCCTTAAACATCCGCCTAATTACTGCAGCAATAGCCCCATGTCAGCCAAGCCAAATGCCATAAATTAGACTCCACAGACCTGACTCTTTCACGCTCACATTAGAGATGCTGATAACTCGGGGGAAACAAATTACATGCAAGAAGGTTAAAAGTAATAAAAAGCGTGGCTGACCGATAACTGCTAGAGTTATTAAAAAAAGGCTTATACAGATGCAATTAAAAAACAGAGTTCCATCCTCCATTAAAACACGCAAAATACCGAAACTTACAGTATGATACGTGTCTTTTCAAAAATAAAATCACAGCCGTTTCAAATAAATGTTGGCGAATGTCCTCTGGAAGGTATACGGTAAAATGCGACTTATCTGTGTACATTTAACACTGACGATAAACACAAGTAGGAGTATAAAAATGCAAACCGACGATTTTTGTGGCACACGTATCTGGTGCTAAAACTTCAGGTCATCCGTGCGGCAGCGTGTTAAAACTTCAGTTCATCTGTGCGGCAGCCTATTAAAACTTCAGGTCATGTGTGCAGCAGCCTATTAAAACTTCAGGTCATCTGTGCCGCTTCCTAATAAAACTTCAGGTCATTTGTGCTGCTTCCTAATAAAACTTCAGGTCATCTGTGCAGCAGTCTAAAAAATCAGGTCGTCTGTGCCTAGTAATACTCTGTCACGTGCCTCTAATTGCAACAGATAGGTTAACTTCAACAACTGCGAAAATGAATCCTCCACTAAGCAGCATAATCTCTGTACTCTCTTCAAGTCTATCCAAACGGATAGAGAAACGGGCACCTCTCATTAGAGAGCCACACAGTCAGCGAGCAGCATCATTACCATAGCAACCGTAGCCAGTTTCTGGTACTGGTGCTGCATTCACTTATCTCTTCTACAGAATAAAAGTGTCCAGAAGAAAGAAATGTCAAGTGTGCCAGCTTCGTTGAACTCCCCACATCACTAATAACATATTTTTAGAAATCAGCCGAGTTCTCATTGCTCCTCATTTCACTAATAACATCTCTGTTTATGAAGAAAAGATACCTACTTGGTTGCTGTGACGATTCCGTCTTTACACTACAGTGTCAAAAGTCTTCTTAGAGTAAAAGCAAAGCGAACCCGGATAGAAAAAGCTCTGGAAGTTTTCTTTTTTGTACTGAAATCAGTCTTCTTTGTATGATAAATTAGAATCTGTTAATTATATCCACATTCAAGACGTCAGTGGCAGGCATAAGTAACTGTTGTTAAATCTGCTGCAATACGTACAGAGTTACATGCTACAGGCAGGGATCACTCCTCAAGAGCGTCCCTCACTGTGTGTGACAGCATCATTTTATGAGAGAGGAACCTAGCAATCTCCCCGTGGAGCTGCTGGAATGCGAGACGTCAACAGTGACAGCATGGGAGGCGTACGTCAGTCAGCGAACTCCCTCTTGCTCCGTCCCTCCGTGTGATGTTGGGAGGAGATCTTCAATTGGTCGTCTAGCCTGTGAGCTCTGCGTCTACTCTAGCCTGTGAGCTCTGACTGTGGGATTGCTTCGCAGCTCTATACTGCCATCGTCTGTCACGACGCTTAATTTTTACATAGTTGTAAGGATATAATTTATTAATCTGATTAAGTGTGCACTGGGATTGTACATATTAAAAACTGAAGAACTGAAATAAAATATGTTAAATAGGAGAGGTATGAAATACATTTTATATTTCACTCCCTTTTTACATATTGTTTTACATCTACAGGATGGGGCATTTATATGGATACACCTTAATAAAATGGGAATGGTTGGTGATATTAACTTCCTGTTTGTGGCACATTAGTATATGTGAGGGGGGAAACATTTCAAGATGGGTGGTGACCATGACGGCCATTTGGAAATCAGCCATTTTGAAACCAACTTTAGTTTTTTCAATAGGAAGAGGGTCATGTGACACATCAAACTTAATGGGAATGTCACAAGAAAAACAATGGTGTGCTTGGTTTTAACATAACTTTATTATTTCATTAGTTATTTACAAGTTTCTCTTTGCTTACAGCCATTGACATGTCGCAGAGATTAACACGTGAAGAGCGGATAGAAATTGTGTTGATGTCTTGTGAACGCAGTAACTGGGTCATTGCAGCAGATTTCAATGCACTACACCCTACGAGACCACCCATCTCCCATGCTACAGTTAGCAAACTGCTTGGTAAGTTTCATGAAACTGGTTCAGTGTTTGATTTGCCAAAATATGGATGCATGAAATCTGTGACTAATGAAGAAACATCAGTGGCTGACCTAGCTTCATTCAGCAAGAGCCCACAGCGTAGCACTCGCCACATAGAGAATGGCATTAGTCGAACATCCCTTCAGTGGATATTAGCTACTCACAAATGGCACCCTTACAAACTCCAGCTACTGCAGCGTCTCAACGAGGATGACCCAGATTGGCGCACTGAATTTGCAGAATGGGCAAAACAAAAATTGGAACAGGACCCTCAGTTTACGCAGAAGATTTTCTTCAGTGATGAGGCAAACTTTTATGTGAATGGTGAAGTTAACAAACAAAACCACCGCTATTGGTCTGACACTAATCCACATTGATAGATCCCTCCAAGACTGTTGGAACAAAACAAAAAAAATTGATGGTATAGTGTGGTATATGGGGTACAAAGATACTGGGGCCATTCTTCATCAATGGAAACCTCAAGGCCACTGGATATGCGACATTGCTACATGATGATGTGTTTCCCTCTTTATGCACTGAAGCTGGCACGTTCCCTGAGTTTTTCCATCAAGATGGCGCACCACCACAATATGGGTGTCAGGTCCGAGCATTCCTAGATGAACAGTTTCCTGGAAAGTGGATTAGTCGTCGTGGGCCAGTTGAATGGCCTCCAAGGTCTCCCGATCTGACCCTCTTAGACTTTTATCTTTGGGGTCATCTGAAGGCAATTCTCTATGCTGTGAAGATACGAGATGTGCAGCACCTGAAACTACGGATGCTGGAAGCCTGTGCTAGCATTTCTCCTGCGGTGTTGCTATCAGTGTGTGAAGAGTGGGAGAAGAGGGTTGCATTGACAACCCAACACAATGGGCAGCACATTGGACACATTTTATAAGTGGTCAGAAACTTGTAAACAACTCATGAAAGAATAAAGTTATGTTAAAACCAAGCACACCATTGTTTTTCTTGTGAAAATCCCAATAAGTTTGATGTGTCACATGACCCTCTTCCTATTGAAAAAACAAAAGTTGGATTAAAAATGGCCAACTTTACAATGGCCACCATGGTCAACACCCATCTTGAAAAGTTTCCCCCCTCACATATATTAATATGCCACAAATAGGAAGATAATATTACCAACCATTCCCATTTTATTAAGGTGTATCCATAGAAATGGCCCACCCTGTATAATGATGTAACAATTACCATCTATAAAGTAGATTTTATTAATAACCATACCATAAATGTCAAATTAATATTGTTATTATTACTCTCTATAATAGAAGAGTGGCTAATATTCAAATTATATATGTCTATTTTAAAACCAATTATCTTTATTTCTAATGCCTTCTTTAACCAGAGAGGGGTTTGTGCACCTGGGTATCTCTGAATGGAATATACAATAATCAAGATGACTACTTGGTAGTGTAGTGGTTGATGATTGGTATCAAGGTCATACTCAAGAAGATTGGCAAATCTCATGAGACAGTGAAAAATGCATTGCCCGGATCTTGAGATTTGACCTAGGGAGTCTGTCTTGCAGGTATTCAGACATCACTTCTTGTTATTCTCCGGACTCCTTACTCTTTGTCCAGAAGTCATGTGAAAGCCCACTCTCTCTGAAGGTGGGGTGCTGTACCCCAAATCAATTTTGCAGTGCATTGAAATTGATTATAAGATGAAGTTTTGTTTTAAGTCCTACTTACTGTTTCATAGACTTGTCTGGTCAGTGGTCAGTAACGGTCACATTTCTAGAGAAAAATAGTTTGAGCGATCAGATAATTCCAAACGCATGTGATTAGACTGGTTGTAAATAATCTCCGTTGATGGGCACAACTGATTACGAACAATTATAAAAAACAGTTGTCCGACTGATTTTTCGTCAAACAAAAATTTGGATTTTTCTTGTTGGTTGTGATAGATAGGAAGCAAAGATTGGTTCGTTGATGGTGTAGTGAGCGATGTATTAGGATATTTCACTTCCGATAAGAATTATCTGAACGCTAAAACAATCTTTCACTAGAAATTGTATCGTTGGTGGCCACCTTTATCCCTATAGGAAGGGATATTAGCTCAGACTATTTGATCCTTTGTCAGGTTCCATGCACTCAGTTGCAGTATGCCATCAGCGTGTCTAACTGTATCCTAGTTTGTGTCACATATGAATGTAGTTATTCTTTGTGTGCAATAAATTGTATGCACTTACTCAACCATGTAGTGAAAACTAGAGATGTCGCGAACCTCCGATTTTCACGGAAGGTTCGGTTTGTGTGAACTTTCGCGAACCGCAATAGACTTGTAACGATTGTGGAATATCTCCGTGGCCAGCGCACAAGATGTGCGCTGACACTGCGGAAGTCCTCCACAGGCGTGTCAAAATAATAGAACCCAGCTTTTGGTGCAAGCACCAGATGGAGCTGTGGAGTGCAGAGGAATAAACCCTCTGCGCCGCCACAAATGCCAGATGGAAATTGTATGAAAGAAGTAACACAAGGCAAGATAGCCCCTAAAGAGAGAGAGCACAGAGACAGAATCAATGAGTGTCCACCAAACTAGTCGCCACCCAGCGACGGTGAACACACAACGGCGGAAACAAAGTGGGAACGCAATCGGAAGAATGGCGATTGCCAAATAGTGATACCAAACTGAGCAGGACAGAGCACGAGAGTAGCAAAGGCACAGCAAACAACAATCAGAGGATAAAGAAAATAACAAATGCCAGCTAAACGCGAACACCGCACTCATTCGCAACAGCGAACGCGTTTACAGCGTGGTCTCCGCACGAAAAGCGCAACAGAGACAAGCACGCCACCCTAACTAGCCACAAGTAACACAAATGAGCACAAACAGACAAGACAGACAAATGAGGTAGCCAGTAGCAACCGCTGCTCCAGCTTACACTCCAGGAACTCAGATCAGAAGGATCCACAGCCGCAACCGCTAGAGGCTAGTGAGATCCAAACAAGACAGACAGATGAGGTAGCCAGTAGCAACCGCTGCTCCAGCTTACACTCCAGGAACTCAGATCAGAAGGATCCACAGACGCTACCGCTAGAGGCTAGTGCGATCCAAACAAGACAGAGCGATTCGCTATCAACCGCCGCTGGCGACAGCGCAATCACGACAGACAAGACAGGACAGAATAGGCAGTACAAATTATACACAAACTGACTGCACTAATTAGGAATGCAAGGAGCACTCCCCAAGAATTAACTATACTAAGATAGCAGTGGCTGACACTCCAGGTGAGTCCAGCAGGAACAAACCTCTATGAGCAGCAAAGGATTCTGGGATCACATGGTATTTATACTGCAAGCCTTCAAAGGATGCAGCCAGGCCGTTTGCATGACAAGTGTATGCAAATTGCTCAGCAGCAGAACAGGTCTGAAACTTGCAAAGCACAGGCAGGTCTCTTTTCCAGAGACCTGCAGCCCTCAGACTTAAGGAATGGACAAACAGCCGTCTGCCCGTGCAGACAGCTGAGCAGATCGTTACAGTACCCCCCCTCTAGGGACGGATTCCAGACGTCCATCAAAACTGACGTTTCCAAAAAAATCTAACTGAAGACTCATGAAGGTCAGGTCAGCCCGACTAAGCCCAAGTCCAGAGTCAATCCTCCCGAAACCGACCTCGGCGGAAACAGAAACCACCGAAACATGCCCATCAGTACTACAAGTCTCAGCGTAACACCCATCAGAACTGTGAATGCCAGAGAACAAGTCATCAACACCCTCCACGCAATACCCACCACCTTCCGGGGAGCGTCCAAAAATACCAAACCTGCCACAATACCTATTCGAAGTGTCCCTTTCAACAGAGAAGCCACTGTTGATCCCATCCAGGTCACCCAAAAAATTTTCTCCCAGAATCTCCCAGAACACTTTGAAGCTCTGCGGAGATCTCAAGAGGCCAGAACGCTCACCAGGCTCACATGGAGAACTACCAAGAACCCCTATGGAACCTATGATTATTCCGGATTCAGGATTACCAGGACAACCATCAAGATCAGGGCTGTCAGGGACCACGTCTGGGCATGCAGGCAGGCAGGCAACATCAGAACATGTCTCCACCGGGGAAGCATCTGAGCATGCTGGTAACCGAGGCACACTTGGGCTTTCTGGGTCACAGAGCACATCGGGGTACACTAGCACAGGAGAAACCTCAGGACATGCCGGGGAACTGCCAACCTCAGAGTCCGATACGACAAGACCAAAACCAGGACCGGGCAGAAAATCATCACGAGTAGTGGTCACAGGTACTGGTCTTCCAAAAGAAGACTCAGACTCAGACTCAGAAGCGTCCGTGACTATAATTGTATCTAACCAAAACTCATCATTGACCACGCATGACTGAGGGCCCGTTTCCACTATCACGAATTTGCATGCGTTGCCCGCATGCGAATTCGCATAGCCAGTACAAGTAGATGGGACTGTTTCCACTTGTCCGTTTTCCTGAAAGTTTTTCTGTGCAGAAAAAATCTGCACGCTAGGGCCCTCAGAATTCACCTGCGAGTGGAATGCAGGCGAATCGCACGCAATGTATTTAATAGGGAAATCGCATGCGTTTTCCCCATGCGTTTTTTGCCGCGAATTCGCATGCGATTTCGCATAGGTACCCATGTTAATTCACACAGGCAGTGACATGATTAAAATCGCATCACCCTAACCTATGCGAAATCGCATGCGAAATCGCGGCAAAAAACGCATGCGGAATCGCACCCGCATGCGATTTGCCTGCGGTGATTCGCCGGCGATTCCGCAACGCTATAGTGGAAACGGGCCCTGAAGCTCCACAAGAGCTGCAAAAGTGGTCAGTATAGCAGCGATGCCTACTGAAGTGGGCAATACCTCAGACGGCCCTGTGGGGCAGGAGGCACCTCCTAAAAGTTCTGCACCCTTTGGGAGGAACTCGGAGACCTCCAGAACATCAGACAGAAGCTCAGCAGCATCGTTTCCCAAGTTTTCTGACAAAGAAATCAAGGATTCTGAACTATCCATGTTACAGGGCAAAACATCAAATACTTTTTGCGGATAGAGCAAATGTCCCAGGGATGGTTCTACAATCCGCTGAGACTGAGTTTCATCTTCATGAACAGGATGCACAGGAATATCTACTGTGACACACACTGACTCACTAACTCTAATCTCGCTGCACGTAGAATTCTGCATAGCAGTTAAACTAGACTGCAATTCCAAAATATCAGAAAAAAAGGTGAGAATAGTAGCGATACCTAGACGAGCCTCTAGGGTCACTGCAGAAGATTTTATGCAAGGCAATATTGACTCATCCAGAGTACAGGGTGGATAGTCACTACTATCTTCAAAGCAAGAAAGGGACTCACAAATGTCAGTGCAAATGGGCCTCATGTTTTTATTCATGGTACAGGGCAGGCTCAGAGAAACCTTCTCTGGACACAGCAAAGATGCTTCAGTATCAGATTCGCAAAACCAAAGCACTGTCTCACTCTTAGACTCGGCTAACGATGTCGAATCCGAGGAGTCAGAACGCACAATTTGCGAATCCAGGATCGCAATCGATTGCGAAACTGGACAATTCGAAGACAGGGATTCTGAGGTCTCCAGGCTGGATTGCTGGATCTCAGAAACGCCAGCTGACAAGGTGCTTTTATAAACATCAACTGAGTGAAGTACACGTTGTTCATTCAGAATTATTTTCCACATACAAATCAGCGGACTCACAAAGTCATATTCACACACCTTTTCTCTTATTAAGGCGGAAGCAGAAGTTATGCATGCTCTCAAGACAGACTCACTTCTGGCAATGTAGTACTCACAAAACGACTTTGAATCGTTCTCCAATTCATACACCAGCACTTCGAGCTGCTTTTTCTGGAACGGGGGCTCCCATTCACACCCGACTAGGTCTGAACATTCAATTCATATTGAACAATATTTGTAGAAGAAGTGACAACACCATGAGAAACTTTATTCATCATATTAACCTTACTTTTGAAACTGCATAGTTTGGGAATTTTCCCCATAGCAAGATCATAAATGGAAGATCTTAAAGTAGTAATGGGAGAAGAAGATCTGTTTTTACATGACAAGGGATCCCACATATCATTGACAAAACTGACACATTCATGTTGATCACCATCTGCAGGAACATCCTAGAAACAGGCTTTACATCGCATAGATTCAAACTTCACACACTCAGGAGAGAATCTTTCACGATTCACACAGGAATCAACCACAGTGGTACACCCATTCATTTCAGGTCGCACAATATCTAGACTCACATGCTTTACCCCAGAAAGGCAGGAACAATCATCCGATAACGATGTCTCTTTATTGAAGTCAATTGAATGGTGTGTGTGCAATTCATCCAAAATCGTCTGCCACACACAAATCACCGGATCCACAAAACATTCATCACACTCATCAGAGTCAATCAAAGCGTACACCAAATCAAGACAAGCATAAAGAATCTCTTTGCTTTTTGCGATGTAAAAATCGCAAAAAGCCTTCCAATCAAATTCAAATTCTTCCATCAAGGCCCCAATTTCCCATGAGGCAAATGGAGGTTCAAACAAGCCTGTATCAAGGTAAGATTCATATGGGTAGGGATCAAAAACATGCATAGATTTTCTTACTCCTTTAACATAGAAAATAATTCTGCCTATTATAGGATCCACATATGCTTTTGCTTGGGGCAACAAAACCTGAGACTGAGAAGCCTCTATGGGTTCATCACATTCAAGTGTGTTCCACATTTCAGACTTTATGGAAATAATTTCTTTATTTGTAGTTGCTATGGGCAACGGATTTTCCAGCTGGGAAACTTTTCTAGGCACAGACTGAACAACAACAGTGTCAATATCCATAGGAAGTTTTTTATTCAGATGCTTGCGTTTTTTAGATGTTTTCTTTTTAGCAACCTTGGTTGACTGCTGTTTAAATGCAAGAGAGATATCAAAGCATTCCTCTTGCACCTGCTTAGAACCTGAAGTGGCAACAGAAACATTGAACTGATTATCACACGGTATAGTTTTGCATGGAAGGGACAAAACAGCTGACTCATTAGCAACTACACATTCATACAGGGCAGGTGGCAAGCAAGGCAGCTCAAACCAGTGGGAGAAAATCAATGTAAGAAACTGATACAGATTATTATTCCAAGAATTGTCTTGCAAAATCTCATGAGCCCACACAAACAGATTTCCTTGTAACAGCACATAAGCTAATTGGAGAGCAGACATGGACGGATCAGTAGTTTGAAAAGTAGGATTCAGACAAAATCTTACACATTCGGGGAGGAAGTCCTCTTTCGTCTCTGAATTTAATCTTTTAAAACTCTTAAAGACATAGGAACCATACTCAGCAAAATCGTACAAATCGGAAATTCCCTCTACACTGGGAATTTCGGTTGGGCTGCTCATAATGTAAGGATTGTGGGATATCTCCGTGGCCAGCGCACAAGATGTGCGGAAGTCCTCCACAAGCGTGTTAAAATAATAGAACCCAGCTTTTGGTGCAAGCACCAGTAGAGGGGAATTCCCACCGGCAGATGGAGCTGTGGAGTGCAGAGGAATAAAGTCCTCTTTCGTCTCTGAATTTAATCTTTTAAAACTCTTAAAGACATAGGAACCATACTCAGCAAAATCGTACAAATCGGAAATTCCCTCTACACTGGGAATTTCGGTTGGGCTGCTCATAATGTAAGGATTGTGGGATATCTCCGTGGCCAGCGCACAAGATGTGCGGAAGTCCTCCACAAGCGTGTCAAAATAATAGAACCCAGCTTTTGGTGCAAGCACCAGTAGAGGGGAATTCCCACCGGCAGATGGAGCTGTGGAGTGCAGAGGAATAAACCCTCTGCGCCGCCACAAATGCCAGATGGAAATTGTACGAAAGAAGCAACACAAGGCAAGATAGCCCCTAAAGAGAGAGAGCACAGAGACAGAATCAATGAGTGTCCACCAAACTAGTTGCCACCCAGCGATGGTGAACACACAACGGCGGAAACAAAGTGGGAACGCAATCGCAAGAATGGCGATTGCCAAATAGTGACACCAGACTGAGCAGGACAGAGCACGAGAGTAGCAAAGGCACAGCAAACAATAATCTGAGGATAAAGAAAATAACAAACGCTAGCTAAACGCGAACACCGCACTCATTCGCAACAGCAAACGCATTTACAGCGCGGTCTCCGCACGAAAAGCGCAACAGAGACAAGCACGCCACCCTAACTAGCCACAAGTAACACAAATGAGCACAAACAGACAAGACAGACAAATGAGGTAGCTAGTAGCAACCACTGCTCCAGCTTACACTCCAGGAACTCAGATCAGAAGGATCCACAGCCGCTACCGCTAGAGGCTAGTGCGATCCAAACAAGACAGACAGATGAGGTAGCCAGTAGCAACCGCTGCTCCAGCTTACACTCCAGGAACTCAGATCAGAAGGATCCACAGCCGCTACCGCTAGAGGCTAGTGCGATCCAAACAAGACAGAGAGATTCGCTATCAACCGCCGCTGACAACAGCGCAATCGCGACAGACAAGACAGGACGGAATAGGCAGTACAAATTATACACAAACTGACTGCACTAATTAGGAATGCAAGGAGCACTCCCCAAGAATTAACTATACTAAGATAGTGTGATGATCCGCTCAGCTGGCAGCACTGGCAGACAGCTGTTTGACCATTCCTCTAGTCTGTGGGCTGCAGGTCTCTGGAAGAGAGACCTGTCTTTCCATTACAAGTTTCTGGTCTGTTCTGCTGCTGAGGAATTTGCATACACTCGTTATGCAAATCCCCTACCTGCCTCCTTTGATGACTGGCAGTGTAAAGAGCTATGTTTCCCAGAGTCCTTTGCTGGTCATTCCTTCAGGGTTTGTAGTAAACACTCCTAGAGTGTCAGCCATGCTACTTCTTGTTAAAGTTAGCTTAGAGTAATTCATGGGACTGCACTAGGTAGTTTCCCTAGTGCAGTTAGGATTGCATATCTGTTTGTTTGTCTGTTGCGATTGTCCTGTCCCAGTGGTGGTCGACAGGAAATCGTTCTGTGTGTCTGGGTGCTAACCGGAACAGCGGTTGTTACTGGTAGCCCCTTCTGATCTGTCTTGCCTGGATCGCACTCGCCTTGCGCTAGTGCTGTGGATCCTTCTGTTCTGTCTTGCCTGGATCGCACTCGCCCTGCGCTAGTGCTGTGGATCCTTCTGTTCTGTGTTCCTAGATTGCACTCGCCTTGCGCTAGTGCTGTGGATCCTTCTGATCTGTCTTGCCTGGATCGCACTCGCTTTGCACTAGTGCTGTGGATCCTTTCTGTTCTGTCTTCCTGGATCGCACTAGCCTCTAGCGCTAGCACTATGGATCCTTCTGATCTGTTTTCTTGTTCCTGTGTTTAGATCGCACTAGCCGCTAGCGTTAGCGGCCGTGGATCTTTCTGATCTGTGTTCCTGCTTGGATCACACTTGCTCTGGCGGTAGAGCGGTGGATCCTTTCTGCCTAGTTCTTGTTTCTCGTTCATCTGTCTTGTCTGATACGGGCGCTTGCTGTAGGCTCGGTGAGGTAACCGTTAAGAAAGCGTTCTTTGTTTCGTGTTTGTCTGTCGGTGGTTAGTTAGGCGTGCTTGTCTCTGTTGTGCTTAACACGCGGAGACCGCGCATAAACGCGTTCGCTGTTGCGAATGAGTGCGGTGTTCGCGTTTAGTTAGCGTTTGTTATTTTTCTTATCTTCTCATTGTATGATTTGCTGTGCCTTTGCTCCTCTCGTGTTCTGTTCTGATCTGTCTTGTGTCACTTCTGGCGATCGCGTTCCTACTTTTGTTTCTGCTGATGTGTGTTCACCGTCGCAGGGTCGCGACTAGATTGGTGAACACACATTCATCCTGTACCTGTGCTCTTTCTCTTTAAGGACTGTCCAGCCCCGCATTGTCGTGATCTGTACAATCCCCATCTGGCATCTGTGGCCGTGCAGCGATTGTACTCGTCTGCACCCCACAGCGCCATCTGCCGGTGGGAATTGCCCTCTACTGGTGCTTGCACCAAAGCTGGGTTCCCCCCTTCATACGCTTGTGGAGGATTTCCGCCGTGTCAGCGTACGTCTTGTGCGCTGACCACGGAGATTATTCCGCAAACGTTACAGAATGACCAGCCCAACCGTAATTCCCAGTGTAGAGGGAATTTCCGATTTGTACTCTTTTGTTGAATATGGGTCCTGTGTCTTTAAGAGCTTCAAAAAACTGGATTCTGAGACCAAGCAGGATTTCCTCTCTGAATGTGTAAAATTTTGTCTGAATCCCACCTTTCAGATTACTGATCCATCCACGTCAGCTCTCCAGTTTGCCTATGTGCTCTTTCAAGGAGATCTGTTCTCCTGGGCATATAATGTATTAAAAGACAATTCTTTGAATAATAATCTGTATCAATTTCTTACATTGATCTTCTCTCACTGGTTTAAGCTGCCTTGCTTACCACCTGCTTTGTTTGAGTTTGTAGCTGTTAATCAGTCAGCTGCTCTACCCACTCCATGCAAAACCATTCAGTTTGAAAATTGAATGCAGTAATTATTCCCCTGTGTCGAGACAGCAGCCTCCTAAAGCAGCAAGGACTAAAAGCAGAAAAAAGACTTCTCAGCTGAAAAATCAGTTGCCCATAGCAACTACAAATAAAAAGATTGTTTCTGTAAAGTCTGAAGTTTGGAATACACTTAGATGTGATGAATCCGGTGAAATTTCTCAGTCTCAGGTTTCATTACCCCAAGAAAGGGCATTTGTGGATCCTTTGATAGGCAGAATTATTTTCTATATTAAAGGAGTAAGAAAGTCTATGCATATTCCTGACCCCAACCCTTATGAATGCTACTTAGATACCGGGTTGTTTGAACCCCCATTTGCTCCATGGGATATTGGAGCATTGGTTGATGAGTTCGAGATTGATTGGAAGGCGTTTTGCGATTTCTACATCGCAGAAAGCGCAGAGACGCTAAACGCTTGTATAAATTCTGTGTACACCTTGATAGATTCTGATGAGTGTGACCAATGCTTTGTGGATCCAGTGATGTGTGTCTGGCAGACGTTCTTGGATGAGTTGCACACACACCAGTCAATTGATTCCAAAAGAGAGATATCGTTATCGAATGATTGTTCCTGCCTTCCTGGGGTAAAGCATGTGAGTCTGGACACCTTACGATCTGAAATGAATGGGTGTACCTGTGTGGTTGATTCCTGTGCGAATCCTAATAGATTCTCTCCTGACTGTGTGCAGTTTGAATCTATGCGATCTAATGCCTGTTTCTCGGATGTTTCTGCAAAGTGTGATCAACATGAATGTGTCATTCCTCTCAAAGGTAGACGGGATCCTTTGTCATCAAAAAACAGATCGTTAAGATCTTCCATCTATGATCCTGCTATGGGGAAAAGTCCTAAATTATGCAGCATCAAAAGTAAAATTAATATGTCTAATAAAGTTTCTTCTGTTATTGTCGCCACTTCTTTTGCAAATGAATCCATGTCTCATTCTGTTCACACCTGTGAAGGCCTGTTGCCTGATGACAGTTGCTCCGGTGTTTCTGTCCTAAATGCCTTGCAGTCTGCTCCGCAGATCGCGGAGGTTTGCGCTATGGAAGCGTCAGTTTCACAACCTAAAGCGATCTTGGATTCGCAAATTTTGCGTTCTGTCTCCTTGGATTCGACATCGTTAGCCGAGTCTAAGAGTGAGACAGCACTTTGGTTTTGCGAATCTGACTCTGAAGCACCTTTGCTGGGTCCAGAGAAGGTTTCTCTGAGCCTGCCCTGTACCATGAATAACAATATGATGTCCAATCACACTGACATTTGGGAATCCCTTTCTTGCTTGGAAGAAAGTTCTGATTCTCCACCCTGTACTCTGGATGAGTCAATATTGCCTTGTACAATATCTCCTGCAGTGTCCCTAGAGGCTCGTCTAGGTATTGCTGCTATTCTCACCTGTTTTTCTGCAGTATTGGATTTGGAAGCTAGTTTGACTGCTACGCAGAATTCTGGGTGCAGTGAGATTGAAGTTAGGGAGTCAGTGTGTGTTCCAGTAAATATTCCTGTACATTCCCCTCATGATGATGAAATTCAGTCTCAGCTTATGGTGGAACCATTCCTGGGACATCTGCCCTGTCTGCAGGAGGTATTTAATGTTCAGCCCTGTAACATGGATAGTTCAGAATCCTTTATAGAAAACTTGGAAAATGACATTTCTGAGGTCTTACTTGATGTTTTGGAGGTTTCCAAGTCCCTCCTAAAGGGTGCAGAACTTCTAGGAGATACCTCCTGCCTCCCAGATCCGTCTGAGGTTTTGCCCACTTCAGTGGGCATTGCTGTTGTGCTGTCTACCTTTGCAGCTCTTGTGGAGCTTCACTCATGTCTAGTCAATGATGATATTACAGTCACAGAAAATTCTGAATTTAAGTCTGCGTTTTCTTTTGAAAGACCAGTACCTGTGACCTCCACTCATGATGATTTTCTGCCCGGTCCTGGTTTTGGTCTTGTCGTGTCGGAGTCTGAGGTTGGCAGTTCCCCGACATGTCCTGAGGTTTCTCCTGTGCTGGTGTACCCCAATGTGCTCTGTTACCCAGAAAGCCCAAGTGTGCCTCGGTTACCAGCATACTCCGATGCTTCCTTGGTGGAGACATGCTCTGAAGTTGCCTGCCTGCTTGCATGCCCAGAGGTGGTCCCTGAAAGTCCTGATCTTGGTGGGTGTCCTGGTAATTTTGAGTCCAGAGTAATCATAGGCTTCATCGGGGTTCTTGGTAGTTCTCCATGTGGGCTTGGTGAGCGTTCTGGCCTCTTGGGATCTCTGCGGAGCTTCAAAGGGTTCTAGGAGATTCCGGGAGAAATTTTGCTTGGTACCCTGGATAGGATCAATGGTGGCTTTTGTGTTGAAAGGGACACTTCGAACAGGTATTGTGGTAGATTTGGTATTTTCGGACGCTCCCTGGAAGGTGGTGGGTATTGTCTGGAGGGTGTCGATGGCTTCTTCTCTGGCATTCACAGTCCTGATGGGTGTTACACTGAGACTTGTAGTACTGATGGGCATGTTTCGGTGGCTTCTGCTTCCGAGGAGGTCGGTTTCGGGTGGATTGACTCTGGAATTGGGCCTTGTCGGGCTGTCCCGACCTTCATGAGTCTTCAGTTAAAGTTTCGTGGAAATACCAGTTTTGAGGGACGTCTGGAATCCGTCCCTAAAGAGGGGGGTACTGTGATGATCCGCTCAGCTGGCGGCACTGGCAGACAGCTGTTTGACCATTCCTCTAGTCTGTGGGCTGCAGGTCTCTGGAAGAGAAACCTGTCTTTCCATTACAAGTTTCTGGTCTGTTCTGCTGCTGAGGAATTTGCATACACTCGTTATGCAAGTCCCCTACCTGCCTCCTTTGATGACTGGCAGTATAAAGAGCTATGTTTCGCAGAGTCCTTTGCTGGTCATTTCTTCAGGGTTTGTAGTAAACACTCCTAGAGTGTCAGCCATGCTACTTCTTGTTTAAGTTAGCTTAGAGTAATTCATGGGACTGCACTAGGTAGTTTCCCTAGTGCAGTTAGGATTGCATATCTGTTTGTTTGTCTGTTGCGATTGTCCTGTCCCAGTGGTGGTCGACAGGAAATCGTTCTGTGTGTCTGGGTGCTAACCGGAACAGTAGTGTTGGGCAAACACCTGGATGTTCGGGTTCGCAAACGTTCGCCGAACATGGCCGCGATGTTCGGGTGTTCGCGCCGAACTCCGAACATAATGGAAGTCAATGGGGACCCGAACTTTCGTGCTTTGTAAAGCTTCCTTACATGCTACATTACCCCAAATTTGCAGGGTATGTGCACCTTGGGAGTGGGTACAAGAGGAAAAACAAATATTTGAAAAAGAGCTTATAGTTTTTGAGAAAATTGATTGTAAAGTTTCAAAGGAAAAAATGTCTTTTAAATGCGGAAAATGTCATTTGTCTTTGCACAGGTAACATGCTTTTTGTCGCCATGCAGTCATAAATGTAATACAGATAAGAGGTTCCAGGAAAAGGGACCGGTAACGCTAACCCAGCAGCAGCACACGTGATGGAACAGGAGGAGGGCGGCGCAGGAGGAGAAGGCCATACTTTGAGACACAACAACCCAGGCCTTGCATGAGGACAAGAAGCGTGCGGATAGCAATGCATTTTGTCGCCATGCAGTCATAAATGTAATACAGATAAGAGGTTCCGTAAAAAGGGACCGGCAACGCTAACCCAGCAGCAGCACACGTGATGGAACAGGAGGAGGTGCAGGAGGAGAAGGCCACGCTTTGAGGCGCAACCCAGGCCTTGCATGAGGACAAGAAGCGTGCGGATAGCAATGCATTTTGTCGCCATGCAGTCATAAATGTAATACAGATGAGAGGTTCAATAAACAGGGACCAGAAACGCTAACCCATCACAGATGTTCATTGTTCATGTTACTTGGTTGGGGTCCGGGAGTGTTGCGTAGTCGTTTTCAATCCAGGATTGATTCATTTTAATTTGAGTCAGACGGTCTGCATTTTCTGTGGAGAGGCGGATACGCCGATCTGTGACGATGCCTCCGGCAGCACTGAAACAGCGTTCCGACATAACGCTGGCTGCCGGGCAAGCCAGCACCTCTATTGCGTACATTGCCAGTTCGTGCCAGGTGTCTAGCTTCGATACCCAATAGTTGAAGGGTGCAGATGGATTGTTCAACACAGCTACGCCATCTGACATGTAGTCCTTGACCATCTTCTCCAGGCGATCGGTGTTGGAGGTGGATCTGCACGCTTGCTGTTCTGTGGGCTGCTGCATGGGTGTCAGAAAATTTTCCCACTCCAAGGACACTGCCGATACCATTCCCTTTTGGGCACTAGCTGCGGCTTGTGTTGTTTGCTGCCCTCCTGGTCGTCCTGGGTTTGCGGAAGTCAGTCTGTCGGCGTACAATTGGCTAGAGGAGGGGGAGGATGTCAATCTCCTCTCTAAAGTCTCCACAAGGGCCTGCTGGTATTCTTCCATTTTGACCTGTCTGACTCTTTCTTCAAGCAGTTTTGGAACATTGTGTTTGTACCGTGGATCCAGAAGGGTATAAACCCAGTAATTGGTGTTGTCCAGAATGCGCACAATGCGTGGGTCACGTTCAATGCAGTCTAGCATGAATTGAGCCATGTGTGCCAGAGTCCTGCCAGAATCCTCATCATCCTCTTGTGAGCGTTGTGATAGTTGTGATGCATCATAGTCGTCACCTTCTTCCTGGTCTGCTTCTGCTGACCATTCGCGCTGAATTGTGAAAGTCCAACGTGCACCGCTCTGGCCCTCGTCAGTGGTGGCATGAAATTCCTGCTCCAACTCAAGCTGTTCCTCCTCCTCTTCTTCGTCATAGCTGCTGGGGCCAGCGTTTCCTGAGGCAGATGGCCTGATGTTGGCATCATCACGCTGATCGTTTTCTCCTTCAGATTCCACCAGTTGCATCATGACAGCTGTTTCCTTGATTTTCAACATTGACTTCTTCAGTAAACACAGCAGTGGTATGGTAATGCTGACTGAAGAGTTGTCACTGCTCACAAGCAACGTGGATTGTTCAAAATTTTGGAGGACTTGGCAGAAGTCCAACATGTTGGCCCAATCGGATCCACAGAACCTTTGCAGCTGTCGGATGCGCCTCGGTACTGCGCCGTCATGTACTGGACCACTGCACTCTTCTGCTCGCAAAAGCGGGCTAGCATGTGCAGCATAGAATTCCAGCGCGTAGGGACATCACACAGCAAGCGATGGTGGGGGAGATTGAAGCGCTCCTGCATCTTGGCGAGTGCCCCCGAAGCAGTACTGGAATTTCTACAATGTTTGGCCACTCGTCGCACCTTCAACAGAAGATCGGCCATGCCTGGGTATGTCCTCAGGAACCGTTGAACTACTAGGTTCATCACGTGCGCCAGGCAAGGGATGTGTGTCAGCTTAGCCAACCTTAAAGCGCAAATGAGATTACTCCCATTATCACACACAACCATGCCCGGTTTCAGGTCCAGCGGTGCCAGCCACAAATCCGTCTGTTCCTTTACTCCCCTCCAAATTTCCTCCCCTGTGTGCTGCTTATCCCCAAGGCAGATCAGCTTCAGCAACGCTTGCTGACGCATGCCAACAGCTGTGCTGCACTGCTTCCACGATCCTACTGCTGCTGGGTTAGCGTTTCCGGATGAGGTACAGCTTTGAGATGTGTTGGAGGAGAAGGAGTCAGAGAGGTAGGTGCTGCTGTTGTTATCCAGTGGGAGGGACGGCGGTGCAGCTGTTTGCGGCGTGGGCAACACCCGCGCGTAGCAGGTGAGGAATCGCTGCCAGGCTCCACAAGGTTCACCCAGTGCGCGGTAAGGGAGATGTATCGACCCTGGCCGAACGCACTCGTCCAGGTGTCAGTGGTGAGGTGAACCTTGCAGGCAACGGCATTCTTCAAGCTTCGGGTTATTTTGCTGACCACGTGCTCATGCAACTCAGGCACTGCAGAGCGCGCAAAGTGGTAGCTGCTGGGAACCACGTAACGTGGGATGGCCACTGACATCAAGCCCTTGAAGCTGTTTGTCTCCACCACTCGATATAGCAGCATTTCGCAGGCCAGAAGCTTGGCTATGCTGGCTGTTAATGCCACGGCCCGGGGGTCATTTGCTGGCAATTTCCTCTTGCGCTCAAACATCTCCGAGACAGACAACTGAACCGTAGGGCTGCACACTGAAGGGCTGTTGGTTGTTGTGTTTGATGAAGACTGGGAGACCTCTAGAGCACTATTCCGGAAAGTGACAGTGTCAGCGTCGTCTGATGTTTGTGAATGTTGTTGTGAACCACGCAATGGCTGGGCTACTGCTGGTGCTGAGGAGGGTCTGGTGGTGAGTCTGGTGACCCCAAGGGAGGCAGTGTTGCTGGTACCCTGTCCTGGCGCGTTTGCCCACAGAGTGGGATGTTTGGATACCATGTGGCGGGTCATGCTGGTGGTGGAGAGGTTGTTAATATTTTTCCCCCTGCTCAGGCGGGTCTTGCACACCTTGCAAATCACCATGGTACCATCCTCACTGCAGTCTTCAAAGAAAGGCCAGACTTTGGAGCACCTGCCTTGCTGGCGATTTCTGTTTGCGCCTCTTTTGCGTCTCACTTGAACTTCCACGCTCGTGGTGCCTGAAATTTCGCGCCGCCTACCTTGTGGCACAAGGCGAACTCGTGCAGCAGTGGGTTCTTCAACAGACTCATCTGTGCTGCTACGACGGCGATGTTCTCCTTCACATACAAAATCTGGGTCTGTGTCCACATTGTCCAAACCCTCCTCTTCCATCTCCTCAAACTCGTCATATGTGATTGTGGGCCACCGCCGTGGAGTAGAGCTCCCCAGAACAACCTCTGCGCAGCTCACTCCAACGTCGTCTTCCAGATCTTCTCGGCCGACCTCCTGCAATTGAAACCCCTCCTGCCCAACTTGCTCTGGGATTTGGGTTTCAAAGTCCTCGGACTCGCCTTGCATTTCAGTGCGCGGTGCATTTCCCACAGTAAATGGTTGTGAATCCGGGCACAACATTTCTGGCTGTTCCATTGACCTTTGAAAGGTGGAAGTTTGTTGGGCTGGGAATAGCTCCTGCGAATACCCCATTGAGTCCTGAGGAAATTCTTCGGACTGGTTATTTGGCAGTTGTGTGCGTGGTGTCGCTGCCGGTTGTGTCAGCTTTGTGCCCACTGGCTCCTTGTAACTGGCTGAGGACTCGGACCTCGTGCGTGATGTGCTGGTGCTGCTTAACCACTGCTGGACGCTTGACAGGTCATCCAATTAATTATCTGGTCCTGTTCTTTTGGATTTGTGAGGGTTGATTTCCTGGACAACATGGGCGGTATTGCGTGGGTTTTCTTCGGTGCTCCAATGTGGCCTGTACGTGAACCGTCAGGGGAAACACCTCTTCCCTTGCCCCTCCCTCTTTCACAGGATTTCTTCTTCATTTCACTTATCCTTAAAGTACACGCTGACTGGCAGCAGTACAGTGGCAGTACAGAAATGCTATATAGTGGTGGGTGAGCGGTGTACTACTATTCCCAGCAGCGACACAGAGCACAATGCTATACAGTGGTGGGTGAGCGGTGTACTACTATTCCCAGCAGCGACACAGAGCACAATGCTATACAGTGGCGGGTGAGCGGAGTACTACTATTCCCAGCAGCGACACAGAGCACAATGCTATACAGTGGTGGGTGAGCGGTGTACTACTATTCCCAGCAGCGACACAGAGCACAATACTATACAGTGGTGGGTGAGCGGTGTACTACTATTCCCAGCAGCGACACAGAGCACAATGCTATACAGTGGTGGGTGAGCGGTGTACTACTATTCCCAGCAGCGACACAGAGCACAATGCTATACAGTGGTGGGTGAGCGGTGTACTACTGTTCCCAGCAGCGACACAGAGCACAATGCTATACAGTGGTGGGTGAGCGGTGTACTACTATTTCCAGCAGCGACACAGAGCACAATGCTATACAGTGGTGAGTGAGCGGTGTACTACTATTCCCAGCAGCGACACAGAGCACAATGCTATACAGTGGTGGGTGAGCGGTGTACTACTATTCCCAGCAGCGACACAGAGCACAATGCTATACAGTGGTGGGTGAGCGGTGTACTACTGTTCCCAGCAGCGACACAGAGCACAATGCTATACAGTGGTGGGTGAGCGGTGTACTACTTTTCCCAGCAGCGACACAGAGCACAATGCTATACAGTGGTGGGTGAGCGGTGTACTACTATTCCCAGCAGCGACACAGAGCACAATGCTATACAGTGGTGGGTGAGCGGTGTACTACTATTCCCAGCAGCGACACAGAGCACAATGCTATACAGTGGTGGGTGAGCGGTGTACTACTGTTCCCAGCAGCGACACAGAGCACAATGCTATACAGTGGTGGGTGAGCGGTGTACTACTATTCCCAGCAGCGACACAGAGCACAATGCTATACAGTGGCGGGTGAGCGGTGTACTACTGTTCCCAGCAGAGACACAGAGTGGCAGTAAACACAATGCTATACAGTGGTGGGTGAGCGGTGTACACAGAGTGGCAGTAAACACAATGCTATATAGTGTGGGTGAGCGGTGTACTACTGTTCCCAGCAGCGACACAATGACTGGGGGGACCCTGGCTAGCCTGGCTGGAGAGAGAACTACCCTGCCTGCCTACCCAAAGCTAAACCCACAGACAAATGGCGGAGAAATGACGTGGATCGGGTATTTATTTACCCGAACCACGTGACCCGTTCGGCCAATCAGAGCGCGCTCGGATCCGAACCACGTGACCCGTTCGGCCAATCACAGCGCTAGCCGAACGTTCGGGGAACTTTCGGCCATGCGCTCTTAGTTCGGCCGAATTTGAACATCACCCGAACAGGGTGATGTTCTGCAGAACCCGAACAGTGGCGAACACTGTTCACCCAACACTACGGAACAGCGGTTGTTACTGGTAGCCCCTTCTGATCTGTCTTGCCTGGATCGCACTCGCCTTGTGCTAGTGCTGTGGATCCTTCTGTTCTGTCTTGCCTGGATCGCACTCGCCTTGCGCTAGTGCTGTGGATCCTTCTGTTCTGTCTTCCTGGATCGCACTCGCCTTGCGCTAGTGCTGTGGATCCTTCTGATCTGTCTTGCCTGGATCGCACTCGCCTTGCGCTAGTGCTGTGGATCCTTCTGTTCTGTCTCCCTGGATCGCACTAGCCTCTAGCGCTAGCGCTGTGGATCCTTCTGATCTGTTTTCTTGTTCCTGTGTTTAGATCGCACTAGCCGCTAGCGTTAGCGGCTGTGGATCTTTCTGATCTGTGTTCCTGCTTGGATCACACTTGCTCTGGCGGTAGAGCGGTGGATCCTTTCTGCCTAGTTCTTGTTTCTCGTTCGTCTGTCTTGTCTGATACGGGCGCTTGCTGTAGGCTTGGTGAGGTAACCGTTAAGAAAGCGTTCACGTTCTTTGTTTCGTGTTTGTCTGTCGGTGGTTAGTTAGGTGTGCTTGTCTCTGTTGTGCTTAACACGTGGAGATCGCGCATAAACGCGTTCGCTGTTGCGAATGAGTGCGGTGTTCGCGTTTAGTTAGCGTTTGTTATTTTTCTTATCTTCTCATTGTATGATTTGCTGTGCCTTTGCTCCTCTCGTGTTCTGTTCTGATCTGTCTTGTGTCACTTCTGGCGATCGCCCTTCTCGCGATCGCGTTCCTACTTTTGTTTCTGCTGATGTGTGTTCACCGTCGCAGGGTCGCGACTAGATTGGTGAACACACATTCATCCTGTACCTGTGCTCTTTCTCTTTAAGGGCTGTCCAACCCCGCATTGTCGTGATCTGTACAATCCCCATTTGGCATCTGTGGCCGTGCAGCGATTGTACTCGTCTGCACCCCACAGCGCCATCTGCCGGTGGGAAATGCCCTCTACTGGTGCTTGCACCAAAGCTGGGTTCCCCCCTTCATACGCTTGTGGAGGATTTCCGCCGTGTCAGCGCACATCTTGTGCGCTGACCACGGAGATTATTCCGCAAACGTTACAGATAGCAGTGGCTGACACTCCAAGTGAGTCCAGCAGGAGGAAACCTCTATGAGCAGCAAAGGATTCTGGGATCACATGGTATTTATACTGCAAGCCTTCACAGGATGCAGCCAGGCCGTTTGCATGACAAGTGTATGCAAATTGCTCAGCAGCAGAACAGGTCTGAAACTTGCAAAGCACAGGCAAGTCTCTTTTCCAGAGACCTGCAGCCCTCAGACTTAAGGAATGGACAAACAGCCGTCTGCCCGTGCAGACAGCTGAGCAGATCGTTACAAGACTTCAATGGGGAGGCGAACTTAAAAATTTAGAAAAAATTCTGCTGGCTAGAAAAACGAAGTAAAAGATGTTTCAAGGGGTCTAATACCTGGAGGGAAACATGGTTGAGTGGAATACACATCAAAAGTACCAGAAAAAAATCTGGATTTCACACAAAGCAGTGTTTTAAGGTCAGAAATCTCATTGAATGTTCAATTGCAGGCCTACACTGCTTTACAACATCAGGCAGTGTATTCCTCTCCCCTGCCGGAGGGAGGAGGGTCTTATCTTCCAGGGAATTGTAAGAGTTCAAAAGCCAGTTTACATACCTTGGCTGGGAACTGAACCCAGGTCTCAGTGCTTAGTAGGCAGCTCTCGTCACCACTATACCACCACCAACACTACATGCTGAAGCCAGCCTAGCATGTACCATTATGATATATTCAAGAGAAAAATGAGCTTGCTTAGGGATTTGTAGGATTTCAAAAGCCAACTCCCATTGGCCAGGAATTGAACCCAGGCCTACTGCTCAGTAGGCTGCTATCCTAACCATTATACCACCAACACAACACACTACAATGCTACATGCTGAATCCAGCCTAGCATGTACCATTGTGATATATCCAAGAGAAAAATGAGCTTGCTTAGGGAATTGTAGGATTTCAAAAGCCAACTCACATACATTGGCCAGGCCCAGGAGTTGAACCCAGGCCTACCGCTCTGTAGGCTGCTATCCTAACCATTATACCACCAACACTACATGCTGAAACTTCTTGGAGCAGACTTACTTCCTTCCTCCAAAAGACACACATACATCCCCATAAAATCATTCAACAGCAACTGCATGCACAATCTTTATGGTACACAGTCTCAGTGGCACAATTGGTTAGCGCGTTTGCTGCAAGGTTGGTGGTTCAAGGCCACCCAGGCATGGCCTTGCCTTTTGTGTTCAACAGTTGTCCGAAGAGAACCCCAGATAGCCATGTAGATTCATCTCTCTCTCTCTCTCTCTCTCTCTCTCTCTCTCTCTCTCTCTCTCTCTCAGGGATGATCTCATTGCTTCGAAAACCGGGGCCACAGGGCAATACTCCAACATGATAACAAACCCAGAGGCACCTCCAAGACGACTATTGCCTTGCTAATGAAACTGAGGGTAAAGGTGCAGAACTAGACAAGCATGTCTCCAGACCTAAACCGTATTGAACATCTGTGGGGTATCCTAAAAATGGAAGATGGAGAAGGGGAAAATCTCTAACATCAACCAACTTCGTTATGCCATCATGTGGAAAAAGATTTAATTGGAAACCTGTAAAGCTCTAGTGATTCCATGCCCAAGAGAGTTAAGGCAGTGCTGTAAAATAATGGTGGGCACACAAAACATTGATGCTATGAGCACAACTTTGATATTCTTCACTTAGGGGTTTACTCACTTTTGTTGTCAGAGGTTTAGACTTTAATGGCTGTGTGTTAAGTTACACTGACTACATTACATTGTAACAAAACATATATATTCATTATTGTCCCATGCAAAGTTATAATAAAATATTTACAAAAACTAGAGAGGTAAACTCACTTTTGTGAGATAGAGTATAAGCAGCCACTGGATGTTATAGCTGAAATTCAGCAAACACACGTGTGAATGGTGAAGTAGAAATTTATTATTTCTATTAATACTATTCAGTAATTTTCAAAGCATGGCAAAAGCAAAGGGATAAGAATCACACAGGTTGAGGCTGGGAACACACTAGGCAGAAACGCTAGCATTGCGTAAAACAAAGCGTTTATGAGTATAATGTTACAAAATGGGCTGCATAAACAAACACAAGGGTATGCGTTTTGTAATATGCATTTTTAAAGCCACTGGTTTTAATGCATATTTTTCAAAAACGCATAAAAAACGCACATAATGAAAGTCAATGGTGACGCAGAGGTATTGCGTTTTAGTGCATTTTGCATGCGTTTTTATATGTGTTTTTTAAACATTTTATAATGTATTTCCACTTCCTGTTGACTTCCTAGTGATATGCATAGAACGCATTAAAAAAAAGCATGCAAAATGCATACAAAACAAAAGAAAAAAGAATGTGCGGAAAAAACCCGAACGCACAAAAAATCGCACTGAAAACGCACTAAAAATGCAAAAATGCACATGAAACAAAACACGACCTTTCACACACTGACAGCCTTCAACATACAGATCTCAATGCATTATACAGTTGTGTTCAAAATTATTCAACCCCCAATGCTGTGAAGGGTTTTAGGGAATTTAGTGTACATTTGTAATTGTGTTCAGAATGAAATCTTACAAGGACTTTTTAAAGAACCAAATGCGACTAAAATGACATCAATTGTTTTTGTAATACAGTATTAATTTTTTTTTTGTGATTTCGTCATTGACACAATTATTCAACCCCTTAAAGACTACCACTCTTAAGAACAGAGGTTCAATCAAGTGGTTTCGATCAGATATTGAAAACACCTGTGGATGTTAATGAGCAGCAATCAAGCATAATAAGCACCAATTAGGCAGATTTAAAATGGCAGATTATGCAGATTTAAAATGAGTGTGATACTCAGCTCCTTCTAGACATTTACTGGTGTGTTTACAAACATGGCGAAGTCAAGAGAATGGTCCAGGAAGACAAGAGAAGAGGTGATTTCTCTTCACAGGAAGGGCAATGGCTATAAGAAGATTGCAAAGATGTTAAACATACCAAGAGACACCATAGGAAGCATCATTCGCAAATTCAGGGCAAAGGGCACTGTTGAAACGCTACCTGGTCGTGGCAGAAAGACAGGGGAGCAGCTAAGGTTTTGGTTGCCCCAAGCAGTCCATAACTTGAGGCCCCCATCCACAAAAGAAGCGGCACACAAAGCGTGACGCTTCAAAAAAATGGATAGCCACACGGTGAAAAATGGGCATGGCCAAAACATGATGTGGGTGGAGA
This sequence comes from Hyperolius riggenbachi, assembly GCF_040937935.1. Lineage (NCBI taxonomy): Eukaryota > Metazoa > Chordata > Amphibia > Anura > Hyperoliidae > Hyperolius > Hyperolius riggenbachi. Next base: position 186,645,369 of record NC_090650.1, on the reverse strand, counting down.
AAATTCCTAGCAGTTTCTAGGCTAAATTGCACCCAGGGCGAGGGCGTAAAATGTGCCCCCAATGTGGAAACCGGTATAGTTGCCCACAGTATAGGTAGCCAGCTATAGGCCCCCCCAGTATAGGTAGCCCATATAGTTGCCTGCAGTATAGGTAAGATAGGTAGGTGCCCCCATATAGGTTAGATAGGTTGGTACCCCCGTATAGGTTAGATAGGTAGGTGCCTCCAATATAGGTAGACAGTGTATTTGCCCCAGTATAGGTTAGATAGGTATATGCCCCCAGTATAGATTAGACTGGTATATGCCCCCAGTATAGGTTAGATAGGTATATGTCCCCCAGTATAGGTTAGATAGGTATATGTCCCCCAGTATAAGTTAGATAGGTATATGTCCCCCAGTATAGGTTAGATAGGTATATGCCCTCGGTGTAAGATAGATACAGTAGGTATATGCACCCAGTATAGGTTAGATAGGTATATGTCCCCCAGTATAAGTTAGATAGGTATATGTCCCCCAGTATAGGTTAGATAGGTATATGTCCCCCAGTATAGGTTAGATAGGTATATGTCCCCCAGTAGAGGTTAGATAGGTATATGCCTTCAGTATAGGCATGGGCGTCTGCAGAAAATTTTCCAGGGGGGGAGGGGCAAAAAGGGGAGGGGTGGGAAGTGGCGCCGCGCTGAAATTTGGGCGACGTTATGTGGCACGAAAAATGGGGTTACGCCGTGCGGGCGAAAAATGGGTGTGGTCATGGACCAGAATGTGGGTATGGTCACAGGTGGAGACAAATTTACATGGTGGGATATTAGCAATGGTGGGATATTAGCTTAGGACAGTAGTGGCGAACCTTTTGGAGGTCAAGTGCCCAAACTGCAACCCAAAAGTCACTTATCTATCGCAAAGTGCCAACAGCAATTTAAACTAAATACAAACTTTTTAACTAATACATGAACATTATGGAAAATCTAAGTAAACTGTGAAGATAAACAATTTCATCCATCCTACTCTTGAAAAATGTATTCATTTTTTTAGAACCTCCCAGTTTTATTTTCTGTTTTAACCACTTGAGGACCCACCCTTTACCCCCCCTTAAGGACCAGCGTTATTTTTTGTGATCTGTGCTGGGTGGGCTCTGCAGCCCCCAGCACAGATCAGCTGGCACACAGAGCGATAAGATCGCCCCTCTTTTTCCCCCCCTATGGGGATGATGTGCAGGGGGGGTCTGATCGCTCCTCCTGTCTGGCATGTTGCGGGGGGGGGGGCACCTCAAAACCCCCCTCCACGGCGAAATTCCCCCCGGTGATCGGGGCTGCACAGGACGCTATCCGTCCTGTGCAGCCAGTGACAGGCTGTCCCCTGTCACATGGCGGCGATCCCCGGCCGCTGATTGGCCGGGGATCGCCGATCTGACTTACGGCGCTGCTGCGCAGCAGCGCCGTACAATGTAAACAAAGCGGATTATTTCCGCTTGTGTTTACATTTAGCCTGCGAGCCGCGATCGGCGGCCCGCAGGCTATTCACGGAGCCCCCCGCCGTGAATTGACAGGAAGCAGCCGCTCACGCGAGCGGCTGCTTCCTGATTAATCAGCCTGCAGCTGGCGACGCAATACTGCGTCGCTGGTCCTGCAGCTGCCACTTTGCCGACGCGCGGTATGAGTGCGCGGTCGGCAAGTGGTTAAGAAGCTAAAAAAGTAGGTTTAATGCTAATGTCTCATATGATGATAATTCAGCTTTTTCCATAGTCTCGCAGTTAGCAATCATGTGACCCCAACAAGACAAATTCAGCAATCATGAGGCCCCCATCAAGACAAATTCAGCAATCATGAGGCCCTCAACATGACAAATTCAGCAATCATGAGGCCCCCCAACAAGACAAATTCAGCAATCATGAGACCCCAGAAAGACAAATTCAGCAATCATGAGGCCCCCAACAAGACAAATTCAGCCATCATGAGGCCCCCCATCAAGACAAATTCAGCAATCATGAGGTCCCCAACATGACAAATTCAGCAATCATGAGGCCCCCCAACAAGATTCAGCAATCATGAGACCCCAACAAGACAAATTCAGCAATCTTGAGGCCCCCAACAAATCATGAGGGCCCCAACAAGACAAATTCAGCAATCATGAGGCCCTTAACAAGACAAATTCAGTAACCATGAGGCCCCCAACAAGAAAAATTCAGTAACCATGAGGCCCTCAACAAGACAAATTCAGCAGTCATGAGGCACATAAATAGACAGCATTTTACATAAATAAGCAGAATGCCCCCTTAATATGGTAGACACCTCTCACCTGGCTTCTGAATTCTCCTCGACTGGCTGCTGTGCCTGGCTGGCCTGGCGATACTGTTTTTGGCTGGATTGGGGATGATGTGTGGGCTGAAAGGCCTGGCAGTGATGCTATGTCCTGGCTGGTGGTGATTCTGTGGCCGGGCTGGTGATGATGCTGTGGCCTTTTTGACAGTGATTTTGGGCTGGTTGGCTGGTGGTGATGCTGGGCTGGCTCGCCTCGATAGTTTAGGTAGTGACAGGTGCCCCCTAGTTTAGGTAGCGCCAGGAGCCTCCCAGTTTAGGTAGTGACAGGGCCCCCCAGTTTAGCGGCAGGAACCCCCCAGTTCAGGTAGTGACAGGAACCCCCCAGTTCAGGTAGTGACAGGAGTTCCCCAGTGTATGTAGTGACAGGTGCCCCCCAGTTTAGGTAGTGACAGGGACCCCCCAGTGTATGTAGCAACAGGTGCCCCCCAGTTTAGATAGTGACAGGGACCCCCCAGTATATGTAGTGACAGGTGCCCCCCAGTGTATGTAGTGACAGGAGCCCCCTGGTTAGGTAGTGACAGGGACCCCCCAGGTTAGGTAGTGACAGGGACCCCCCAGTTTAGGTAGTGACAGGGACCCCCAGTTTAGGTAGAGACAGGTGCCCCCCAGTTCAGGTAGTGAAAGAAATCCCCAGTTTAGGTAGAGACAGGTGCCCCCAGGTTAGGTAGTGACAGGGACCCCCTGTGTATGTAGTGACAGGGACCCCCCAGGTTAGTTAGTGACAGTGACCCCCAGTTTAGGTAGTGACAGGTGCCCCCCAGGTTAGGTAGTGACAGGGAACCCCCAGTTTAGGTAGAGACAGGTGCCCCTCAGGGTAGGTAGTGACAGGGACCCCCCTGTGTATGAAGTGACAGGAGCCCCCCAGGTTAGTTAGTGACAGTGACCCCCAGTTTAGGTAGTGACAGGCGCCCCCCAGGTTAGTTAGTGACAGTGACCCCCAGTTTAGGTAGTGACAGGTGCTCCCCAGGTTAGGTAGTGACAGGTGCCCCCCAGGTTAGGCAGTGACAGGGACCCCCCAGGTTAGGTAGTGACAAGGACCCCCCAGGTTCAGCGGTGCGGGGAACAGCGGCGGGACACTTACTCTATCCTCCGGCACGAGTGACCTCTGTATCTGTGTGCCGCTGCTCTGGTCTGGACTAGACCAGCGCAGCGGCGCACAGAGAGAGAGTCACTCGCGCCGGAGGATAGAGTAAGTGTCCCGCCACTGCCGCCCGCACTGCTAATTTCTAAAGGGGGGAGTGAGAGAGAGGGGGAGCCCCCAAGGGTGAGGGAAAGGGGGGAGAGACTTCCACCCTTCCCCACCGCTGTCCACACGCTTCCTTTTCTCTCTCTACTGCCACCCCAGGGTGGGTGGGACGGCCACTTCCGTATTCGGGTGGCTGGGGGGGCAGCAGCTGGCCAGGGGAGTGCGCATGCCCCATTTTGCCTGATGTGCGGACGCCCATGAGTATAGGTTAGATAGGTATATGCCCCCAGTATAGATTAGATTGGTATATGCCCCCAGTATAGGTTAGATAGGTATATGCCCGAAGTATAAGTTAGATAGGTATATGTCCCCCAGTATAGGTTAGATAGGTATATGTCCCCCAGTATGAGTTAGATAGGTATATGTCCCCCAGTATGAGTTAGATAGGTATATGTCCCCCAGTATAGGTTAGATAGGTATATGCCCTCAGTATAGGTTGGATAGGTATATGCCCCCAGTATAGATTAGATTGGCATATGCCCCCCTCCCCAGTATAGGTTAGATAGGTATATGCCTATAGTGTGCGCAGCGGCGGGGAGAGAGAAGTTTCCACTTACCTGGCTTCATCCGAGGAAGGGTATTTGAAACTTCTCTCTCCCGGCAGCTCCACCTGGTGCCCGCATGCCCGCCGCCAGGTGCCCGCCCGCCGCCAGCAGCAGAGCAAGGCCTCTCGCAATGTGAGGCCCCAAGCGGGGGCTTGGCTTGCTTGTATGCTGGCGGCACCCCTGCAGAAAGAAGATGCTGACTTCGACTGCTGTGTGCTACCGGAAGCACAAAGTGGAGAAAAGTTCCCGTGTGACTGCTGAGGAACTGAAAAAAGATTTGTCAGATGCGGGTACTGAAGTTTCAGCTCAAACAATAAGGCGCACACTGCGTAATGAAGGCCTCCATGCCAGAACTCCCAGGCGCACCCCCTTGCTGTCTCCAAAGAATAAGAAGAGTCGACTGCAGTATGCCAAAAGTCATATGGACAAACCACAAAAGTTTTTGGATAGTGTTCTGTGGACATATGAAACAAAATTAGACCTGTTTGGGCCCATGGATCAACGCTATGTTTGGAGGAGGAAGAACAAGGCCTATGAAGAAAAGAACACCTTGCCTACTGTGAAGCATGGCGGGGGGTCAATCATGCTTTGGGGCTGTTTCGCTTCTGCAGGTACAGGGAAGCTTCAGCGTGTGCAAGGCAGTGTTGCCAACCTTTCACATTATTTTTTAATGACAAATACCTAAAAATTTACTGCTAAAAGTTTTTCTTTACTGACAAAACCCCCTGCGCCGCACGTACGAAAAATGGGCGTGGCCACGCAACATAATGTGGGCGTGGTCATGGGTGGGGCCAAATATACATGATTTTAATATTGCTGTGAAAGGTCTGCCAGGGAAGTTTGAGCTCTGCCATAGTGTTTCCCCCCCTTCCCCCAAAATACATGTAATCTTACAGCATTTCACCAAAAATCCACATAATCTGGCAGAGGTTCTTCCAAAATACAGATAATATGGCAGTGGTTCCCAAAAAATAGATGTAATCTGGCAGCAGCGATTCCCCCAACATACACATAATCTGGCAGCAGTTCCCCAAAATACATTTAATCTGACAGCAGTGGTTCCCCAACAATACGTAGCCCCAGGTCTATAGGTGTCCCCAGAATAGGTGGCCAGGGGTATAGATGTCCCCAGAACAGGTAGCCAGGGGGAGAGATGTCCCCAGAACAGGTAGCCAGGGGTATATGTGCCCAGGATATGTAGGCAGGGGTACAGGGCCGGTTCTAGACTGGCACATATGAGGGGCAGTCAAATGGGTAGGGGGCAACATGTTCGAGGAAATTTGCGGCGACTAAAGTGGGCATGGCAAGTAAATGCACATAATGAGAGACAGCATTTCACCAGTAAATGCACATAAGAGACCGCCTTTCACCAGTAAATGCACGTAATGACAGACAGCTTTTCACCAGTAAATGCACATAAGAGACCGCCTTTCACCAGTAAATGCACGTAATGACAGACAGCTTTTCACCAGTGAATGCACGTAATGAGAGACAGCTTTGCACCAGTAAATGCACATAATAAGAGACAGCATTTCACCAGTAAATGCACATAATAAGAGACAGTTTTTCACCAGTAAATGCACATAATAAGAGACAGCTTTTCGCCAGTAAATGCACATAAGAGACAGCTTTTCACCAGTAAATGCACATAAGAGACAGCTTTTCACCAGTAAATGCACATAATTGCAAACAGCCAGTGTCCTCAGTATATGTAGCCAGCAGATATATGTGCCCAGTATATGTAGCCAGAGGTATATGTTCCCAGTATATGTAGGCAGGGGTATATGTGCCCAGTGAATGTAGGCAGGGTTATATGTGCCCAGTATATGTAGGCAGGGTTATATGTGCCCAGTATATGTAGCCAGGGTTATATGTCCCCAGTAGATGTAGCCAGGGTTATATGTGCCCAGTAGATGTAGCCAGGGTTATATGTGCCCAGTAGATGTAGCCAGGGTTATATGTGCCCAGTAGATGTAGCCAGGGTTAAATGTGCCCAGTAGATGTAGCCAGGGTTATATGTGCCCAGTAGATGTAGCCAGGGTTATATGTGCCCATGGGTAGCCAGGGTTATATGTCCCCAGTATATGTAGCCAGGGTTATATGTGCCCAGAGGATGTAGCCAGATGTATATGTGCCCAGTAGATGTAGCCAGGGTTATATGTGCCCAGTAGATGTAGCCAGGGTTATATGTGCCCAGTAGATGTAGCCAGAGGTATTTGTGCCCAGTAGATGTAGCCAGGGTTATATGTGCCCAGTATATGTAGCCAGAGGTATATGTGCCCATGGGTAGCCAGGGTTATATGTCCCCAGTAGATGTAGGCAGGGTTATATGTGCCCAGTAGATGTAGCCAGGGTTATATGTGCCCAGTAGATGTAGCCAGGGTTATATGTGCCCAGTAGATGTAGCCAGGGTTATATGTGCCCAGTAGATGTAGGCCAGGGTTATATGTGCCCAGTAGATGTAGCCAGAGGTATATGTGCCCAGTAGATGTAGCCAGAGGTATATGTGCCCAGTAGATGTAGCCAGAGGTATATGTGCCCAGTAGATGTAGCCAGAGGTATATGTGCCCAGTAGATGTAGCCAGGGTTATATGTGCCCAGTAGATGTAGCCAGATGTATATGTGCCCAGTAGATGTAGCCATAGGTATATGTGCCCAGTAGATGTAGCCAGGGTTATATGTGCCCAGTAGATGTAGCCAGATGTATATGTGCCCAGTAGATGTAGCCAGAGGTATATGTGCCCAGTAGATGTAGCCAGAGGTATATGTGCCCAGTAGATGTAGCCAGAGGTATATGTGCCCAGTAGATGTAGCCAGAGGTATATGTGCCCAGTAGATGTAGCCAGGGTTATATGTGCCCAGTAGATGTAGCCAGAGGTATATGTGCTCAGTAGATGTAGCCAGGGTTATATGTGCCCAGTAGATGTAGCCAGGGTTATATTTGCCCAGTAGATGTAGTCAGGGTTATATGTGCCCAGTAGATGTAGCTAGGGTTATATGTGCCCAGTAGATGTAGCCAGGGTTATATGTGCCCAGTAGATGTAGCCAGGGTTATATGTGCCCAGTAGATGTAGCCAGGGTTATATTTGCCCAGTAGATGTAGCCAGGGTTATATGTCCCCAGTAGATGTAGCCAGGGTTATATGTGCCCAGTAGATGTAGCCAGGGTTATATTTGCCCAGTAGATGTAGCCAGGGTTATATGTGCCCAGTAGATGTAGCCAGGGTTATATGTGCCCAGTAGATGTAGCCAGAGGTATATGTGCCCAGTAGATGTAGCCAGATGTATATGTGCCCAGTAGATGTAGCCAGAGGTATATGTGCCCAGTAGATGTAGCCAGAGGTATATGTGCCCAGTAGATGTAGCCAGGGTTATATGTGCCCAGTAGATGTAGCCAGGGTTATATGTGCCCAGTAGATGTAGCCAGATGTATATGTGCCCAGTAGATGTAGCCAGATGTATATGTGCCCATGGGTAGCCAGGTGACCCCCCCCAAAGCAGGAGGGGAGCAGCTCGCTCTCCCCTCCTGAACTAAGTGATTGAGTGGCTGGCAGTGGCAGGCGGCAGTGAGCGGAACTTACTTGCGTCTTCTCTCGTCGCCGGCACGGGATGATTTGCCGCTACCCTGGTCTGGTCCAGACCAGAGCAGCAGAACTTCCGGCGCAGGAGCGACACGGTCACGGAAGGCAAGTCCCGCCCGCTGCCAAACGCCATTGCCAGCTACTCGTCGTCACTTAGATCAGGAGGGGGACAGTCAGCAAGGGAAGGAGAGCACTAAGGTGAGAGAAGGGGGGGGGGGGATTGCCCCCCTTCTCCACTGCTGCCCACAGCTCTCCCTCCACTGCGCTGCTGTCCTCCTGCAACAGAGCGGGCGGCCAATCGGCCGCCCTTTTACGGACGCTGCTGAATTCCTTACGGAATTCACGGGCAGCTTAATTTGTAGCAAAAATTACGGGCTGCCCGTAAATTTACGTGTGGTTGGCAACACTGGTGCAAGGTATAATGAATCCTCTTCAGTACCAGGAGATATTGGATGAAAATGTGATGCAGTCCGTCACAAACCTGAGGATTGGGAGACGTTGGACCTTTCAACAGGACAATGATCCCAAGCATACCTCCAAGTCCACTAGAGCATGGTTGCAGATTAAAGGCTGGACATTTTGGAGTGGCCATCGCAGTCACCAGACTTAAATCCGATTGAGAACCTCTGGTGGGACTTAAAGAAAGCAGTTGTAGCATGCAAGCCTAAGAATGTGACTGAACTGGAGGCTTTAGCCCATGAAGAATGGGCTAAGATACCCGTAGATCGCTGCAAGACACTTGTGTCAAGCTATGCTTCACGTTTAAAAGCTGTTATAACTGGAAAAGGATGTTGTACTAAGTACTAAGAATGAATGTCACTTGGGGGTTGAATAAAACTGATAATGATGTGAGCACAGAAAAGACATTTGTGGTTATTTCATTATAAATGTTATGTTATATTTGTTTGACTTACAAGAGCCTCTTTGATTTAATTGTAAACAAGATGACTGAAATTATCAAAATCAATGTCAAACTGGCCAAAACACTAAATTTCAGTGGGGGTTAAATAATTTTGAACACAACTGTATACTGAAGATTAGATGTTTCACATTTCCACACTTAAGGCCTTTCCTACTCACAGCCTGGTGCACTAAACTTTTTAGTGCATAGTTACATAGTTATTTCGGTTGAAAAAAGACCATCGAGTTCAACCAGAGAATAAAGTACAACACCAGCCTGCTCCCTCACATATCCCTGTTGATCCAGAGGAAGGCAAAAAACCCTTACAAGGCATGGTCCAATTAGTCCCAAAAGGGAAAAAAATCCTTCCCGACTCCAGATGGCAATCAGATAAAATCACTGGATCAACATCACTGGGCATTACCTAGTAATTGTAGCCATGGATGTTTTTCAACACAATGAAAACATTTCAGGAACTCCAGTGAAAAAAAATGTAATAAAAAAGTGCTTCCATTTTTACAATAATTATGTATAAATGATTTAGTCAGTGTTTGGCCATTGTAAAATATTTGAAATCCCTGATTTATAGTCTGTCATTTATTACATGGTGACATTTTTACTGCTGGCAAGTGATGTAGCTGCTGCTTGCTGTTTTAGCAGTTGGAAACAGCTGTAAACAGCTATTTCCCACAATGTAACAGGGTTCACAGACAGGAAACTGCCAGAAGTACCTCGGTACTCAGAGCTTCTTGTGGGAGGGGATTCACCACAATATCAGTCATACAGCGCCCCCTGATGGTCTGTTTGTGAAAAGGAATAGATTTCTCATGTAAAAGAGGGGGGGGGGGGGATCAGCTACTGGGCTAAAGTTCAATTCTTGGTCGGAGTTTCTCTTTAAGCCCCCTTTAAATGCAGGTATAGAATTTGCCATAACTACTTCCTGTGGCAATGCATTCCACATCTTAATCACTCTTACTTTTATTGCCCTCTGATGTACTTATACACGTTAATTAGATCCCCTCTAAGGCATCTTTTCTCTAGACTAAATAAACCCAGTTTATCTAACCTTTCTTGGTAAATGAGACCTTCCATCCCTCGCAACAATTTTGTTGCTCGTCTCTGCACCTGCTCTAAAACTGCAATATCTTTCCTGTAATGTGGTGCCCAGAACTGAATTCCATATTCCAGATGTGGTCTTACTAGAGAGTTAAACAGGGGCAATATTATGCTAGCGAATACGCTAGGGAATACGTGGGCCAATCTACTGGGACTCTGCCAGTTGAAAGAGAGTGCAATATACTTCCTTTTTATTTAATTTTTTAACCACTTGCCGACCGCCCACTACCAATTGGCGGCGGCAAAGTGGCACCACCAGGATCACGTAACGCCAGTCAGCGTTGGTACCTAGGACACTGATTAGCCGGGGATCGCGCGCATCCGCCGGCATTAGGCTCCGCCCACCCGCATGTCAACCCGCCAGCAAATTAGCATCACTAGTTGTTAACCCCCGATCTGCCTCGTACAAAGTGTATAATACACTTTGTAATGTATACAAAGTGTATTATACAGGCTGCCTCCCAGTGATTGAGGGACCACCAGGGGAGGAGGCAGCCCTTGTACTAAAAACACCAGCACACTGATCCTGCCCCCCCTGCCCCCTGATCGCCTGCAGCACCCCTCAGACCCCCCCTGATCCCCCCTCAGACCACTGTTTGCACCCAATCACCCCCCTAATCACCCATCAATCACCCCCTTTCACTATCTGTCAACGCTATATTTTAGATTAGGTCCTAAACGGCCCCCTGGGGGTTCCTGATCAACCCCCCACACCCTCAGATCCTCCCCAGACCCCCCCCCCCCAGAACCCCCTCGGTGTACTGTATACATCTATTCCCCCCTGTAATCACCCACTGATCACCTGTCAATCACCCATCAATCACCCCTGTCACCACCTGTCACTGCCACCCATCAGATCAGACCCTAACCTGCCCCTTGCAGGCACCTGATCACCCACCCACACCCTCAGATCGCCCGCACACCCGCCATCAGATCACCTCCCAAGTGCATTGTTTACATCTGATCTCCCCTCTAATCACCCACTGATCACCCATCAATCACCCATCAATCACCCCCTATCACCCGCCCACACCCTCAGATCGCCCTCAGACACCCCCCCCCCCGATCACCTCGCCAGTGCTTTGCTTGCATCTATTCTCCCTTCTAATCACACCCTGATCACCTATCAATCACCCCGTCACCACCTGTCACCACCTGTCACTGCTACCCATCAGATCAGACCCTAATCTGCCCCTTGCAGGCACCCAAACACCCACCCACACCCTCAGATCGCCCTCAGACCCCCCCCCCCCCCATCACCTCTGCAATGCATTATTTACATCTGTTCTCCCCTCTAATCACCCACTGATCACCCATCAATCACCCCCTGTCACCACATGTCACTGCTACCCATCATACTCATCAGATCAGACCCTCATCTGCCCCTTGTGGGCACCAAATCACCCGCCCACACCCTCAGATTGCCCTCAGACCCCCCAGATCACCTTGCCAGTGCATTGCTTGCATCTATTCTCCCCTCTAATCACACCCTGATCACCTATCAATCACCCCGTCACCCCCTGTCACCACCTGTCACTGCTACCCACCCCTCTAATCACCCACTGATCACCCATCAATCACCCGTCAATCACCCCCTGTCACCACCTGTCACTGCTACCCATCATACCAGACCCTCATCTGCCCCTTGCAGGCACCCAATCACCCATCCCCACACCCCCAGATTGCCCTCAGACCCCCCTTAATCACCTCCCCCAGTACATTGATTGCATCTATTCCCCCCTCTAATCACACTCTGAGACACCCATCAATCACCTCCTGTCACCACCTGTCACCCCCTAGCACTCCTACCCATCAGATCAGGCCCTAATCTGCCCCCTGCGGGCTTCTGATCACCCGGTCAAACCCTCACCCTCCCCACTGCAGTGACAGAATTTTTTTTTCTGATCACTGCAAAAAACACTGTACAATAACTATGGCGCTGTAAAGATCAGTTTTGATTTTTTTTTTAATCAAAACTCAGTGACCACAGCTTTGTACTTCACAAGTACTCCCTTTTGCTAGGTAGGTGCTCTTTTTCCTGGGTAGTCTCAGAAGAATACCCCTAAATTTAGCAGTCCACCATGGCAAAAAAGGGGTATTCCGCTGAAGAGGCCGCCGAGATTCTGGCCCAGTGGGGTGAGTGCGATTGGAAAGCCTCATCCGACTAATCATCCGGGTCAGAATACGAACCAGTGAACAGCAGTGGCTCTCTGACCAATAGCAATGATGAGGTTGAGGTCCCGGCTAGAGCCAGGCGTACCACACCCCATGTCACTGGACCGCAGAATTAGACTCAAGTGCAGCAGAGAGGTGCTAGCTCTGATCCGAGTTTTCTTGGTGAGGCATGCACCAGCAGCGTAGCATCTCCTGGACCTAGCACCAGTACTACCGTAGACCCTGGTGAAGTGGCGAGCACCAGCATGGTAGTAGAAACTGGTTTGGTGGCACGTGCATTAAGACCCGAGTCGCAGCCACCAGCAAAACGGGCCCGTACTACCCATAGTCTCCCAGAGGTGCTGGCAAATCCCAATTGGCAATCCCCTGGTTTCGCCACACCCGTACTGCCCCCTTCCACTGCCCAGTCTGGAGTCCAGGTGGAGACAGATAATCTAGGATTGGCCCTAGACTTTTTTCATCTGTTCTTCACTGTGGATCTCTACGACTTAATTGTGGCTGAGACCAACCGTTATGCCACACAATACGCAACCGCCAATCTGAGAAGCTACCGTGCCCAGCCTTTTCGGTGGAAACCCCTCCAAGTTTCTAAACTTAACATTTTTTTGGGCCTGCTCCTTAACATGGGTCTAGTCAAAAAGAATGTATTGCGGTCTTATTGGTCTACGCACCCAATACATCACATGCCCATGTTCTCTGCTGCCATGTCCAGGTCACAATTTGAGAACATCCTGCGCTTCCTGCACTTCAGTGCCAATACAACCTGTCATCTAAGATGCCACCCTGCTTATGACCGGTTCCACAAAATTCGGCCCCTCATAGACCACCTGTCATAAAAATTTGCAGATGCTATACTCCTGAACAGGCATTTTGAGGCATTTGGTTTCCAGACTACTCCTCACGGCTTTGGACCCCTAAAATGCCAGGGCCGTATAGGAACCCCACAAGCGACCCCATTTTAGAAAGCAGACACCCCAAGGTATTCTGTTAGGTGTATGATGAGTTCATAGAAGATTTTATTTTTTGTCCCAAGGTAGTGGAAAATGACACTTTGTGAAAAAAAAACCTATAAAAATCAATTTCCTCTAACTTGTGACAAAAAATAATTTTTTCTATGAACTCCCCATACTCCTAACGGAATACCTTGGGGTGTTGTCGTCTTTCTAAAATGGGGTCACTTGTGGGGCATTTTAGGGGCCCTAAACCGTGAGAAGTAGTCTGGAAATCAAATGCCTTAAAATGACCTGTGAAATCCTAAAGGTACTCATAGGACTTTGGGCCCCTTAGCGCACCTAGGCTGCAAAAAAGTGTCACACATGTGGCATTGCCGTACTCAGGAGAAGTAGTATAATGTTTTTTGGGGTGTATTTTTACACATACCCATGCTGGGTGGGATAAATATCTCTGTAAATGGACAATTGTGTGTAAAAAAATCAAAAAATTCTCATGTCAAGTCCAATGAGCACCTTTAGGCTTTACAGGGGTGCTTACAATTTAGCACCCCCCAAAATGCCAGGACAGTAAACACACCCCACAAATGACCCCATTTTGGAAAGTAGACACCCCAAAGTATTCAGAGAGGGGCATGGTGAGTCCGTGACAGATTTCATTTTTTTTGTCACAAAGTGTCATTTTCCACTAACTTGTGACAAAAAATAAAATCTTCTATGAACTCACCATGCCTCTTAGTGAATAGTTTGGGATGTCTTCTTTCCAAAATGGGGTCATTTGGGGGGTATTTATACTATCCTGGAATTCTAGCAGCTCATGAAACATGACAGGTGCTCAGAAAAGTCAGAGATGCTTCAAACTGGGGAAATTCACTTTTTGCACCATAGTTTGTAAACGCTATAACTTTTACCCAAACAAAAAAAAATACAGTAAGGCCTGGTGCACACCAAAAACCCGCTAGCAGATCCGCGAAATGCTAGCAGATTTTGAAACGCTTTTTCTTCTTTTTCTGTAGCGTTTCAGCTAGCGTTTTGCGGTTTTGTGTAGCGGTTTTGGTGTAGTAGATTTAATATATTGTTACAGTAAAGCTGTTACTGAACAGCTTCTGTAACAAAAACGCAGTCAAAACCGCTCTGAACAGGTGTTTTTCAGAGCAGTTTGCATTTTTTCTATACTTAACATTGAGGCAGAAACGCATCCACAATGCAAAAAATGCCTCACCCCGGGAGTATGCATTTCTGCAAAACGCCTCCCGCTCTGGTGTGCACCAGCCCATTGAAATACATTACCCAAGCCTATCCGCGGCCGCAAGCGGATCGCAAAAAGCAGCCAAACCGCTCTGGTGTGCACTAGGCCTCAGTGTCTATTTATTGATCAAAGACATGTAGCACAATACATTTAGACAAAAATGTATATAGAAATTTTACTTTATTTGAAAAATGTCAGCACAGAAAGTTAAAAAAAATCATTTTTTTGTCAAAATTCATGTCTTTTTTGATGAATATAATAAAAACTACAAATCACAGCAGCAATCAAATAGCACCAAAAGAAGGCTGTATTAGTGACAAGAAAAGGAAGTAAAATTCATTTAGATAGTAGGTTGTATGACCAAGCAATACACCGTTAAAGCTGCAGTGGTCTGAATGGAAAAAAAGTGTCTGGTCCTTAAAGAAAACCTGTAACATCAAAAAGTTCCCCTGGGGGGTACTCACCTCGGGAGGGGGAAGCCTCAGGGTCCCAATGAGGCTTCCCACCCCGTCCTCTGTCCCTCGGGGGTCTCGCTGCAGCCCTCCGAACAGCGGCGATGTAAATATTTACCTTCCTGGCTCCTGCGCAGGCGCTGTGGCGGTTCTCGGCTGCGAAATAGGCGGAAATACCCGATTGCCGTCGGGTCTGCTCTACTGCGCAGGCGCAAGTCTCTGGCGCCTGCGCAGTAGAGTGGACCCGACTGAGTTCGGGTATTTCCGTCTACTTCGGAGCCGAAAGCCGCAACAGCGCCCCCGCTGGAGCCTGGAAAGGTAAATATTGAACAAGTTGTCGGATCTGTCGGGCCGCTGTTCAGAGGGCTGCAGCGAGACCCTTGTGGAACAGAGGACAGCGTGGGAAGCCTCATTGGGACCCTGAGGCTTCCCCCTCCCGAGGTGAGTACCCCCCAGGTGAACTTTTTGATGTTACAGTGTCTCTTTAAGGGGTTTTAAGACTGCAGTCCTTAAGTGGTTAAAGATTTTACTAACTTCGCTATACTGCATCATTCACTAACACTAAGAAGGTGGGATTATATTTTAAGTTAAAAAGAACTGGAGGGCAGCCTTGCAGAGTCATAGCTAGAGATTGTGGGCCCCATAGCAGAATTTTGGAGGGGCGATCAGACCTAGGCACTCTTGAGCAATGATACCTTCCCCTACCCTATGGGATATGAGTTGACTGACTGGGCAATGTACATTCCTATGCAATGTACACTGCAAACAATCTATGGGTACTTAGATAAAATTTGAGGGTGGAGAAAAACAGAAAAATGAAGTGAACACATAATTACCACTTAGGCCCCCTCTGCTCCAGGACCCCATAGCAGTTGCCATGGCTGCTATGGCTCTTGCTACGCTCCAGCGCCTTGGGTAAGAAAACACATACTTCCCGAAGAATAGGGAAGTCCCTGGATATCGTAGAGGCTTCTGTTTCCTACTTGCCGCTACTGCTCGCCAGGATCCTCCTCTACATGCACGAATGCGACTGTGCTGCATCCGCGTGTTCACGGCTGCGCCTGTGCAGTAGCACAGCACATGCACTAGTGGCTCCGACTTACTGCACAGGTGTACCCATACTAACACAGGTGCAATACGACTGCACTCATCTCTGAAGAGGATTGCGGGTTAATATTCAATCTGATAAGCCCTTGTCGGATTTCTTCGGATGTTCAAGAGTGGCAACTTAAGTCCGGAGGACGGCGTGGCATGGGAGCCTCTACAGGATTCAGAGGCTTCTCTCTTCTTTGGTAAGTATGTGTTTTCTTATTCTCGGTTCGCCGTGGGTGCACTTTAATTAGCATTTAATCACATCTAATCTATACTGGGGGACATTCGAAATTCAGTGACATACTACCTGTCCAGCAGAGAACATCTCATTGAGCTGGAGACGTACCTAAGCAAATTACACTGCCGCAAGGTGATTAAAAGACAGAATGGTGAGGTGCGATTGTCCCACTGTGGTGGGCTACTCTGAACAAAACAATTGCACCAAGTGTGCAATTAGCCTTAAGTGTACCTGAAGGGAAAAAAGAGCTCCAAATGGGTACATACTCAATAATCCACAGGCGTTACCCCACCCCCCTCACCTCCAGCAATCCAGTGCTGGGAACCCTGGAAAATGTGTTAATTTTCTATTCTTTTCACTATAATGTACGTTTAAAGCGGAACTGAAGTAAGAGGTATACAGAGGCTGCCATATTTATTTCCTTTTAATCAATACCAGTTGCCTGGCAGCCCTGCTGGTCTATTTCTCTGCAGTAGTATCTGAATAAAACCAGAAACAAGCATGCAACTAGTCCTGTCAGATCTGACTTTAAAGTCTGAGCCACTGAAACAGCTGATCTGCTGCATGCTTGTTCAGGGACTATGGCTAATAGTATTAGAGGCAGAGGATCAGCAGGGTTGCCAAGCAACTGGTATTGCTTAAAAGGAAATAAACATGACAGCCTCCATATACCTCTCTCCTCAGTTCCCCTTTAAGCCTATTTTTTGGCTCTGTCAACAATTTGTTGTGACCATACATACAGAGAAGTGAATTTTAAGCTATACCTTCATGAAACAATATTGCATTTTATTGTATTCCATCAACATAGTGTGTTTCATTCTTATGAGACCTTGGTATATATCTAAAACAAATGTCAATATTATTATGTACAGTAGAATGCATCCTTTTTGTCATGTATTTTTTCTGAAAACCTGTAATAAAAAGTTATTATGAAAAAAAAGTTATTGGGAGACAGAGCAACATGGGAACGTTTTGCACAAGGTGTCTTGTGATCTGAGGCCAGCCCCCTCCTATACTTACCTCTGAGGGACATCAAGGTCATGTAACTCCACCATCCAGTTGGACAGTTATTAAGCCTGAAGTACTTGGCGCTACTCCGGCTCCAACTGGCACCATCATGAGTTCTCTCTGCCCAAAGCACTCCATCCCAAAAACCACTGTGTCACTCCTACAATGCTGCGACCCCTGCCATGACACTTACCAAACACACAATTGGAGAAACTCACTCCCAAACAGTTCTCTGCTGCTTTATAAAGCCTGCAGGCTGCTTATAAGCCAATGAGAAGTGCACACATAATACACCTAGCTTGCAGTGATAATCAAGCAAAAGCTGAGCAAGTCAGCCAATTAGTAGGAGAGGGCTTCAGTTGCATATAGACAATGGCTATATGACCAGCAGGGGGCACCAGCGTGCAGGATATTCCCTCTCATCTGCCCCCCTCCTAACTAAACTGCATGGGATACTACAATAATTAAAAACAATGGTGCATGAGCCAGCCTGGGGCCCCGGGAACTCTCACTGCCCGGGGCCCCAGAACCAGCATCTAACACCATATGTGAGCGCAGCCAAAACCTTGGAGCTGCCACCTCCAAGGCCTGTCTCCTACTGCTCTAAAACTTACCAAACACACAATTGGAGAAACTCACTCCCAAACAGTTCTCTGCTGCTTTATAAAGCCTGCAGGCTGCTTATAAGCCAATGAGAAGTGCACACATAATACACCTAGCTTGCAGTGATAATCAAGCAAAAGCTGAGCAAGTCAGCCAATTAGTAGGAGAGGGCTTCAGTTGCATATAGACAATGGCTATATGACCAGCAGGGGGCACCAGAGTGCAGGATATTCCCTCTCATCTGCCCCCCTCCTAACTAAACTGCATGGGATACTACAATAATTAAAAACAATGGTGCATGAGCAACTGAAGCCCTCTCCTACTAATTGGCTGACTTGCTCAGCTTTTGCTTGATTATCACTGCAAGCTAGGTGTATTATGTGTGCACTTCTCATTGGCTTATAAGCAGCCTGCAGGCTTTATAAAGCAGCAGAGAACTGTTTGGGAGTGAGTTTCTCCAATTGTGTGTTTGGTAAGTTTTAGAGCAGTAGGAGACAGGCCTTGGAGGTGGCAGCTCCAAGGTTTTGGCTGCGCTCACATATGGTGTTAGATGCTGGTTCTGGGGCCCCGGGCAGTGAGAGTTCCCGGGGCCCCAGGCTGGCTCATGCACCATTGTTTTTAATTATTGTAGTATCCCATGCAGTTTAGTTAGGAGGGGGGCAGATGAGAGGGAATATCCTGCACGCTGGTGCCCCCTGCTGGTCATATAGCCATTGTCTATATGCAACTGAAGCCCTCTCCTACTAATTGGCTGACTTGCTCAGCTTTTGCTTGATTATCACTGCAAGCTAGGTGTATTATGTGTGCACTTCTCATTGGCTTATAAGCAGCCTGCAGGCTTTATAAAGCAGCAGAGAACTGTTTGGGAGTGAGTTTCTCCAATTGTGTGTTTGGTAAGTTTTAGAGCAGTAGGAGACAGGCCTTGGAGGTGGCAGCTCCAAGGTTTTGGCTGCGCTCACATATGGTGTTAGATGCTGGTTCTGGGGCCCCGGGCAGTGAGAGTTCCCGG